>NC_069499.1:758440657-758773157 GCF_027579735.1 Bombina bombina | reverse complement strand
GACAACAGAAGTAAATTCGAAAGGAGTTTAAAACTGCATGCTCTATATGAATGATGAAAGTTCAAATTTGCCTTTACTGTCCTTTTAAACACACAATTACATACACACAATAGTGCAATAATAAAATGCTCTAACAATTGCGATAACAATGCAAATGACTGAACAAAAGTGGTATATACATCACTATAGTATCAAGTTAGATTACAAGGTCTCTATTTAGCATAGCCCACATGTGTTTAAAGTTAAAAATAATGCTGACAATGTTATCAATAAATCATGCTTCAAAGCATTTTACAAAAACATAGTAGTCAGAGACTTGAGTGGTATTTAACTAATTCATGTTGCTTTTTCTTGTGCCTTCTATGGATTCTGCTACCTCCCTCTTTCAAAACTATGTCTCTGATAAGAATACTATGAAATGTCCAAAAAGCAAATGTCTAATTAACCCTTCCCCCCTTTCAAAGCCCCAAAGAAAAATCAGATTAATATGCATAGAAACAAAAAAAAAAGGTTTTATGATAAATAAATAAAAATAGTAAAATAATAATAATAATAATAATAATAATAATAATAATAATAATAATAATAATATATATATTTTAATAAATGCACTGCTGCTCAATGCTTTTTTAATAGCAGTCACATGACTGGAAAAAAAGGTTGTTATTCTGAAACGGTGTAAATTGAACCGTTGTAAAACGAGGGCCACCTGTATATGTATGTATGTATGTATGTATGTATGTATGTATATATATATATATATTTTTTTTTTTTTTTTTTTTTTTTTTTTTTTTTTTTAAAGCCAATATAAATCCCTGGCTGTTTGTTTATTATCATGTTTTTACATTTAAAGAAAAAAAAAAAAGCTTTAAACATTAAACAGCAGTAAAATATACAATGTATTAGACATTGTATCTTTCAGCATATCAGAGCTCCAAGAAAATATTTAGCTAGCCAAAGCATTGCAAAACTTGCTGTGATGTGAGAATTACTGATCCTTTGCTTGAAATGCATCAAGAAAAACTACAAGATGGGAATACATGGAATAGATGATAAAACATACCTATTGCCTGAGTTTTACAAAAGTTGCACACATACTGTCACACAGCAATACCTGAAAAGTGTTTTTTTTTTTTTGGTGCCATTAAAAAGGGACTGTGTGCAGAATTATATAACATTATTTTTTTAGGTTTACTGTCCCTTTAAGCAAGTTTTAGACATAATTTCAAAAGAATCAGTGTTGAGAAAGAAAAAAAAAAAAAAAGGAAAAAATGATAGTGATAAAAAGGGAAAATAAATCCAAGAACACGGAGCTATGAGAAAGGACTGAAGTGGACTCTGTATAGGAATGAGGCCAATATGGACAAAAGGGTTAACCCTGTAGCTGCCATAGAAGACTCCTTTGCATTCCAAAGCAGCTTGTTGCACCCCTCTATGGCAGCCAATGGGTTAAGATATCTGAAGCCAGGATGCACACAACCCCAGAGAGGACCCTGCCTGGCTGCAGAAACGGAAACTCTGCTCTGAGTAGCTAGGGACAGACAAGGAAAGATCAGCAGAAAAAATCTGAGCTAGCAGGAAATCCGTCAGCGTACTGGAATCTGCCTGTGCTTAAATTTTAAACAGGGGAGCAGAAGCCATGACATTTTTCTAACTGGTAAAAATCAAATATTTGAAGAATTAGCATTTGTATACAAAGAGCATAATCAGAATTTAAAGGGGAAAATATTTGTGTGTGAAGGAAAGTCAATTTAAAGCCAAAGTGCCAGCACAAGAACAGGGATGAGAGGGCATCAAATGTAGGAATTTATGCAATAGGCTTATGTTTATTAACTTGCTTTGCTAAAGACAAATTATCACTGGGTTTTGTTTTGTTTTTCGCACACGACTCACTAGCGATATAAAAAGGTAAAACCATGTGCAAACACATCTGCCAATCTTGCTATTGTGATATAACTACTGTAACTCAGAGCATGCCCATTTGGAGGCTATACATGCACTTCGCCTACAGCGGTATGTAAAGCAGTCCACAATGCACAAGAAGAGTTAACACTGAGGGATGACTTCTCAATAAAGCATTTTTGTAAACATTAATATAAATTAATGAACGTCACAATTCTGGTTGATGGTTTAGATATGGCATTTTAAAGGGAAAATGGCATGGTGTAATTTGTTAGAGCATGTCATTTTACAACTATCAAACTTACCATACTGTGTGTTTAACCTCCGCAAAGAAGTTAAACACACGGTAAAAGTGCTGCTCGGGACGAGCGGAACCGGCCACTGATTCAATCACATGAATAACTCAGATGGGCAATTAGCGTTGCTGATTGGATCAGTGATGGTTTCCGCTTAGGACCAGCAGTGCTCTGCAGGTCCCGAGCAACACTTCTACTGTCTATTTAACTCTTTAACGGGAGTTAACCACACAGTAGTGCCGGGTCAATAGTCTAAAATTGCATTGTCTAACAAAAAAGGACATGTACTCTTTCGACTATAATGACCGTTTACAAGACTTTTCAGTTTACTTCGGGATACATTTATGAAGCTGTATTCATAGCTTTAGAGGCTATGCATGAGCGAGCCTGCAGCCACAAAATGCTTATTTTGCCTCTTCACCATCTCAGAGGTGGTGAGATCAATCATCCTAACAATCGCTCGTTCTGAGTAACTGACATGTGCTGCTCTTGAGCAATAGGTTGCACAGGAGAAGGGGGTTGCATGTCACAAGTATCCTTGAGTGACCATTGCAGGAGGACAGGTTCACTACTTGCAAACCTGTTCGACTGCAATGATAAATGCTGCCCTTCAGCTTCCTCTGTTGCTATCCTGGTATTTTATTTAACTGGTCTAACATAATCAGCTTCCTCTATCCAACATACAAAGAGTCAAAAGCATGAGAAAAAGGGGAAGGGTTTTTTCTTTTTGATAAAACTAGATGTGTAAACCAGATTTGAAGAAAAAAAAAATCCAGTTAGTAAGCACTTATCCTTAGGACAATTTACATCATGCAAATAAAAGTCAAAACTGGTTACCACAAAAATGCTCGAGTTATGAAATTTTGGAAAGCCACTAATTACATAAATGTGTCAATCCCAATATAAAATTAAAATAATCCCACAATGTGCTTTATATACTTTCCTGACATCATTCCTTGATCTTCTGATAATGAATTAGCACTGAATTAAGAGTTAAATCAATTTGGTGTGTGCGTTTCCATAGAAACCCATCTTGCAGTAAGCAATGTACAGTTATTGTTATACAGAACTGCAAATACATCAGACACAAGAAAAGGAGGGTGAGAAAAAAAATCCCACAGAGACTCTGGCCTGCAAGGGTCAAAAATTCCTTTTAATCCACCAAATGCAAAAGATTCTTTCACATCAGATGGACTTTAATCCTCTGACCAAATAACCTCACATTCCATGGTATCTCTGTCACAAATGGACCATTCAGATGAAAATACTTGATAATAAGGCTATAAAAAGCTGAGGTTTTGTTCTTGAATTTGCATACAATAGTGTCACTTTTCTCTTAATATTTTCATAATATTTAACCATTTTTGTAATCATTACTCCATTTCTAGAAAATATAACAAATAGAACTACAAAAATACTTAATATATAAATTTGAGAAGCTTTTACAAAGAATGGTTTATTATATAGTTATAGTAAATATATTTTGTGTAGCTGTTACTTTATACACCTTTTGGTATTCACAGATTACAGTGTAACGAAGCAGTTAAGTTATTTTTAAATGCATAATAATTATATTCTAAACCAGGAATTCTTGACCCATAGTCAGGACCTAAAACTGATATTGCCAGTCACACAGAAAGAGGGGCCCAGTGAGCTCAGGACCAAAAACTTTCCAATTAAATTGTTTTATCAACGTGCTTTGTTCTCTCATCTTATTTTTTATGAGCATATCTAGGTAGGCTCAAGAGCAGCAACGCACTACTGTGAGATGGCCAAAACACATCTGGTGAGCCAACAACAAGAAGCATATATGAGCAGCTCCCAATCACCATCTAGCTCCCAGTGATGCACTTCTGTTCTTGGGCCTAACTAGGTATGCTCTTCAACAAAGGATACCAAAAGAAAAATGCAAATTTCATACAGACATAAATTGGTTTAAAACTGCATGCACGTTTAAAATTGACCTGAGTACAAAAAAAAAAAACACAACAACATACGCTTTTTACATGCTGTAAGAATTAAATACAATGTCCCTTTAAGGAATGACATTGGCATATAGTACTTTTCATACCTCAGGCAAGTTCATACAATGAATGTGCCCTATCAGATGCTTTGGTTTCTAATATGTTAAACATACCTCTAAAACACTGGGTTTCAAACCTGTCCTCAGACCTCCCCAACAGGCTGATTCTCAGGGGTACTTTGGGTGACAGCTAATCAGCTGATTATTTCACCTGTGCTCCAGTTCAGATATCCTCATAATGTGGCCTGAGGACAGTTGTGAAATCCAATGCTCTAAAACAATTCCCTATAATGCCCAAACTTGACTGATTATCAACCTATTTTAATAGGGATGCTATAAAATCTGATAATGGGAAGTTTCATAAAAGGAACATCTGCAAGCGAACTATACAAGCTGTATATATGTAAATATTTTTTTTGCCAAATATATCTGCATTTGACAAAAAACGACATTTTACACTACGATCAAAATATGCCAGATTGAGTATCTAAAACATCTAATAAAAACTAAATACGTTTTAAAGTCCTTGTTCCAAATGTATTAGTATTTTTTTCTGCACCACTATCCACAAGCAAAATACAATAAGAACATAAAAACAAATGTAAATAAGTATATATACAAAGTGCTGCACACTAATGGATAGGGGCAGACCCTGTACAAGCCGTGATACTGTGGTTTCCTGGAGACAGGATTCTCATGTTCCCCTCCCCAGGTCTCCAGCCACGTAGAAACCATCCTTGCCAAAGAGAACTCCTCCCTTCCTCTTCTATGTTAAAAGAGTAGCTAAAGCTGAGAGACAGGGAAGGAGGTGGAACACCGCTAAGAGCAGGTGGCTGAATTCTACAGTGAGACAGGTGTTTAAAACAGAAAGGCATCTCAGAGATGCAATACAGTGAAGTGACTCACCAATATTACACCTTTCCTGCAACTTTCCCTATGAACAAAACAGAAATCTGACACCACAGAAGAGGATTGAGAGTCAATGTGACCATGTATTAAAAACAACAAAAAATAAATATGAACATTTTTTAAAGCATAAGCAAAGAACACGTTTTCAAAATAATAATTTACCCGTTTATATGGTGCAAAGATCCCACCTGATGTGAGTACAAATTATGTTGTGTATTAACCAGTTTCATAGCAACTAACCAATACAAAGGAGTCTTCAACTCACTGCAGTTGCAGAATATGACTGCTATTTAAAATATTGAAAAATGTTTACATTTTTTATGCGTCTGTATATGTGTTTGCAATATATATATATATATATATATATATATATATATATATATATATATATATATATATATATATATACACACACATATATATACACACAAATATAAACTCAGTATACAAGACACACCAAAGTCATCGTGCAGGACAAAAAAGTGGAGCACTGCAGCAGACCATACATAATGACACAAAAGCATTACAACGAGCAATAGCATGGCAGAAGCATACAGAGTAACGATTAGCAGAATACATATTGCAACGAACATCAAAATAAACGTATCATCATACGGACTGTACTGACCCGCTACAAGCCCCGTGCCCTGGCCCCCGTGTCTTGATTTCATGGAGCACAGCAGCAGATTCTCAGACCCATCCGTAAAGCTCCGTCTCACTCACTGGCAAGATCATCTGTCGAGAAAGAGCTCTGCCAGAGCTTTGCTCCCGCCCCTAGCGCCTATTGGACGAATAACTTTCACTCTAGTTCTTCTACTGGCCGTTTTGGCTGGCGGTCATCAGCACACAGGAGTCTATTGTACTCCCAGGGTTTATTCAGGGCAAGTTTTAATAACTCGTTCAGTGCTAGAGAAGAATGCAGAATGTTACCTCTCCTCTTTGTAGCACGAATAATATACAACTATTAGCCAGAAGTTAAAGCGTTATTGGGGAACATTGTCGCAAGAGTATTCACAATGCAGTATACACTCCATAGTTTGCCAGAAAAAAAAAATCAGAAAAAGCAAACTGCAAAAAAGTAATAAACTTTATTTGAGCGTTCACCTCTCCATACTGATTAATATTATATTTTTGAAGTACAGAATTATTTTGCTGTATTTCGATTTTTATACACCATTGTTCCTCTTCTTAGCAATTATAGCATCATGTTACTAGACAAACATTATCATTAGGTTTGGCATCTAGAATTATTGGTACTCAGGTACCATTCTATAAAATTCTCTGTAGTCTGGCAAGATTATCTAAAAAGTCCTGTCAGTATTGCAAGGGCCCTACAAACATTTTAAAAATGTTTATGGTCTGAAGATCGGGGTAAAACCCTGAATAAATTTAGCTTTGCATTTTGTTAAACACAGAAAGTGTCTTCCTGAGGATTAAAGGGGTAAAAAAAAGTCCAAATTGGAATGTGCATAAATGCATTTTAATTTGAAATAGAAGCATTACTGTTTTTCTGCGGCATATGCACATATCCTGTAAGGGCCTGTGCTACAGTATTCAAGCTCAGGCAGCTGAAGATGGTGTGTATTGCTTCTGTGAAAATGTAATTTGTGTCATACAAGCCACAAGCATGGTATTTGAATACTGGTGCACAAGCCCTCAGAGGATTTGTTCGTATGCCTCATAAAATCAGTAATAACTTTTACGATAAGCATTTTTGCTAATGCATGACCTTTAAAGTCTCAATCTCCGGCCCCTTAAATAACCAACATACCATCCCCACTTAATCTATTTGAAATAAGACACATGACACGTAGCCTTTGGTACAAAAATTGGCCGCAGCCCTTTTATTAAATAACCATAACCTTTAATTATTAATAAATAAAACCTTTAAACCGAACATACACAATGTTCTTAAATAACATAGACCTTAAACCCCTTTAATACCATACTGAAACATTCTCACAGCGGTGCTAGTTCCCTAACTAATTAGCAACATGGCCGTCATTCAAAACTGGACTCAACTACGTACTCGATGAGTCCGTAACCAACCACACCTCCACTTTAATAGGGAACCCCTTGCCCCTATAATAATCCAGTTGCACACTCACCCCATGGAGAGGCAACATTGTTCACAACCCCAATTCACTTGGCCATATTCCTTTCATTTTCTGTCTGAGAACTAGCACCCCCACCACCGACTGGTCTGACGAGACAGCCCAGTCCCGGCCAAATTGATTAAAATGTACCCATCCTTCAAATAAAATTCCCCAGACCCCTCTACCTCAAAATCTGGATGGAAAGCCACCCCACCCCCAAGTCTTCTAACAAAAGAACTAATTAATTTATTAATCTTTCTGCGACTTCGCTCCAGCCTATCATAGTCCCAGGCCGCTCTCCAAACCAACCGTGGTGTAATCTGGGACTAAATAATTCTCAAAGTGGGATGGAGATCAATAATTCTACCCAAATCCCTCTTGATGGTCCTAACCAACTCCTTCTGAGACAGAAAGCCCAGATCATTTCCCCCCAAATGTACAATCAGCACCTCAGGAGGAGGAAAACGCTTACTGTAGTCCACGAACAATGGCAACAGATTCTCCCATCGCATACCCCGAACCCCTAACCATTTTACCTCCCATTGCGCAACCGGGCAACCCAGCTGTAGGCCGCCCATTCTTTTTCTGGCCTCAGCCCTGGCCCAGTAAATAAAGGAGTGCCCCATCACCCACACGCTCCCCACACCTGCAAATAAAAGAAAAAACTCAGAATGTCAATTGACGGAACACTCCCCCCCTCCCCCTTTAAACCCTCAAATCAGGCCTCACATAAGACCTGTAACGAGTGGATCCCCATCTCCCAATACGCTTTACCACATCCTCCCTCAATCCTAACATAGAAGCTTCCGTTGCAGCCCCTATACAGAAGGAATGAGACCCAAACTCCGAAGGAGCAAGCCCTAACATCCCAACTGTCCCTTTTAATACAGCCCAAAACTGATATTGTGACAAAAAAGACCCATCCGAATGAATTAACAACGGCCCCCCTGCTTAGGCCGTATGGTCCCATAATGTGACAAAATCGGACAGGGACAGATTACTTTACCACTAGGGAATAACACTATATTCTTCCCTCTCCCATAAATGTCAGTTTTGCTGCCCCTTAATAACATCTCAACCCTTTGCTCCCCCCACAGCACATCCTCCTTCTGCAATCCCCCGGGAACCTTCCTACTTGGGCTCACTAACTCAGATATGCGGAAGGCCCCAAAAAAAGCTAAGACGAAGGCCATGCAAAATAAAATTATTTCAAATGTTGATAAACAAATATTAGGCAGCACTCCCCAAATTTTTTCCAGTAATGCAAATGTAATGGGCCTCCTATTATCCATACTCTTACTCTTCTTTTTCAGGCCCTTGAGAACCTGACAAATCCAGAAAACCTTAGTTACATCTCCCATACCTAGCAACCTAAACCTAAAAGCTAAAGCAGACAATCTCTTGTCCATACTAGCTGCTGACAAACCCAAAACTCCCCAATGCCACAACCATTCCAACAGGCACCTAGTAACATCATCAACTCCCTCCCTAACTCCAGCTTGTTTCAACCAATTTTCCCATTCCATCCAAACTGTTACATAAGCGGACCAAGTACCTGGGGCCAACGAACTCTTCGCCAATTCAGCAAGTCCTCCTCCCCAAGCTTCTACAGCTGATCCGGACACTGTCTCCCCACTGCATCAGCCATCTCCCGAAAACGAGTCCACTACAATCGAGATAAAGCATCTGCAATCAGGTTACACTTCCCCGAAATGTGCTTGGCCCTAACCAAAACATTCATGCGCAGACATTGTAAAACTAGCACCCCTCAGCAAACGCAAAACCGGCGGGGATGACGACGACAAAGTATTAACAGCAGAAACCACACCCATATGATCCGTGTGAAACATTATGGATTTGTTCCCCAACTCCCCTTCCCATACAAACAATGCTACTAAGATGGGGAACAGCTCCAGGAACACCAGGTTACAAATTAAATCCAGCCCAACCCAGGCCTGCAGCCAAACACCCGTGCCCCAGTGACCCTGGAAATATGCCCCGAACCCGGCCCCCGACCGCATCAGTCACCAGGTCTAGATCAACGTTGGACAACGTTGTCAACGTTGGACACACAGGCCTCCATGAACAAGGATGCCCCGTTAAAGTCCTTAAAAAAAACCACACCAACAAATCATCCTTGTGCCCTCTCGTCACCCTGACAAAGTGATGGGGCTTATGGACACCAGCCGTAGCCAACGACATTCTCCTGGAGAACACTCTGCCAATGGGAATGATTCTACAGGCGAAATTCAACTTCCCCAGGAGAGACTGCATGTCCCGTAAAGTCACTTTGGACATGCCAAGAAACCGCCGAATCATGCCCACTAAATCCTCAATCTTCTCAATCGGCAACCTACACTCCATCCTGACCGAGTCAATCGTAATTCCCAGAAAATTGAGGGCCGTCACCGGGCCCTCAGACCTCTCTATAGCAATGGGAACTCCAAACTCTGAAGCCACCAAAGAAAAACAGTCCCTCAATGTCACACAAACATCCAATCCGGCCGGGCCCACAAAAAGAAAGTCATAGAGGTAATGTACCACCGATGACAACCCCGAACGGACCTTCACCACCCACTCCAGAAAGGAGCTAAAACACTCAAACAAGGAGCAAGAGATGGAACACCCCATTGGGAGGCAAAGGTCCACATAATAGGCCCCATCAAAGCAACAATCCAGCAGATATTGAGAAGAAGGATGAACCGGCAACAGCCGGAAAGCTGCTTCAACATCAACCTTTGCCATCAAAGCCAAATGACCCACCTCCTTCACCAATTTGACAGCCCGATCAAAGGATGTGTACAACACCGACACCAAATCCTCCAGAATGTCATCATTCACGGATCCCCCATTTGGGAAGGACAGGTGATGTATTAACCTGAACTTCCCTGGGTCCTTCTTAGGCACCACTCCCAGAGGAGAAATGCGCAAATGAAGAATTGGTGGGGTTCTAAAAGGACCGGCCATACGCCCCAACAAAACCTCTTTTTCCAATTTTTCACGCACAACTTCAGGCCACTCCCTAGCTGACTTAAGGTTACCCCGAAAATGAACCACCCCACCTGTGGACAGGATTTTAAAACCATACTCAAACCCGTGCCACAACAACAACGCCTTTTCCTCGCACCTCTTCTGTTTAGCGTAACTGGCGAGCCATTGCTCCATCCCGCTTACCCTCACCGGCGTTGTTCCCTTTGTCAGATAACTCCGCAACTCCACCTGCTCTGTTCTTCCGGAAACACTTGGAATACGGGTGTGCTCCCCCACACCCCGAACACTCGTGTCTAAATTTACACCCCTTCTCATTAAATGAGAAGCAGAACCCCTTTCTGACCGCTGCCGACGACCCACCCTGAGGAGACCCGCCGGCTCCCCCATGAAAAGGCTGAGATGATCGGAGCGGTGTCATAATCTTGAGCCATAAGCCCATATCCCGATCATCCCACTTCATCTCAGGCTTAACTGACAAGCGTTGACGGAACTGCTCATCGTAAGCCCACCAGGCCATGCCCCCATAAGTCCGCTGAGCAGCCGCTACTTCGTCCAAATAGCAAAATAACGCAGCTCCCTGTTCCGGAAACTTGCCCGCCAACACACTGGCATAAATAACAAACCCCTGGAACCAATTGGTAAACGTTTTTGGCAACTTCCGATACCGCTTTTTTCTCTCTTCCTCCTCCTTCTTGGATGCCTCCTTTTTAGAATCCTCTGGGATTTCAAAGGACTGGTCAAGTGGTAAAAGGGAAAACAATTCAATGAATTCCCATTTCCAAATCTTTTCCCTCAACTCCGCCGTCAGGTGCATGCCCAATGGGCCAATCAAACACAGACAGGACCGAGACAAGGCTGTATCGGCAATCTTAAGCTCCGCTCTCCCCGTCCCCTTACCCTCAATGTTAGCAGTCTTTGATTGCAGTATCTCAGCTGCCTGAGCCAGAGTTGCCACCCCAGTCCCGTGCCCAGCCCCTACAGGCCCACCAGCGGCCGTGCTTAATACCGAAGCCCCAGGAGGGACCCAAGAACTGGCGACCCCCCCCCCTGCTCCCTGTAAACTGGACCCCTCTAGCCTAGCCAACAAATCCCTTAAACCCGCTACCACTGTAACTGCCATAGAATCCGCATCCACAACCCCAACTTTTTCCACCCCAACACTCAGACCCACTGTGCCAGTCCCCCCCCCATACCTGCTTTAGGTTCCTCTGAAGCCTGGGACTGATCCTTATGAGACGCAGCCGTGACAGTCTTCTGACTCTGGAACCCAATATCTCTAGGTTCCGTAGCAGCCATCTCCTGTTGTACTCCAGCAGCCTGCAAAACAGAGACATGTGACAAACCCCCCAACGGCGCCCACAACCCCATACCCCTCTGCGCCGTAGAAAGGCCCAAAACACTATCAGCAACTCCCCCTCTCCCCCTCTTAGGAGCTGTAGCCCCAACCCCTACTAAACCTGCATCGCCATACCTCCTACGCTGCCTACCCCTACTGGGCACTCCCACACACGCCGGCCTATTCGGCTGTTGCACAGACCCCTCAGACCTTTTTTTTTTTTGTAAATAGTATTTTTATTGAGGTTGTGCGAAAACAGTACAACTTAAATTAAACAACACATCAGGAAAACAAATATGGATGTTACATTTCAATTTAACAATTTCTATATATGTTGAAAGATAAGATTCTCAATATGAAGTATCCTATTAGGAAAGAAAAAAAAAAAGAACAGAAAACTGGAACCTCGTTTTCTTAGTTAGCAATGTGAATGATCATATTTAAACAAATGAACTCAAATTAGTTGAGCAATTGACATGTTAAGTATAAACACAAATGAAAATACAGTTCTACTATGTAGGTAATATGGTAAGATAGATAAATATAGATAGGTAGGTTGCGGCATAGACAAGAGAAGCCGCGCAGTTAGACCTCCTAAAGTAGGAGGTTCATTATGGGGAGGTGGGGGGGGAGGTGGGAAGTTGGATGCGATGGATAGGGTATGCAGCGAAGGAGGCATTTAAATTGTAGAATATCACAGGTAGGGCAGGCACACCTCAAGTAATGACTCATCAAACATTTTAGGTGAATATCAAGGCTAGTATCCTGATGTCTGGTGGGAGAGTTCTAACAATACCAGTGGCATATTATGGATTTTAGATCTATTATTACCTAAATAGACAATCAAGACCTTAATGGGTTTAATTATGAGCATGAGAACGTAATAAACAGCCTGTGCTGTCGAACCGAGAGAAGGAGCTAATTATACGTTGGGCTGATATCATACTTGGTATATTGAGGCAAAAAATCTAAACTTAGAGGTTGGGCACTAGATATGCAACTCAGTTAAAATAATGCGGGTAAGGGAATTATAGATAATACTAGTAGTGTAGGTCCAAAAGATAAGAGCTTTACTTATAAGGTATGTCTGAAACTATGGAGCTATATATTTATAAACTATGAATATCCCGCTGCCCCGGCCGCTGGCAGCAAGATGTCGTGCTTAGAAATCATAATTAAACTCCAAACATGTGTAGGAAGTATAATAAGCTGAAGACATATAGATGTTATAAGATAAAGTGCTTAAATGCTATTTATATAACAGTGGGTGTAAATAATCAGAGAGGGGCCTGTAAGTGTAAAGTAGTGTCTATACATGATAAGTAGAGAGATGATGGTCTGGCCCCATTCAAATATACATCAACCACATAATACAGCAGGCCCCAAGTAGCTGGCTTTATAGCACATTAGGCAACACCGGAGTAATATATTTAACTTATAATGAGCTGCTACTTTGGGATGAAGTAGTTCAGCTTTGGCAGTCATAACTGGATTAGAAGCCTGTAAATGGGCTGGTATAACAGTGTGCTCAACTTCTGTTATGGGAAAGAGGTTTCTCTATAGTGTATGATATCTTAGTAACAGAGAAATAGAATGGCGTATAGCATGTATGGTGCAGCTTTAAATGAAATGGCATCAGCATAAATATAGTTATAGTTATCACACCTCAATGGTGAGGTGGTTCTAGAAATAACCCATGGGAGATCCCAGAGCATATTGTAGAGTAGGGGTTAACAAATTGCATATAGACATAAAGATATAAGCACTTAAAACAGTGAAGAGAAGATGAGTAATAAACAGTTCCATAGTGACGTTCTTTAAATTTACCCCACACCAGTGGCTAATGATATATAACAGTCTCATAGCGTGAATTACCATAGGGAGAGCAAACAAAGCAAACATTAAAGTAATAGGCAGATTGAATTGACATCTTCAACAATCCAGAGCAATGTTATGCAATACATATTACAGCCAGGGTTCTGACAGACAAAGAGAAATATGAGCACAAAAAAGGCACATCCTTACATAGAGCCGGCATTCTCCATGCTGGGAAAAAAAAAAAAAAAAGAGTGTCTTTTCATACCCTGTCACCACAAGTATTTCTCATGTAATATAGGCGAAAAGATAGTTAGCAAATACTGTGCCCTATTCTTAAAGCACGGTGTGGTGACAAGATCTACTATAATTTGGGCTGTTCATGGAATGTCTCCAGCACTGCTCCAGGAGCCGTGAACTTGTTTAGGGCTAGCTTATTCCCCATCAAGGAAATTCCCACTGGGATGGGCAACCACTACCATATGTGTAAACTCCCTCAGCTCATAGCTTACCACCAGGGTCCCAATATCTCAGCAGGTAGTGGGTTGCGCAGAGTAGTGCACCGTCTTGTAACGGAGCCGGTGAGTACTGTCCTAAGGCGTGGAGGAGAGCATGTGGAGTCACCAGAGCTGTAGTTGGAGTTGCGCTGTGTAACTTCAGGGACTCGCTACAATGGCCGTGTGCCAAGATTGGTGCGAGAGCTTCAGGTGGGATGACATTGGCTTGAGGGAGACCATCCAAAGCTGTGGTAGTATGTGCTGCCCTTCGAGTCGCCAGATAGACAAGATGGTCTGACTCTTTTGTTGTGTCATCTCCCCGGCCCATCGTAGCTGTGTTGCAGGCAGGGGGTAATCGCCGGGGCCCCTCAGCGACACCCCCCCTCTGTTCATGCAAGGCGGGCTCAGTGATGTCGGGCTGCCGGAATAGACAGCCGCCATCTCCGCTACACACCGCATATAGATGTTCAGCCAGAGAAGCGTGGTGTTTGTTAAGCAAGAGCCTCAACTCCTTTAAAAAGCAGGCCGAGGTTCTCATAGTGCAAGCTGGAGAGGGAACTGTGAGAGATAAGTTTTCAGGTGCCACGCTAGATAGAAAGTTATAAGTCGAAAGGGTAGCGTTTTCAATATGGCGGCTCCCCCTCTCAGCTCCGCAGCACAGGTCAGCTATAGAAACTAGGTGCAGACTCACCGGGTCCCCACAAAGTGAATAAGAGCTAAGTAACAGTTCCTGGGTCCATCCACACAGATTTAGGTAGTAAAAAGAGACTGTGAGACACAAATAAACCTCAGAATTAGGATCTTGGGCCCGGGAGCTGCACCAAGACACGTCCTGCTAGCACTGCAGTTGGCTCCGCCCCCCCCCCTCAGACCTTTTAAATACAGTACAGTGACCCCTTCCCACCTCCCCCCCTAGACCAGTGCCAAAGCCCCTGGCCGTACTCACCGCTGCCCTTTCTTCCAATAACTCAGCATGCCCTGACAGAGGAACGCCGTCATCCAGGTCCAGCATGATGTTGTCAGTCCATGATTCTTGCAGACCATAAGCATTCCCACTCAGGCCGTCCTCTCCCACCACAAGCAAACCAGAAGAAACCTCTGGCCGTGGCCAAACCACACTCCCTTCTGAAATATATGCATTATTAGATACAATAACAGGGTCCCCAATAGCAACATTCCCACTACTCCGCTCCCTTCCCCCCCCCCACAACTGAATCCCCCATGACCTTACTGAGATCCTGGACTGGCATAGAGGATCACCCCTCTGGGGAGTAGGAGATATAATATCCTCCTCAGACGAATCCAAATATAAAGTGAGATCCTCCAAGCCAGCACCCGTCCCCCTTCAGCTTGATCCCCAATTCCCTCCTCCCCAATCAACCTTTCCCCTACAACATATAAAAACTGAGGGCCCTCAAAACCCCCACTAGGCCTCACCACCTGGGCCGTGTGTTCCCCAATATTCACCTGTGCCTCTACATGCTGAACTCTCCCCCCAGAGCCGTTATCCCCAACTCTGTGCATTACCTTTTGTCCCACATTTTTGACCCTTTTCCCCTCCACATTCTTGCCCATTGGTCCTTCATGCCCCATTGGACCGTCATCTTTATTAATCTGTTTCCCCCCCCATCAGGCCCCCCAAGGCCGTGAACGGCCGCCTTACCCTGAGCCAGCTTATCACTGGCCTGTCTGGGGCGGGGCTCCTGGTCCTGTTCGATGACGTCACCACCATCGGCGACGCAGGGCTGCCTCTTCACCGCTTGGGCCTGACGACTCACGGAGCTGGGACCCTCCTTCCTCTTCACCACCGATCTGGCAACTGGACTTGGACTCACTCTCCTGCGACCACCGGAATGCCTCGCGACATCCGGATCCAACCTCACCGGCGGCCTGGAACGTCTGACCGGCCTGGACTTCATCGCCAACTTCACCTCGCCTCCACCGACATCCGGCTCCAGCAAGGAACGAAGACTCTCCTCCAGCCAGGTAGGACCTTTTCTTTCAGCTGCCTCTTTCAACTGCCCAAGCAGAGCATCCAACTGGGCCATCCTGGACACAGAGCGGGAAGAAGCACGCAACAACAACTGACAGAGCTGCTATTACTACAATTTCCTGTCAGGTTGTTACCTGCCTCTTCCCGCTCAATTTCTTAAATATGTGCCAGCTTGCGCCGGCCCCCCCTTTTCTGCCAACAACCAATCAGCAAGGGCCTCATCCTCCACAGGTCAAGGCCCCTTCACGTGACCCCACTCCCAGGGGCTTTTGGTATATTAAAAATGCTTCTATTCACATAGAAATGCACCCATGCACATTTCAATTTTGACCTTTCCATCCCTTTAACACTTTTTAAAGTGCTCTCTGCTTTAGAAAAATGAGAGTGCTAGCTCTTGGGTATGTTTATGTTTGTTTATATATATTTATATTCATATATAAAATACTCTTTTGAGTTATGGCGGACTGAAGATAAGTCCTACATTACAAAAGTATGAGATATAGAATTATTGAATAGAAAATTAGCAAATGGCTATTGGCTTTCCAGAAGTTGTTTATCTTGCTGCATCCTACCCCATAAAGGAGATTACTGTGTTTAAAACAGTACTTGGAAGCAAAAACTGCAAGAAAAAGGGGTAGATTTACTAAGCAGCGGATGCTGCTATCTACCCCCATACTTTCCGGCTCACCGCTGCTTCTTAAAGGGACATTAAACCCAATTTTTTTCTTTCATGATTCAGATAGAAAATATAATTTTAAACAACATTCCAATTTACTTCTATTATCTAATTTGCTTCATTCTCTTGATATACTTTTCTGAAAAGCATATCTAGACAGGCTCAGTAGCTGATGATTGGTGGCTGCACATAGATGCCTCGTGTGATTGGCTCACCAATGTGCATTGCTATTTCTTCAACAAAGGATATCTAAAGAATGAAGCAAATTAGATAATAGAAGTAAATTGGAATGTTGCTTAAAATTGTATTCTCTATCTGGATCATGAAAGAAAAAATTTGGGTTTAATGTCCCTTTAACTCGTCCGCCACCTCTGAGGTGGCGGAGAGCAATCAGTCTGATCGGATACGATCGGGTTGATTGACAACCCCTGCTAGCGGCTGATTGGCCTTGTATGTGCAGGGGACGGCATTGCACAAGCATTTCACTAGGAATGCTTGGGCAATGATAAATGCCAACAGCGTATGCTGTCGGCATTTATCGATGTGTGGCGGACATGATCCGCTACAGCGGATTATGTCCGCCCGCACATTGATAAATCAACCCCTTTGAATATCTAATTTGCATATCTTAACCAGAGTTCCCTGGTGCTTTGGTAATAGTGTATACAGAGTCATTCTGGAGGAAAACAAGCAGGTATACTTGCCTAGGTTTGCTAAATTTTTATTCAATAATTCTATGGGGCCTATCTATCAAGCTCCGAATGGAGCTTGATGCTCTGTGTTTCTGGCGAGCCTGCAGGCTCGCAAGAAACAGCAGTTATGAAGCAGTGGTCACAAAGTACGATCAGGTTGATTGACACCCCCCTGCTGGCAGCCCATTGGCCGCGAGTCTGCAGGGGGCGGCGTTGAGCTGCTGGTGCAATGCTGAATACGGCAAGCGTATTGCACTGGCGGACCTGATCCTCTGTCCTTTCTCTCACACTCTCCCCCTCATCCTCTTTTTTTACTCTTTTCTCTCTTTCCCTCTGCTATTGCCCCCTCCTTTGTCTCTCTTATCTTTCTCACTAATACTATTTCCCCCTCTTCACTATCTTCTCTCTATTTATGATTAAATCATTTTATTAACTTTTTCAAAGTGTTAAGTCAGAAATATGCAAATCAAACAGTTACATACATCTTACAATATCATTTTCAGTGAGGGTCTAGGATTATAGCTGTCTTCGCTTCCCCCTCCTAACAGCTTCTCATGGGAGGGAGTAAATCACACATACAGTACTACTACGGTCTAGTATCGCCCACTGACTAAATAATCATTAGTAACGTCTATAATAAAGTGCTTATCAACACAACTCCAAGTGAAATAAAGAAAAGAAGAGAAAAAGGAGGGAAAAAAAGAAAAAAAAGTGAGGATGTCGTCTTACCGGATTGTGAAATAATCTCATCGGGTGGATTCTTTTGCAGTATAGTAGAGATTTGTCCTGATTCCGAGTCGTAAACTACTAATTATGTATAACATCAAATATTAGAAAGTCAAAGCTCATTGTTCAAGAGGACCATAGTCGTAATGCTTGTAAGATTTGTTGCTATGATGTAACATCCAATAAAACCATATTTTTTAAAAAGTTTTCTGTATTGCTCTGTAGCCAAGCCACCTGTTCTGACATCTTATAAGTGAGTGTTATTTCTTTCATGTAATTGGCAAGAGTCCATGAGCTAGTGACATATGGGATATACAATCCTACCAAAATGCCTATAAATACACCCCTCACCACACCCACAATTCAGTTTTACAAACTTTGCCTCCTATGGAGGTGGTGAAGTAAGTTTGTGCATGATTTCTTCTATGATAAGCGCTTCTAAGCATTTTGAAGCCCAATTCCTCTCAGAGTACAGTGTTTGTCAGGGGGATGTGAAGGGAGTATCGCCTATTTATTTTATGGTTTTCCTCACAGGAAATCTTTTCAAAGGTTCTCTGTTATCGGTCGTAGGGATTCATCTCCTACCTCCCTTTTCAGATCGACAATACCATTACCTCTGCTGATACTTTTTCAGTACTGGTTTGGCTATCTGCTATATGTGGATGGGTGTCTTTATAAGTAGGTTTTTTCTTATTTAAGACACTCTCAGCTATGGTTTGGCGCTTTATGTATTAATATAAAGTTTTAAATATATGAATTTTACTTATATTTGGGAAGCATGTTTAAGAAGTTATTTGTCTTACCTGAGGTATAGTCCTTATTTCAAATTGACTGTTTTTTATTTTAATTTTGCGTGCAAAATTAGGCTCGCGAGGGCGCAAAATGCTTGGCGCGATATTTTTTCTATTTTTTTTTCAGGTTTCCTTGCACAAGGTTGCGTCTGTTATGACGCGAGTTGCGTCATTTCTGGAAGTTGTTAGCGCCAAAAAAATGTTCAACTTCCTTTTGTGTTTTGCGTCATACTTGCCACCAAATATTTTTGTTTATTTTTCACCCCACTTCCTATATGCCTTCTTGCCTTCTATGCTCAGAGGGCTATGCTGTTTGCATTTTTTCCCATTCCTGAAACTGCCATATAAGGAAATTATAATTTTGCTTTAATGTTGTTTTTTCTTTTACATTTTGCAAGATGTCTCAATCTGATCCTGTCTCAGAAGCAACTGTTGGAACCCTGCTGCCTGATAACAGTTCTACCAAAGCTAAGTGTATCTGTTGTAAGTTAGCTGAGATTATATCTCCAGCAGTAGTATGTATCAGTTGCCATGATAAGCTTTTGCACACAGAAAATGTTTTAATCAGTACTAGTACAGTTTCTGTTGTTTCTTCAACATCTAATGTATATGATATCCCTGTTGATATGAAAAATTATATTGCTGATGCGATACAGAAGGCTTTGTCTGCTATTCCGCCTTCTAATAAACGTAAAAGGTCTTTTAAAACTTCTCAGAAAATTGATGAAATTTCTAATGACCCACAACATACTGAAATATCCTCCTCTGATGAGGATCTCTCTGATTCAGAATATCCTACTTCAGATATTGCCACTGACAAATCTACTTATCTTTTCAAGATTGAGTATATTCGTTCCTTGTTAAAAGAAGTGTTGGTTACTTTGGATATTGAGAAGTCTAGTCCTCTTGATAGCAAAACTAGTAAAGTTTAAATTCTGTTTATAAACCTCCTGTGGTTACTCCTGAGGTTTTTCCAGTTCCTGATGCTATTTCTGATGTGATTGCTAAGGAATGGATTAAGTCTAGTACTTCTTTCATACCTTCTTCTAGGTTTAAAAGGTTGTACCCTTTGCCAGCAGTTAGATTAGAGTTTTGGGAAAAAGTCCCCAAAGTTGATGGGGCCATTTCTACTCTTGCCAAATGTACTACTATTCCTATGGAAGACAGTACTTCTTTTAAAGATTCTTTAGATAGGAAACTTGAATCTTATCTAAGGAAAGTTTATTTATATTCTGGCTATCTTCTCAGGCCTGCCATTGCTATGGCTGATGTTGCGGCTACATCAACCTTTTGGTTGGATAGCTTAGCGCAACAGGAAACAGATCCTGATTTGTCTAGCATTGTTCATTTGCTTCAACATGCTAATAATTTTATCTGTGATGCTATTTTTGATATCATCAAAATTGATGTTAAATCTATGTCTTTAGCTGTTTTAGCAAGAAAAGCTTTATGGCTCAAATCTTGGAATGCTGACATGGTATCTAAGTCTAGATTACTATCTCTTTCTTTCCAAGGTAAAAATGTATTTGGTTCTCAGTTGGATTCGATTATTTCAACTATCACTGGGGGGAAGGAAGTTTTTTTGCCTCAGGATAAAAGATCTAGGGGTAAATCTAAAGCTTCTAATCTTTTTCGTTCTTTTCGACAGAACAAGGAACAGAAAACCAATCCTTCCCCTAAAGACTCTGGTTCCAATTGGAAACCTTCTTCAAGTTGGAATAAATCCAAGCCTTTTAAGAAACCAAAGCTAGTCCCCAAGTCTGCATGAAGGTGCGGCCCTCGATCCAGTTCAGCTGGTGGGGGGCAGATTGAAATTATTCCAAGACATTTGGGCAGATTCTGTTCAAAATCTGTGGATTCAGAGTATTGTATCTCAAGGGTATCGAATAGATTTCAGAGTAAGACCTCCTGTGAGAAGATTCTTTCTCTCACGCTCCACCAAATCCGGTGAAGGCTCAGGCTTTTCTGAAGTGTGTTTCAGATCTAGAGCTTTCAGGGGTAATAATACCAGTTCCGTTTCAGGAACAGGGTCTGGGGTTTTATTCAAATCTATTCATTGTCCCAAAGAAAGAAAATTAATTCAGACCAGTTCTGGATCTGAAGTTTTTGAATAGTTTTGTAAGAGTCCCAATTTTCAAGATGGTGACTATAAGAACTATTGTGCTTTTTGTTCAGCAAGGTCATTATATGTCCACAATAGACTTACACAATGCTTATCTTCACATTCCGATTCATCCAGATCACTATTGGTTTCTGAGATTCTCTTTTCTAGACAAGCATTACCAATTTGTCACTCTTCCATTTGGCCTAGCAACAGCTCCAATGATCTTTTCGAAGGTTCTCGGTGCCCTTCTATCTGTTATCAGAGAACAGGGTATTGTGGTGTTTTCTTATTTGGACAATATCTTGGTACTAGCTCAGTCTTTACATTTAGCCAAATCTCACACAAATCAACTAGTGTTGTTTCTTCAAAGACATAGTTGGAGGATCAATTTACCAAAGAGTTTCTTAATTCCTCAGACAAGGGTCACCTTTTTAGGTTTCCAGATAGATTCAGTGTCCTTAACAGACAAGAGACGAATTAAATTAGTTTCAGCTTGTCGAAACCTTCAGTCTCAATCATTCCCTTCAGTAGGTATGTGCATTGAAGTTTTAGGTCTCATGACTGCAGCATCAGACACGATCCCCTTTGCCCATTTTCACATGAGACCTCTACAGCTTTGTATGCTGAATCAATGGTGCAGGGATTATACTCAGATATCACAATTGACATACTTAAATCCCAACATTCAACTCTCTCTGACTTGGTGGTTAGACCATCATCTTTTAATTCAGGGGGCCTCTTTTGTTCGTCCTACCTGGACTGTGGTCACAACAGATGCAAGTCTTTCAGGTTGGGGACCTGTTTGGGGATCTCTGACAGCACAAGGGGTTTGTAAACCTCAAGAGGCGAGGTTACCGATCAATATTTTATAACTCTGTGCTATTTTCAGGGCTCTTCAGGTTTGGCCTCTGTTAAAGAGAGAACCATTCATTTGTTTTCAAATGGACAATATCACAACTGTGGCATATGTCAATCATCAGGGTGGGACTCACAGTCCCCTAGCTATGAAAGAAGTATCTCGGATACTTTTTTGGGCAGAATCCAGCTCTTGTCTAATTTCTGCAGTGCATATCCCAGGTGTAGACAATTGGGAAGTGGATTTTCTCAGCCGTCAGACCTTACATCCGGGGGAGTAGTCTCTCCATCCAGATGTATTTTGTCAGATTGTACAGATGTGGGGTCTTCCAGAAATAGATCTCATGGCTTCTCATCTAAATAAGAAACTTCCCAGGTACCTGTCCAGGTCCAGGGATCCTCAGGCTGAGATGGTGGATGCTTTAGCAGTTCCTTGGTTTTACCGATCTGCTTATATCTTTCCGCCTCTAGTTCTTCTTCCAAGAGTGATCTCCAAGATCATTATGGAACAATCTTATGCGTTTCTGATAGCACCAGCGTGGCCTCACAGGTTTTGGTATGCGGATCTTGTTCGGATGTCCAGTTGCCAGCCTTGGACACTTCCTCTAAGACCAGACCTTCTGTCTGAAGGGCCGTTTTTCAATCAGGATCTCAAATTGTTAAATTTGAACGCTTAGTGTTTAGAGATAGAGGTTTCTCTGACTCAGTGATTAATACTATGCTACAGGCTCGTAAGTCTTTTTCAAGGAAGACTTATTATGGAGTTTGGAAGACCTATATTTCATGGTGTTCTTCTCATAAATTCTTCTGGCATTCTTTTAGAATTCCTAGAATTTTACAGTTTTTTCAGGATGGTTTGGATAAAGGTTTGTCTGCAAGTACTTTGAAGGGACACATCTTTGCTCTTTCTGTTTTATTTCATAGAAAGATTGCTAAGCTTCCTGATATACACTGTTTTGTTCAGGCTTTGGTTTGTATCAAGCCTGTTATTAAATCAATCTCTCCTCCTTGGAGTCTTAATTTGGTTTTGAAGACTTTGCAGGCTCCTCCTTTTGAGCCTATGCATTCTTTGAATATTAAATTACTTTCTTGGAAAGTGTTGTTTCTTTTGGCTATCTCTTCAGCTAAAAGAGTTTCCGAATTGTCTGCTCTCTCTTGTGAGTCTCCTTTTCTGATTTTTCATCAGGATAAGGCTGTTTTGCGGACTTCGTTTAAATTTCTTCCTAAGGTTGTGAATTCTAACAACATTAGTAGGGAGATTGTTGTTCCTTTCTTGTGTCCTAATCCCAAGAATGCTCTTGAAAGATCTTTGCATTCTTTGGATGTTGTAAGAGCTTTGAAATATTATGTTGAAGCTACTAAAGATTCCAGGAAGACTTCTAGTCTATTTGTTGTCTTCTCTGGTTCTAGGAAAAGTCAGAAAGCTACTCCCATTTCTTTGGCATCTTGGTTGAAGTTTTTGATTCATAAAGCTTATTTGGAGGCGGGACAGTCCCCACCTCAGAGGATCACAGCTCATTCTACTAGATCAGTCTCCACTTCTTGGGCTTTTAAGAATGAAGCTTCAGTTGATCAGATTTGCAAAGCAGCAACTTGGTCTTCTTTGCATACATTTACTAAATTTTACCATTTTGAGGTATTTGCTTCTTCTGAAGCAGTCTTTGGTAGAAAAGTTCTTCAGGCAGCTTTTTCAGTTAGATTCTTCTGCTAATGCTTTAAGTTTTTTCTTTCAATTTATGAGAAAAACATATTTTTTGTGGATTTAATTTTTTCAGCGGAAAATGGCTGTTTTTATTTTGGACTTCCACATCTTGGGTATTTTTATCCCATACATCACTAGCTCATGGACTCTTGCCAATTACATGAAAGAAAACATAATTTATGTAAGAACTTACCTGATAAATTCATTTCTTTCATATTGGCAAGAGTCCATGAGACCCACCCTTTTTCTGGTGGTTATGATTTTTTGTATAAAAACACGATTAATTCTCCAGTTCCTCTTTTTTCTATGCTTTTTTTACTCCTATTCATTAAACTGAATTGTGGGTGTGGTGAGGGGTGTATTTATAGGCATTTTGAGGTTTGAGAAACGTTGCCCCTCCTGGTAGGTATACGTCACTAGCTCATGGACTCTTGCCAATATGAAAGAAATTAATTTGTCAGTTAAGTTCTTACATAAATTATGTTTTTTCCCAAAAATTCCTCCCATATGGGAGCCCTCTCCTTCCAATATCTTGCTATGCATATTCTCGCAGCAGTGCAAGTTAATATAATAAACTGGTCAATGTGGATATTAAACCTATAGACTCTTTCATGGAGTAAAGCTTGTGAGGCCGTCAATTGTATAGTTTAATCTAAAAGTCTACTTAAATAAGTCAACAGTCTATTCCATATTGCAGCTATCTCTAAGCATTCCCATTTATAACAGAGTTTTGAGTTGGATGCATTGGTATGGGAGGTGATGAGCAGTGTAAAGGATGTCTTAATGATATTTTTCATCATATCTGCACTAAGCAGTCCCTTTTGTGATTGGTAGAAGATGTCATTCCATTTTTTAAGTCATATTCAATCCCTAGATCTCTCTCCCACCTAGTAATCAGGTTAGATTTGTCGTTACCTTTTGCAGCTTGAAGTGTCAGGTATAACCAAGAAATAGTTTTTTTTAAGTCTGGTCTTGGAGATAGAGTTTTTTAAACGTGTTTGGGGGTTCTAACCTAGGTTCAGAAACATAATCTTTGAAGGCTGAAGACAAATGTAGACATGCATACCAGTGTAAACCTATAGAATCTAGCTTTTCTCTTAGTTGGACGTACGTCTATCTTTTCTTTATTTAATCTCTCTTACCCTCCTCTTGCTTCAATCTCTTTTTTAGTTTTCTCCCACTCTTCCTCCTCCCTCCCCCTCTTTTCTCTTCTCTCATTTCTCTCTCCATTTTTTTCTTCTAACTCTATTTCTCCTTCCTCTCTCTTTCTCCCCCTCTTTTGTTCTTCCTTTTATTTTTATTTCCACTTTCTGCATTCTCTCCTCTAGACTCTACTCTGTCTTCTCTGTCTCACTTTTCTTTTCCCTGTTATCTCTCCTCATTGTCCATCCCTTCCTTTCCCTTCTCTATCCACTATGTTTTCTCTCTCTCTCCATTCTATAACCATTCTCTTGCCACTGTTTCTTATCTCTCCTTCACAATCTCTATTTTCTCTCTCCTCTCCCACCATTCCACTTCTTTTTTCTATTATTCCTTCTTTCTCTCTGTTTCTCCCTTCCACTCTCTCTCACTATGCTCTCTTTTTTCTCTCTTTCTTTCTCCTTCTGTTTCTTTCTTTTTAACTTGCATTATTAGTGAGAAATTTGGTACAATAGACCAAAACATAAATTATCTTAAAAGAAAATAAAAAAGAGAGAAAAGTATTGTACACAACCAAGTATACAGTAAAGTACAATACTTGATAGGTAGTAAAAATGAAACATAAGAGGAGCCTCATAGTTGAATTTTACCTAAGGCCTCACCAACTCTAGAACCGCCTCTGCTATGATTAAACCAGTACTTGGCAGCAAAAAGCGTGAGATATTGAATATCTAATTTGCAGTTCTCTGGTCTATTGGTAATAGTGTATACAGAATCATTTTGGAGCAACACAAGCAATGATACTTGCCTAGATTTGCTAATTATCTATTCAATAATTCCATATCTCTTACTTTATATTTGTATATGTGTATATATATATATATATATATATACACCTACACAAAAATGCCCTACTCATTTAAATTGTAGTCACCATTGCTATTTTTTCTTTCTTTCCTTACATCACGGTTGTACACAGCTATGTAGATGTACATTTGTGCACTATTTATTTCATTTAGTAATATTCTGCACATTGGTTACCTTTTGTTTCACTACAATTCAAATAGACTTAAAATGGTATACAGTAGAACCCCTGTATCCACAGATTTCGTTTCCACGGTTTCAGTTACCGTGGCCTGAAAATATTAAATAGAAAATACATTTCTCTTTGTCCTCTATACCCATGCTGGTCCGCTTTACTGGCATCCAGTTAGTTTCTTCCGGATTCGTTGCCATTTTATTGCAGTGTTGTTGTGAAAATAACCATTAATTTTCCTTAATAATGGCCTCAAAGCGCAAAAGTAGTAATGCTGGCAGTTTTTCGAAGCCTAAGAGAAGCAGTAAAGTGCTTCTTGTCAGTGAAAAAGTGCTAACAGTATATAAGGTTTGCTGCTATCCGTGGTTTCGGGTATCTGCGGTAAGTCTTGAAACATATCACTTGCGGATACGGGGGGACTGCTGTATTAGATTCATAGCCCAACTTCATTATAGAATGCAAATCACTTATATTTTAACAAAACGTTTGCTGACCTCCAAATTATTTTATATTCTTCTTGTCACTGGACTATGTCTATAAATCCATAACTGTGTCACCAGTTGCGGACGCATCCATAAAGGAATGTTGGCAGTGCGAGGCAGGCAAAAGAATGTTGGCTGCGCACGAAGCCAAAAGAATTCCCCTGGATGCATGCTGCATCCAGGTGGATTCAGAAAATGGCAGGGTGGTGAAAGAATCCACCGAAACGGAGCATTACAAAAAAAAAATTAACCGTCTGCAAAATTAAATTAAAAAAAAAATAACCACCCGCAATAAGTATTATAAAAAAAAATCTAACTAACCACTGGGTGTTTTTATTTTGGGGGGGATTTTTTATTTTTATAGGGGTATTAGTTTAGGTTTAAATGTTTTATTTTGGATATTTTTTTTTTTAACTTTAGCTTGGGAGGTTGTATTTTTTAAACATAGACTGAACTCTGGGCAGGCTTACCACCTAGTATATTATAAATCTAAATTACATGGTTACTTGCAGATCTCCAAGATTACCTATAAACAATTTTTTCCTGCTAATTCATGGTTTTCTGATGATGTATTTGATCTCCAGGAGAGGAAACACAAAGTTTACTTAAAAAATACCAAAGTCTTCAGTATCATTCCTCCCACTCGATGATCTTTTAGAGTTCGAAATATAACTTGTGTGTGTTTAATTAGCACAAATATGATATACAGTAATATTTTTCAAAGGGAAAAAGTGCACCTGGGGTTTGTTAATATTGTTTAGAAAACAGTGTGTGTTTTTTAGAGTTGAAAAGATCTGTATTCCCAACCTGTAATGTATGCATATCGCTCCTTAAAAAAAAATCAAATATAAACAGTAGTCCTGGATTATAACTAGACAGTTTGTGTCAAACTTTGAAATCGCCAAAGTGATCTGCACATTTAATTATTACTTGGCTGACAAGGCTATTCAGTAGATTCTCACGGTCTCCGAGGTTTGACTCTGAAATGTTTAACTCATAGCATCTTTTAATATACCACCTTCTTTCAGGCTTGGGGCCTGATTATCAAGAAACTCGCCAGCTTGGAGAGAAATCTTGTAAATTCTTTAAGGTCTTTTACTGAGCATTACTTTGCAAGTGTCTCTTCTTCACATACAGAACACTGTAGAGCTAGATAAAGATCTCTCAAACTAAAATGTGCCTATCTAGAATTTTTTGAGGGACTGAACAATACTGACGAGATTTGTTAGATAATCTTGTCAAAGTCTAGAGTTTTAGATCATTGGGCCCTTTGAGATTAATTATGCGTCCCCAATTTCAAATCTGGCAGTTATCTGCATTCAGCCGAATCTTTGTTTAGTGTCCAGCTCAACGCCACTCAATAGAACTCTGTCACATCAGCCTTCTATAAGGTGTCTCCTGCTGGTTAGTCAATAGGAATAGAAGAAACAATGGGGCCTTTTTATTAATGTGTGAGTGGACATGATCCGATATTGCGGATCATGTCTGCTGCACATCGATAAATGCAGACAGCATACACTCGCTGGGGAACTGCTGGTGCAATACCGCCCCCCTGCAGATTCGCAGCCAATCGGCCGCTAGCAGGGGGTGTCAATCAACCCGATTGTATTTGCCGGAAACATGGGCATCAAGCTCCATACGAAGCTTGATAAATATGCCCCAATATATGGACCGAAAACAGTGCAACATCTAAAAAAAAATCTTTATTCAACAAAAATGAAAACACATCATTCACAACAGGAAGAGTAAGTTGGATATAATGATGTGTCACTCATTATAGTTGACGCGTTTCAGCTGTAGCCAATATCGTAGCTGCCTGAAAGACTTTTTCACAACACATTTTTTAATGTGCTATGATATATTACAGCAGCTACCGAGTATATGGTGCAGGTGAAGACCCAGGACCAAACTCTAGTCCATTGACAATTCCACCATCGAATGTCCACAGCACCTTAATATTTCAATCATCTTTTTTTTTGGCACATATGAAAACAATGTGATGTTTCGGGGTCACCTCCTTAATCATACAATCCGATTGTATGATGAAGGGGGTGACCCTGAAACGTCACATTGTTTTTATATGTGCCTAATAAAAAGAGAATTAAAATATTAAGGTGCTGTGGACATTTGACAAACAAATCTTTAAAAGCATTTCCACAAAGGACTAAAGTACAAGTACTTTTGCGTGCAAACAAAATGTTTTTTTTTTCAGCTTTTTGCGCGCGTTGGAAAGAGCGCTCAAATTACAAGTTGAAAGTGAATGCGTTCGCTCAAGCACAATTGTAATTTGCGCTAGTCTGGTTAGCGCAACTTAGAAACTCACATAAAGAGTGATGAGTTAAAAAAAGTTGCATTAAACACAACATAAATACATTTAAAAGTACAGTTACACTAATATAAACACTATCTGATAAAAAGATATTACAAAAATATTTACAAAAAAGGTATAAGGGCACATTAGCATTTGAGAGGATTTCTGAGTGTGCACTACTAAACCACTATGCACAGAGTGAGTCAGACGGAAGATCACTTTCATTTGCAGAGGAGGTAGGACTTACTTAGTAAATGTTTTTTATTTCTTTGTGCAATTTCAGACTGTGACTTCAGTGTGGTAGTTGTATGGTGGGGCCAGGGGTCCATAAAACACTTTTTTTTAGCAATATGCAGCAGTGTATTTATGATTTGACAATGCTGTAGAAATTCTTTATTTAAAACCATGCAGAAATGTTTTCCCCTCAATACACAAATGCTAGGTGCCCTTCTGGCAGATAGGATTTGTATTTATTTATATATTTATTTATTTAAATTACATTCCAGTTTACTGCCCCTTTTTCTAAGATTTTTACATCTGCATAAAATGTTATACTCTCAGGCTAAGATTGCTCAGTGTTTGAAATGAGACAGGTTAACTTAACACTGTTCAGTTTACACTACCTCTGACTTCATTTTGAAATACATACAAACAAGCCTAAATCCTGCATTTAACCAGATATAATGGTATGAGGCTGAGTACCACAGCTTTATGGTTCCACCAAAACCTTATAGAGTACAGCATTTTCAAAATACATAAGTTCAGCTAACAGATGGGAAGGTTTGTACACCAGATTTGAAGTGGTGCTCTTTTTTTGGGGAAATGGGGGAAAACCCCCTAACATATGTCAACATTTCAAAAGTACTTTTCTTCATCTACCCATTCTGACAGATCATTAATGTACAATGTTGAATTCACAGAAGTATTTTTGTTTGCACATTAACAAATATGATTCTTTAAAAAGTGATCTCTTCATTTCTGCTATTTTTTATCATGCATGTTACACACTGTTGATTTAGGGGATGGCAATGTGCAGAAATTGTGTGTTTATGTTTTTGTGCTTTTGTTGGTGTCTCTATGGCCTAGATTTAGAGTTCGGCGGTAAAAGGGCTGTTAACGCTCCGCGGGCTTTTTTCTGGCCGCACCATAAATTTAACTCTGGTATCGAGAGTTAAAACAAATGCTGCGTTAGGCTCCAAAAAAGGAGCGTAGAGCATTTTTACCGCAAAAGCAACTCTCGATACCAGAGTTGCTTACGGACGCGGCCGGCCTCAAAAACGTGCTCGTGCACGATTCTCCCATAGGAAACAATGGGGCTGTTTGAGCTGAAAAAAAACCTAACACCTGCAAAAAAGCAGCGTTCAGCTCCTAACGCAGCCCCATTGATTCCTATGGGGAAACACTTCCTACGTCTGCACCTAACACCCTAACATGTACCCCGAGTCTAAACACCCCTAACCTTACACTTATTAACCCCTAATCTTCCGCCCCCGCTATCGCTGACCCCTGCATTACACTTTTAACCCCTAATCTGCCGCTCCGTAAACCGCCGCCACCTACGTTATCCCTATGTACCCCTAATCTGCTGCCCTAACATCGCCGACCCCTATGTTATATTTATTAACCCCTAATCTGCCCCCCACAACGTCGCCGACACCTACCTACACTTATTAACCCCTAATCTGCCGAGCGGACCTGAGCGCTACTATAATAAATGTATTAACCCCTAATCCGCCTCACTAACCCTATCATAAATATTATTAACCCCTAATCTGCCCTCCCTAACATCGCCGACACCTACCTTCAATTATTAACCCCTAATCTGCCGACCGGAGCTCACCGCTATTCTAATAAATGTATTAACCCCTAAAGCTAAGTCTAACCCTAACACTAACACCCCCCTAACTTAAATATAATTTTTATCTAACGAAATAAATTAACTCTTATTAAATAAATGATTCCTATTTAAAGCTAAATACTTACCTGTAAAATAAATCCTAATATAGCTACAATATAAATTATAATTATATTATAGCTATTTTAGGATTAATATTTATTTTACAGGCAACTTTGTAATTATTTTAACCAGGTACAATAGCTATTAAATAGTTAAGAACTATTTAATAGTTACCTAGTTAAAATAATTACAAATTTACCTGTAAAATAAATCCTAACCTAAGATATAATTAAACCTAACACTACCCTATCAATAAAATAATTAAATAAACTACCTACAATTAACCTAACACTACACTATCAATAAATTAATTAAACACAATTGCTACAAATAAATACAATTAAATAAACTATCTAAAGTACAAAAAATAAAAAAGAACTAAGTTACAGAAAATAAAAAAATATTTACAAACATAAGAAAAATATTACAACAATTTTAAACTAAATTACACCTACTCTAAGCCCCCTAATAAAATAACAAAGCCCCCCAAAATAAAAAATTCCCTACCCTATTCTAAAATACAAAAATTACAAGCTCTTTTACCTTACCAGCCCTGAACAGGGCCCTTTGCGGGGCATGCCCCAAGAAGTTCAGCTCTTTTGCCTGTAAAAAAAAACATACAATACCCCCCCCCCAACATTACAACCCACCACCCACATACCCCTAATCTAACCCAAACCCCCCTTAAATAAACCTAACACTAATCCCCTGAAGATCTTCCTACCTTGTCTTCACCATCCAGGTATCACCGATCCGTCCTGGCTCCAAGATCTTCATCCAACCCAAGCGGGGGTTGGCGATCCATAATCCGGTGCTCCAAAGTCTTCCTCCTATCCGGCAAGAAGAGGACATCCGGACCGGCAAACATCTTCTCCAAGCGGCATCTTCGATCTTCTTCCATCCGGTGCGGAGCGGGTCCATCTTGAAGCAGGCGACGCGGATCCATCCTCTTCTTCCGATGTCTCCCGACGAATGACGGTTCCTTTAAGGGACGTCATCCAAGATGGCGTCCCTCGAATTCCGATTGGCTGATAGGATTCTATCAGCCAATCGGAATTAAGGTAGGAATTTTCTGATTGGCTGATGGAATCAGCCAATCAGAATATAGTTCAATCCGATTGGCCGATCCAATCAGCCAATCAGATTGAGCTTGCATTCTATTGGCTGATCGGAACAGCCAATAGAATGCGAGCTCAATCTGATTGGCTGATTGGATCGGCCAATCGGATTGAACTTGATTCTGATTGGCTGATTCCATCAGCCAATCAGAAAATTCCTACCTTAATTCCGATTGGCTGATAGAATCCTATGAGCCAATCGGAATTCGAGGGACGCCATCTTGGATGACGTCCCTTAAAGGAACCGTCATTCGTCGGGAGACATCGGAAGAAGAGGATGGATCCGCGTCGCCTGCTTCAAGATGGACCCGCTCCGCACCGGATGGAAGAAGATCGAAGATGCCGCTTGGAGAAGATGTTTGCCGGTCCGGATGTCCTCTTCTTGCCGGATAGGAGGAAGACTTTGGAGCACCGGATTATGGATCGCCAACCCCCGCTTGGGTTGGATGAAGATCTTGGAGCCAGGACGGATCGGTGATACCTGGATGGTGAAGACAAGGTAGGAAGATCTTCAGGGGATTAGTGTTAGGTTTATTTAAGGGGGGTTTGGGTTAGATTAGGGGTATGTGGGTGGTGGGTTGTAATGTTGGGGGGGGGGGTATTGTATGTTTTTTTTTACAGGCAAAAGAGCTGAACTTCTTGGGGCATGCCCCGCAAAGGGCCCTGTTCAGGGCTGGTAAGGTAAAAGAGCTTGTAATTTTTGTATTTTAGAATAGGGTAGGGAATTTTTTATTTTGGGGGGCTTTGTTATTTTATTAGGGGGCTTAGAGTAGGTGTAATTAGTTTAAAATTGTTGTAATATTTTTCTTATGTTTGTAAATATTTTTTTATTTTCTGTAACTTAGTTCTTTTTTATTTTTTGTACTTTAGATAGTTTATTTAATTGTATTTATTTGTAGCAATTGTGTTTAATTAATTTATTGATAGTGTAGTGTTAGGTTAATTGTAGGTAGTTTATTTAATTATTTTATTGATAGGGTAGTGTTAGGTTTAATTATATCTTAGGTTAGGATTTATTTTACAGGTAAATTTGTAATTATTTTAACTAGGTAACTATTAAATAGTTCTTAACTATTTAATAGCTATTGTACCTGGTTAAAATAATTACAAAGTTGCCTGTAAAATAAATATTAATCCTAAAATAGCTATAATATAATTATAATTTATATTGTAGCTATATTAGGATTTATTTTACAGGTAAGTATTTAGCTTTAAATAGGAATCATTTATTTAATAAGAGTTAATTTATTTCGTTAGATAATAATTATATTTAAGTTAGGGGGGTGTTAGTGTTAGGGTTAGACTTAGCTTTAGGGGTTAATACATTTATTAGAATAGCGGTGAGCTCCGGTCGGCAGATTAGGGGTTAATAATTGAAGGTAGGTGTCGGCGATGTTAGGGAGGGCAGATTAGGGGTTAATACTATTTATGATAGGGTTAGTGAGGCGGATTAGGGGTTAATAACTTTATTATAGTAGCGCTCAGGTCCGCTCGGCAGATTAGGGGTTAATAAGTGTAGGCAGGTGTCGGCGACGTTGTGGGGGGCAGATTAGGGGTTAATAAATATAACATAGGGGTCGGCGATGTTAGGGGCAGCAGATTAGGGGTACATAGGGATAACGTAGGTGGCGGCGATTTGCGGTCGGAAGATTAGGGGTTAATTATTTTAAGTAGCTTGCGGCGACGTTGTGGGGGGCAAGTTAGGGGTTAAGAAATATAATACAGGGGTCGGCGGGGTTAGGGGCAGCAGATTAGGGGTACATAAGTATAACGTAGGTGGCGGTCGGCAGATTAGGGGTTAAAAATTTTAATCGAGTGGCGGCAATGTGGGGGGACCTCGGTTTAGGGGTACATAGGTAGTTTATGGGTGTTAGTGTACTTTAGGGTACAGTAGTTAAGAGCTTTAGAAACCGGCGTTAGCCAGAAAGCTCTTAACTCCTGCTATTTTCAGGCGGCTGGAATCTTGTCGTTAGAGCTCTAACGCTCACTGCAGAAACGACTCTAAATACCAGCGTTAGAAAGATCCCATTGAAAAGATAGGCTACGCAAATGGCGTAGGGGGATCTACGGTATGGAAAAGTCGCGGCTGAAAAGTGAGCGTTAGACCCTTTAATCACTGACTCCAAATACCAGCGGGCGCCCAAAACCAGCGTTAGGAGCCTCTAACGCTGGTTTTGACGGCTACCGCCGAACTCTAAATCTAGGCCCATGAGTGTGTATGTATTTTTTTTCTGTGGGTCTCTCTGTGAGGGTGTGTGTGTATGTCTTTGTGCTTTTACTGTGGATGTCTCTGTTAGGGTGTGTGCATATGTCTTTGTGCATTTTCTGTGGGTGTCTCTGTGAGGGTGTGTGTGTGTATATATGTCTGTGTTTTCTGTGGATGTCTCTGTGAGGGTGTGTGCATATGTCTTAGTACATTTTCTTTGAATGTCTCTGTAAGGGTGTGTGCATATGTCTGTGTGCATTATCTGTAGGTGTCTCTGTGAGGGTGTGTGTGTGTGTGTGTGTATATGTATGTCTGTATGTTTTCTGTGGATGTCTCTGTGAGGGTGTGTGCATATGTCTGTGGGTGTCTCTGTGAGGGTGTGTGCAACTGTGCATATGCCTGTGTGTTTTCTGTGGGTGTCTCTGTGAGGGTGTGTGCATATGTCTGTGCAATTTATGTGGATGTCTTTGTGAGGGTGTGTGTGTTTATGTCTTTGTGTGTTTTCTGTGGATGTCTCTGTGAGGGTGTGTGTGTGTGTATGTCTTTGCGTGTCTCTCTGTGTGTGTATGCCTTTGTGTGCTTTCAGTGGGTGTCACTCTGTGTGTGTATATCTCTGTCTTTGTGTGTTTCCTGTGGGTGTCTCTCTGTGTGTGTATTGTCATGCCGCTCTAGCCGTTGCTAGGGGCGCAGCGTCTCCTTCTCTGCTCATATGCCAGGGGCTGTTTGGTCCAGATGCGTGCGGCGCTGACGTTATCACTGCACGCTTCTCTCTCTCAGATGCCGGTTCCGGATCCTGTGGCGCCAATCCTGCGCCTATGTAAGTCTCTCTATAACGATCTATCACTGCCCAAGTATAGGTGTTACTTTGTGTGCTCCTGGGTGTGATAGATTGTTACTTCAGTACTGCCTTAATGTGTTTGAACCCTGCCTGTCTGACTACTCTGCCTGTTTAACCTCTAAATTGCTGGACGGATATACTGCTGCTGAACCTGCCTGTCTGACTACTCTGCCTGCTATACCCCTGAATTGCTGGATTGATATTCTGCTGATGATCACTGCATGTCTGACTACTCTGCTAATTAACCCCTGTTGTTCTGGATTGCCTCACTGTTGCCGAACCCTGCCTGTCTGACCATTCTAGTGGTGTGCCCTTGGACTGCTTTATTGTTGCCGAACCCTGCCTGCCTGACCATTCTTGTGGTGTGCTCTTGGACTGCTCTTCCATTGCCGCTGGGGACTGTCCTGCCTAACTAACTTCCTCTGCTCTGGGATATCATTCCGGCTTGACACCGGGATAAAAAGACTACTGGCCGAGTTCGGTCTGATAGAGGAGTATCCCACGAGCATTACATGTATGCCTTTGTGTGTTTTCTGTGGGTGTCTCTGTGGGTGTGTGTGTGTGTATGTCTTTGTGTGTTTTCTGAGGCTGTCTCTGTGGGTGTTTCCTTGGGTGTATGTGCAAATTTGTGTGTGTGTGTCCATTGTCTGTTCCTTTTTAGGACATTTTGACCTTACTACTAATTATTCACATCTTTCTACAGACTTTGAGACTAATGAGACCTTTCCTGACCATTCTAGTGGTGTGCCCTTGGACTGCTTTATTGTTGCCGAACCCTGCCTGCCTGACCATTCTTGTGGTGTGCCCTTGGACTGCTCTTCCATTGCCGCTGGGGACTGTCCTGCCTGTGGTGAGTGCCGCTCTCCTCATCTTACTAACTTTCTCTGCTCTGGGATATTCCCTATCATTCCGGCTTGACGCCGGGATAACAAGACTACTGGCTGAGTTCGGTCTGATAGAGGAGTATCCCACGAGCATTATATGTATGCCTTTGTGTGTTTTCTGTGGGTGTCTCTGTGTGTGTGTATGTCTTTGTGTGTTTTCTGAGGCTGTCTCTGTGGGTGTTTCCTTGGGTATATGTGCAAGTTTGTGTGTGTGTGTGTCCATTGTCTGTTACTTTTTAGGACATTTTGATCTTACTACTGATTATTCACATCTTTCTACAGACTTTGAGACTAATGAGACCTTTGCGGAAGTCACCAATCCACCACTTAATCTTTAAATTATTGTTTAGGCAGTTCAGGGCCCTTCCTTTCAGCCACTGCATGCTGTTGTCATCATTTAGTTGGCATCTTCCTTGACAAAAAGATAATCAGAACTCCATATTTTGTCTTGTAAATCTCCTTTTTTTTTTTACAAAACTGTAGTTTACCTCATTACTTGTCAGGTCAATGTAAACAAGTGCTGAGTATCTGTGTGGGTGTCTGTGTCTGAGATTGTTTGTGTGTTTCTTTGCGTGTCTGCTAGAGTGTCTATATGTGAATCCTTATGTGTGAGTGTGTGATTCAGTGTATGAGTGTGTCTGTGTTTGTGTGTCACTACCTTTACAACATTTCCAAGTTTGACTACACTTAAGAATAAAGTGTATATACATTTTAGTCACTTGTTCAAAAATTGCACATGTCAAATGGGGGGCCCTGATCAATGGTTAAGAAATGGGTCCCAAAATTTCTAGTGGCAGCCCTGTAAAAACATGTATATACATATCTCTACACAGACACACACACACACACACATATATATATATATATATATATATATATATATATATATACATACACACACACATACACACTCATTGGGACCTTTGCAGTCAAATACCTTAAAAATCATATTTATTCATCTTTAATATTTAATCATGTGTTGGCTATTAAGCACCATCCGTTCCTAGTTGAGCTCCTCTCTTTTCTGTTTTTTTCTGCTTTCTAAGTGTAATGGGGTAACCCGACGCAGACCTCTTGCTCACTGTGCCTAGAGGGATATAGCTGCACCTCCACTGATGAGGCACCTATAGGCTGAAATGTACATCTGGGGTTAGCCATACAAATCCTTTGTTCAAATGAGAATTGCATGGTATTTTGGGGCTGGACTGTGCTTTAGGATTGGGTCAGACTAATATGCTACAGGAAAGTTATTTTCTGTGGAAAGCACAGATTGTGCAGAAAAGGCTTCACCCTGGGTGGGACAATCCCATAGGGTGGGCTATTAAGCACCATCAGAGCCTACTTGAACTCCTCTCTTTTCTGTTTTTAGTCTCCCTAAGTGTAATAGGGCAACCAGACTTGAACCCCTTGGTCACTGTGCCTAGAGAGATATAGCTGCACCTCTACTGACAAGGACCATATAGGCCGAAAGTACTGTTTTTAGTCTCTCTAACTGTGTTCTTCACATAGGGGAATATGTTCTATGTATTAAAAAAATAATACATATATATATACATACCTTTACCTGTGTATATTTATATAGATATACAGGTATAAATATATATTTTTCAAAATAATTTAAATTTTCTTTTATATAAAGGACATTGAAATGTAAAATATGCGAATTGCAAGTCGGGTTTAGCTCTGTAGGTCTAACACTGTGTTGGGTTAGCTCGGGAGTATAGATCTTAGTTTTTTTTTTTCAGTTTGCGCACTCCGTTGAAATCTATGGAGAGAATACGTTAACGCTGTTGAAATATCTGAAGTCCAACTCTTTGCAGTCAAATTTCACTTGTAAAACGCACATTTTACATTCCTATGTTCTTCACGTAGAAAATATTGTACTTTTTATTATTAAATGTTTATTTCTATATATGATACTATTCATGTAAAATACATATCTATTCCTATATATCTAGAAGAATAGATATGTAGGTATAGGTATATACACACACACATACATATATATATATATACAGTATATATATATATATATATATATATATATAAATATGTATTTAAGAATAAAAATAACATTATCCTGTAAATGAAGAACATTGGAATGTGAAATATGAATAATTCATGCCGGGTTAGCGCACTTGGTTAAATGCTATTAGATCTGCGTGCGAGTAGGGTGTTATTTCCCCCCAGTTTTCGTGGTCCATTGAAGTCTTTGGGGGAATACGTTAATGCGATTGTATTATTGTAACTTTGTCTTTTTGCGCCTGTCGGGTTAGTACAAGAGTGAAATCTTTTTACTTTCAAATTGTAGTAAGCACAGTATCCAATGCACACAAAAAGCCGAAGTCGAAGCGCAGTTATTGCACGAGCAGGAGCAATAATAAGTGCTCCACTCAAAATCTAACCCATTTTGTGCATGTAAAACCAATTTTGTTATATTGCCTTGATCTAATATACATTTTTTACATCTGTTTCAATACACCTCTCTCCCAATACCTCTTGGCATCCTCCTATCTAATCCTCCCAGTGCTAAACTCTTAAATGTATTCCCCTCAACAAGATTCTGCTCAGTGGTAAACCCCCATTAAGCAATCTCATTCTAATCTGTCAAATCCTAATCACCCCACCTAAAACATACACCACCAAAGACATTAAAAAAAATAAAACACCTCCCCAATTATCCTCTTAATTTTTTCAACACCCCTTAAAAAAATGATTGTTCTTCATCCTCTCCTGGCCAACAGCAACAGATTCCTCAGAGGGAGTGTTCATATAAATAATTAACCCAATTCTGATTGGTTAAGAATATTAAACCATCATTATTGAGGCGGGATTACTGTGAAACATAAGCTTGACCATTCTTCTGATTGGTTAATACTGAGGATGCTGATGATTATAATAATAATTATTATTATTATTATGATATGTACCCAAATGACACCATAGGATCCATGGAGAAACATAATAAGTAATTCCCAAACCAAATTATTTTATAATTTATTCTTTTTTAATTGAATTGATTAAATTGTAGGAGATAGATTCCTATAAAGATATATATCTTCCACTAAACATAAGGCTCTGTGAGCGTTAAGCATATTGTGTGTATTACTGTCTTAGTGCACTGAGATCAGTGTTGTAATGTCAGTTTCCCCTTTCACTTCCTGTATTGTGGCTCCTGCCCACTTCCATCCTGTCTAAATTCCTCACCCTGCACCCACATAGGAGGTTCAGAGTATGTAAAGTAACTCAGGAAAACCTTAATTACAGGACAGGTGCTATTCATGGAAAGTTATTTTCTTTATTGCATACCTTTTCCCCTGTGTTGTGGTCTTCCTTAATTCACCTGCTTTTACTCCCATGCAGGCAGAAAGGCTAGTGATGTGTGTATTGCATATTTAAGGAACAATCTGGGTTCATCCTTGTCTGGAGCTATTTTACTGGGCATTCTGGTTTTAAAGGAATAGTAACAATAAAATTTACTCAGGAGCAATAATGCACTACTGGGTGCTATCTGCTGATTGGTGGCTGCACTTATACTAAGGATGCCAAGAGAATGAAGCAAATTTGGTAATAGAAGTTAAAGAGACATAAACATTTTCTTTTCTGGTTTACATATAGGGGTTGATTTATCAAGCAGTGGATGCTGCTTCTGACCCACTCCGCTTCAAGTCCGCCTGAAGTGGAAATTAAAAAGTAGCGGTCATTAGACCGCTGCTCGTCAACTCGTCCGCCACCTCTGATGCGGCGGACAGCAATCAGCCCGATGGAATACAATTGGGGTAATTGACATCCCATGCTAGCAGCCAATTGGCCGCGAATGTGTAGGGGGCGCCATTACACATGCATTTCACTAGAAATGCTTGTGCAATGATACATTTGTATGACATTGTATGCTGTCGGCATTTATCTATGTGCGGCACATGATCCACTACAGCCGATAATTCGGCCCCATAGAATGCAATTTTACACAACTTTCCAATTTACGTATTTTATCTAATTTGGTTCATTATCTTGGTATTGTTTGTTTCAGAAACAGCAATGCACATGGGTGAGCCAATAACATGAGGCATATATGTGCAACCACCAATCAGCAGCTTCTGGGCATTCCTAGGTATGTTTTTCAATAAAGAATACCAAGATAATGAAACAAATTAGATAATAGAAGTTAATTGGAAAGTTGTTTAAAATTACAAGTTTCATTCAGAATCATGACAGAAAAAATAGGGTTTCATGGCACTTTAACCCCTTAAAGGGACACTAAACCCAAATTTTTCTTTCATGATTCAGATAGAGCATATAATTTTAAGCAACTTTCTAATTTACTCCTATTATCAATTTTTCTTTGTTCTCTTGCTATCTTTATTTAAAAAGCAGGAATGTGATGCATAGGAACCAGCCCATTTTTGGTTAAGAACCTAGGTTATGCTTGCTTATTGGTGGGTAAATGTAAGCTTTCAATAAGCAAGCTCTATCCATGGTGCTGAAATCTAAAAAGGGCTGGCTGCTAAGATTTACATTCCTGCTTTTAAAATAAAGATTGCAAGAGAACAAAGAAAAATTGATAATAGGAGTAAATTAGAAAGTTGCTTAAAATGTCATGCTCTATCTGAATCATGAAATAAAAAAAATTGGGTTCAGTGTCCCTTTAACGACCAAGGACGTGTCAGGCACGTCCTACAAAAAGGGTCAGTTAATGACCAAGGACGTGCCTGACATGTCCTCTGGGGTTTCAAGCGCTGGAAGCGATAGTGATCGCTTCCAGACGCTTTCAGGGTATTGCAGTGATGCCTCAATATTGAGGCATCACTGCAATACCCTTTTTAGCCACTGTTGCAGAGAGGGACACTTTGTGGCCCTCTCTGCATTGGCCATCAATGGGGCCGATCGTTGGTGGGTAGGAGCCATAGCAGGGTGGCGGGTGGGCGGCCCATTAATGGTTATGTTCCCTATCCTGTAAGTCGTGAGTGCGTGCGGTGGGGTGGGAGCGCGCGGAGGGTGGGGGGCTTTGTGCTCGCACAACATTTTCATTATATTGTATGAGAAGAAGGGAGTGGGTGGGGGGAATCAATGTTGGGCAAGGGATCTGGGAGGGGGGTAGTGTATTGAGGGGGGCAGCTACACTACAGAGAATTGGTGTTTTATTTATTTATTAACCCTAAAGGCATATTTTTTTAAACAACTGGGTACTGGCAGACAGCTGGTGGGATGTTTCAGGTGGAAGACTGATCTCTACACTAAAGCTAAAATTAACCCTACAAGCTACCTAATTAACCGCTTCACTGCTGGGCATAATACAAGTCTGGTGCGCAGTTCCTGCTCGTGCAATAACTGCTCTTCGACTTCGGCTTTTTGTGCGCGTTGGATACTGTGATTACTACAATTTGAAAGTAAAAAGATTTCACTCATGTACTAATCTGACAGGCGCAAAAAGACAAAGTTACAATAATACAATCGCATTAACGTATTCCCCCAAAGACTTCAATGGACCACGAAAACTGGGGGGGGGAAATAACACCCTACTCGCACGCAGATCTAATAGCATTTAACCAAGTGCGCTAACCCGTCATGAATTATTCATATGTTTGTAAATAATTTCAGTGAGAAACCTAAAGTTAGTGAAAAAGTGAACATTTTTTTTTATTTGATTGCATTTGGCGGTGAAAAGCTGACAATACAACACACAAAGTCCAGTACTCACACGGTGAAAAGCTGGCATGAAATAACCAAAATGGGCCTAGATCAATACTTTGAGTTGTCTACTAAATATATATATATATACATACATGTGAAGGGTTATTCAGGGATTCCTGACAAATATCAGTGTTCCAATGTAACTATCGCTAATTTAAAAATTTTGGTTTGGAAATAGCAAAGTGCTACTTGTACTTATTAACCTATAACTTGCAAAAAAAAAGCAAAGAACATGTACACATTGGTATTTCTAAACTCAGGATAAAATTTAGAAACTATTTAGCATGGGTGTTTTTTGGTGGTTGTAGATGTGTAACAGATTTTGGGGGTCAAAGTTAGAAAAGGTGTTTTTTTCCATTTTTTCATTATATTTTATAAATATTTTTATAGTAAATTACATGATATGATGACAAGAATTGTATTTTAAGAAAGTCCATTTAATGGCAAGAAAAACTGTATATAATATGTGTGGGTACAGTAAATGAGTAAGAGGGAAATTACAGCTAAACACAAACACCACAGAAATGTAAAAATAGCCCTGGACCCAAACGGTCAGAAAATTGAAAAGTGTGGTCACTAAAGGGGTTAATTGGTAAGTTGTTTAAAATTGTCAATCATGGAAGAACAAATTTAGATTTCATGCCCCTTTGAGTCAATTACCATAGGCATCTGGATGCTAACGTCATTGAATGCAGTATTCCCAATAATGTGTTATTTAATTCAGATTACACCATTTTATAATTTGCTATCCATTTCCAGTTAGTTATTAAATAGATTTCTAGTTTAGTGGTCTAAATTTCATAAGAATTTAAAGAACTCTAGTAAGAAGTATCTATTTCTACTATGTTATGGTAAGGAGCAGATTCAAGAAACTTGTGGTAGATCACTAAACCTTTGTGAATGAACACTACATGATAGCATAGGGAGATATTTATTTTTTAAATCCTTATGTAATCTAGGCCCCTGTTTGTTTTTAACTTGATAAAGAGCAGTGGGTTTCTCTAAATTGGTTCCATACTGTATTTCTGCCAGCACACAATATCTTGGCTGCCACAATGCTGCAAGGAAATATTGTTGAGTAACCTTTGTTTTCTGAGAATCAGCGCCTTTTATAGACTGCTCTGGCATTCAAGAGGTTAACACTAACACTAGCTCTAACCTCAATGTCACCACTTACAAGGCTCATGAAGATAGGTGATCAGTGATGTTGTCAAACAGTGACCCATGTCATCGTGGCCTTAGTGTTCTCTAGGAATGTCACCCAGCCAGTATTTTACAAGCATGGCCTGTAGTTTTTAAGGTTCAGTTCAACATAGATAATAATAAATAAAGGACTTGTTATGGTGAAACATCTAAGTTTGTTGGAATCTAACTTTAAACAATTGGGGGTCCATCCGATAAAAATCGTCGCCCGCAAAAGTCGGCGACGCCAAGATTTGCGCGGGTTTGGTATCCTATATACGGAGTAAGCTAGAAGTTACGCGCGTAGATTTCTGGCGTCGCCCGTAGTTTTTTGGCCCATAGACTGACATACAAAACACGCGCAATTTGCTATCCAATATACGGTGTAAGGACTTACGCGCGCAGATTTCACAAAATCTACTCCATTCTCAGCTCGCCACAAATTGAAGGCGCAGGAACCCTTGCACTGACTTAGAAACCACTGTAACTCTCAGAAGGCCTAACAAATGCATGCCTAACAATATACATAGCAGCAGCTTGTTCACAAATAGTTAACCTCTTAAAAGCATTTATTATTCCTGCCCCTGCAAGTGTGTCAAACCAATCACAAACAGCACAACCTCTCACCTGCAGCCTTAAAACACCTGCAAATGCACACCCTCATTAGCCACCATGTTTCCCTTGCAGTATATTGCATTTAGAGTGAGACAGTGTCGTGGGGCACAAGGGGTGCTGGAACCCCTACAAGCCCCTGTTTTGGATGGTATCCCTGCTGCTGAGGTCCCTGGTCATGGTGCTGTAGCTGTCCCTGCTCCAGCTGCTGCTGCTGCCCTCCCTGCTCCTCCTGCTGTTGTCCCTGTTCCTGGTGCTCCCCATGCTGCTGTTGCTGCAGCTGCCCATAGGCCAGCAGGGCCTATAAGACGAAGGCATCAGCAGAGGGGAAGAGCACCAAGGGTACACAGGGTTAGGGTCACCCTGTTTGGGATGACAGAAGTGGAGGTCAGGGAAAAATATCGCTTGACATCTGCAAGCCTCATTAACCTATATGAGGTCTTGAAGGATGATATTGACCCTCAAGCGTATAGGAACCGAGCTCTGACTGGTATGCAGAAGCTGTTGTGTGTTGTACACTTCCTGGCAACTGGCTCATACCAGTCAACAGAGGGGCTTGTGTCTGGCCTAGCGCAGTCTACCTTCTCCAGGATTCTAGGGGAGGTTCTGACTGCTCTAGATAACCAGACACAACGATACATTCATTTCCCCCGTACCCCCCAGGAATGGAACCGTCTTAAACAAGGCTTCTATCGACTGGGGGGTATTCCTAATGTCATGGGGGCAATTGATTGCACACATGTGCGTATCGTGGCCCCACATGAGGAGACAATCCTCTATATTAACAGGAAAGGGTTTCACTCATTGAATTGCCAGATGGTCTGCGATACCAATCTGAAATTCTTACATGTGTATGCAGGCTTCCCGGGGAGTGCACATGATTCCTACATCCTGCGCCAGACCTCCTTATTCAATATGTTTGAAAATGGAACACTCTCGGGAGGATGGCTGCTTGGTGAGTACCTTATTTCTGTCTGTATATTTCTACTAAAGGGACACTAAACACATATTTTAATCTCATGTTTCAGATAGAGAATACAATGTTAAACAGCATTACAATTCACTTCTATTATCTCATTGTATTTATTCTTTAGATATCTTATTTTAAAAAAATAGAAATTCACATATATGAGCCAATCATATGAGGCTTCTATGTGCAGCCACCAATCAGCAGCTATTGAGCATATCTAATATGCTTGTCATCAAAAGTTATCTATAGAATGGAGAAAATGATCTAATCTAAGTAAATTATCAAGCTGCTAACAATTGCAGGTTCTTATTAAATGGACAGTCTAGTATAAATTGCACTTCCATTATTCAGATAGGACTTTTAATTTTAATAAACTATCCAAATTACTTCCATTAACAAAATGTGCACAGTATTTGTATCTTTTATATCTTTGAGTCACCAGCTCCTACTGACCATGTGCAAGAATAAGTGTGTATGCATTTGTGAATGGCTGATGGATGTCACATGGTACAGGTGAATTTTCAAAATACATAACACTTTAAATTGTAATAAAAAATAACTTTGATATTAGACTAAGTGCTATTGCATTGTCTTGTTATCTAGCATTTTTGAATAATGAAAATCTACTGTGTTGACTGGTCCTTTAAAATAGATTTTTGGTCTAGACTAATACTGGCATAAAAGTAGATTGCTTATAATGCACAAATTTAATATTTTTATTAAATCTATCTTTTATATGAAATTCATGTTGTGTCCCTTTAAAGCACATGATGTACCTGTAGTAATCCAAACACATATGTTACATGACAGGTGACGCAGGGTACGGCTGCAGACCATGGCTATTAACCCCCTTGGTGCACCCCATTACAGAGCCACAACTCAGGTACCAGGAGGCACACATAAGAACAAGGAATGTCATTGAAAGGAGCTTTGGCCTATTAAAAACCAGGTTCAGGTGTCTGGTTGTTACAGGCGGAGCACTACAGTATAACCCCAACAAAGTGTGTTCCATTGTCAATGCTTGCTGTATTCTACACAACATTGCTGTGGACACACGTTTGTTGGGGGACATTGACCCAGAGCAGCAGCAGCAGCTGGTTCCTGTACCTGAGGATGTGGACAGGGGGACACTGAGGGGGAATGAAGTGAGGGATTATGTCATCCGGGAATACTTCACCTGTAAGTTACTTATTCATAAGTACAGTAAACTGTAACATTCACATGTATTATGATGTTTGACAGTACCTCACCAACCATTGCATGTGTATATATCATGTCTTGCAGAATTTCTAAATTTGGATTTCCACTGCATGTAAGTGAAACTACTACATCCCAACCCCCTTCCCTTAAAGGGACACTAAACCCAAACATATTCTTTCATGATTAAGGATAGAGAATATAATTTGTAAAAACCTTAAAATTTACTTCAATTACCTATTTTCAGTTATTCTCTAGATATACTTTAATGAAGACATAGCAATGCACACAGTGAAACAATCGCAGGAGGCATCTATATACAGCTACTAATCAGCAGTTACCAAGCATATCTAGATATGCTTTTCAGCAAAGAATATCAATAGAATGAAGCAACATAAATAATAGAAGCAAATTATTAAGTTGTTTATAATTGTCTTCTCTTTCCAAATCATGAAGGAAACAATTTTGCTTTCATGTCCCTTTAACAACCCTAATTACTGTATATTTCTCATTTGTTTCATTCATGTTTACTTCACTATCATTAAGAATGAGGATAATGGATATTTATACCTTATGTTCACACCTTCTTTAAATACATTATTAGTTATATATACCAACGTGTAAATTTATATTGGATGTGAGAAACCTTGATTTACATCTTAGAAGTGAATATTACTATATGTACCGTTCAGACACAACTATGTGATGTGGTTTATTGAGCAGGAATATGTCAGAAACATTATAATAATACCTTTTTTGTCCATTTCAAAACAGGTATTATTATATGTTTTAACAATATTACTGTACTAAAACACACCTCACATTGATGTGGATGACAATTATATGGTAAATAACAGAGGACAAGATTTGTGATGAAATAGAATAAGATTTTTTTTTTTTAGGCCTTTTAGATGAGGGGCCTGGAGTGGGTCTTCTGCCTCTCCTGGGTTGTGTGGATCCAGTAGGAGTGCTGGTCACAGACGAGATGCTTGAGGCGATGTCCTGCTGGTGGGTGAAATGCTCCACCAACACACCCAACAGTTGGTTCTGTTCCCTCCATCTGTGGTCACTCTGGATTTGCATGTCCGAAATGACTCTCAGCATTTGTGATTGGTTTTGTACCATAGCTGTTACAGATGCTGCCATGTCCCTTTGCAGCTCAATGGATCGCTGTTGTAAACGCTGTTGGCTCCTATGGAACCTGCGTTGGTCCCTCTGCATTCTTTCACAGGTTGACGTTAGACTCTCACACGTCAATGTTTGCCTCCTCTGTAGGGATATGTATTCCTCACCCATGGCGGAACTCAGTTGATCCATGGGCTCTTCCCCAGCAGGGACTATAGGCACTGGTTCCATTTCTTGATCCTCAGCTGGGGGTGCATGCCCCGGAATCTGAGCTGGGGGTGCAGGCCCCGGAATCTGAGCTGGAGGTGCAGGCCCCGGAATCTGAGCTGGAGGTGCAGGCCCTGGAATCTGAGCTGGAGGTGCAGGCCCCGGAATCTGAGCTGGAGGTGCAGGCACCGGAATCTCAGCTGGAGGTGCAGGCCCCGGAATCTCAGCTGGAGGTGCAGGCACCGGAATCTCAGCTGGAGGTGCAGGCCCCGGAATCTCAGCTGGAGGTGCAGGACGATGAAGTTCAGTTGGTGGAGCTCTTCCAACTGCTGCCGATGGTACAGATGTCCGGATGGACTGATAGTCCCATTGGCTGCTGGTGTGCATCCACTCAGCCTGCTGGTATAATCCTTGAGTGGCATGATATTCTTGTGGGGGGGTAAAGACATCTACCCTTCGGGGCTGGCGTGGCTCCCCCTCCAAGCCAAAGGAATAATCCTCCGGCCAGGGCTCCTGCCAGGTATCCTCCTGTAATGCAGGCAGCATAATATTGGGATTCTCAATTGAGGCAGTCCAACCCATGTCATGCCTGGCATACTCCTGCTGGACTCTCTGGACCGGTGGTTGAGGTGGAGATATACTTTGATCCCGTGTTGGGGGATTCATGGGCGTAGGCACCCTGGTGACTGGAGGTTCTGTGGAGGAGTCAAATGATGAGAGGGATTAGTACAGTCAGATATCTATCCATGTGGGCATACAATGTACATGCTAGGGCCTATCCACATTCTCATGTCAAACTCTATAACATGCATGTGCACATTGAGATTTGTGATATGATGGGTTTTAATATGCAAAGTATACATGTATGTGCTTCATACAATAGTTCTGTGTACATGTCAGTGATGGAGAAAATGTGTTCTTTAAGTGACACTATGGTTGTGATGACTATGGTGTCCATTTACTGAAAAGTCTACATGTGGCTTGTGGCCTGTGTTACTCTGAGACATGTTAGTATTTCACTATTCCACCTCATATCATGATTTTCAATGTGTTAAGTAGCATTAAATGGACATGCAACCCATATTTATTCTTTCATAATTCATCTAGCCAAGCATGGAATTTTAAACAAACTTTTAATTTACTTCCATTAGCTAATATGCTTCATTATTTTGATATTCTTAGCTGAAATGCATTTCTAGATAGGCTCATAAGCTGCTGATTGGTGGCTGCACATCAATGCCTCGTGTGATTGCCTCACCCATGTGCATTGATATTTAATAAACTAAGATTATGAAAATAATGATGAAAAATAGATAATAGGAGTAAATTGGGATGTTGTTTAAAACTGTATTCTCTATCTGACTAATGAAATAAACTTATTTGTGTTTCATGTCCCTTTAATGTTAAATCTCATTGTATATTTTGTTGTTAGTAAGCAAAATACCATGCTCCTCATTGTGTACATGAATGTGTGACAATATAGGATGTTATAACTCAAATACATATAATACTGGTGTGTGGGATGTTACTCACCAGCATGCTGTGCTGATGTTGCAGCCCCTGAGTCACGAGCCCCTGGAAGTCCACGGACTGCTGTGAGGCTCAGGGACCTACGAATGAGCTCCTGCCACTCATTGTATTCCGCCTCATAGTGAGGCCCACCTCCTGTTGCCCTCTGGGACATTGCTTCCTGGCCCATCTTCTCCTTGACTCTCCTCTTACAATCATTCCACCTCTTCTTTAGGCCATCCACATTCCTCCTCTGTTGGGACACACCATTGACAGCCTCCACCACCTTCTGCCAAGCATCTTTACGCCTACGGGCAACTCCTTTGCCCTTCTCTTGTACAAAGAGGGCATTATGGTTCTCCAGGACAGCCTGGACTAGAGCGAGGTTTTCTGCAAAACTGAAATTAGGACACCTCATACGCTCCTCGTCCTGGGCCGCCTGGCTCCCTCCCTGGGATGTCCCTGGTGTGGGTTCCTCCCTATCCTCTCCCTCCTCCCCCCTTCTATCCCCATGTGCACCCTCTATCCCTCTTCTAAGTGTGCCTGGCCTTGGGGCAACCCCACTCCCATCCTCCCTTCTGGCTCTCCCTCTCCCCACTCCGCTAACTCCCTGACGGGGACCCTGCTGCTCCTCCTGTCCATAATCCTCTCCCTGCAACTCCCCTTCCCTCCTCCCCCCAGCCCTAGCTCTCCCTGACATCCTCACACTACACACACTCACACACTCACACTCACTCCCACTTCAATCACACACAATCACAACCAGACACTCAGCCTTTCAAACTGTAAAAGATAAATAAAATGTGTAAGGTGTTATAAAAAATAAGTGTTGTGTATTTTGTATATGTGTGTATGCAAAATGTGTGCAATATGTAAAAAAGTGACAGTAAATGTACAAGCTTATCAAATCCTCCAAATCCGACCTAACTAAATATTATGCAATGCGCCTCTCTCTCTACTCTAACCACTTTCTCCTACTCACTGTAGTGTGCTGAAGCTCCAAGAACCAACCAAACACACTAAAGAAATGGCGGCTGCGCAGGGGTTTAAGTATGAATTTTGAATATCGTCATTACGTGGCGCATCTCTTAGAACTGGCGTTATTTTTTACGAGTCGTAGGCTAATTTGCATAAAACTACACTTTATTGAGACTTTACGTGAACAAAATACAGGCGCAAGTACTTGCGACGACTAAAATGTGTATTTGCGCACATTTTGCCTGCTCGTCGGTTTTTCAGACTTACGCCAGTTTAGCATCTGACGGCGCTGAATATTGGATAGCTCGAGTTGCGAGCTGAAACTGCGGGCGACGCGGGTTACCTCGCTTGCGCCGCAAACTACGATCTATATCAGATCGCGCCCCTGATCACATAACAGTGCTAGCAGCTTATGTCTATGGTATACAGTTATTGATGCAAATATATTATAATTAGCATGACAACGATAACCCTATTCTTGTCATAATCAATATTAATGAGAGATACCCACCAAAAACATTGGGCCAGATTACAAGTGGAGCGCTAAATATCGCTTACATGCAAGCAATATTAGCGTTCCACTTTGTAATACCAGTGAACGATAATGTGCGCTGGTATTACAAGTTAATTGTAATGCAAACGCGAGCTTGCGTTCAAATTGCTATGAAGCATTGCACTCACAAGAGCACACTTCCATAGGCTCCTATGGGAGCCTCGTTCTGATACCATCAGAGGCGACATCAGAACCTCGAGCAGCTAAGGGGGTAGGTAGCGCAGCATTTTTTAAAATATATGTATATGAATATATATAAATATATATTTATGTGGTAATATGTGTATATACACATATTAACACATAAATACATATGTATATAATCATATACATAAAACACAAAATCATAATACATAATACATAATACATATACATATATATTTACATTGTGGTCTAAGGCAACACACAGTTCCCATAGACCGCAATGTAAAGGCACTTTTCAGTGCCGTTTTTTTTCTAACACCCCACCAACTTTAAAGCCCAAAAACTGCCTAGTGCTGTTATTTTTTATTTTAATAAAAAACTACAATGCCCTCTATTTTGAGGGCATTTGGGGCACTTTTAGAAAATGAACTAACTTCTGGTTAATTTTCAGAGCGTTAATTGCTACTGCGAGCTCGATAATTTAGCACTCCACTTGTAATCTAGTTCTGTGTTTTATATTTTCTTTCATGAACTTACTACCAATAGTGAATGTATATGCATATCATCATGCTTCAGTACAAATGAATTCAAATAAGATTTAGATAGAAGTGAGGCAACAAATGTGGCTTAAAGGGACAGTCTACACCAGAATTTTTATTGTTTTAAAAGATAGATAATCCCTTTATTACCCATTTCCCAGTTTTGCATAACCAACACAGTTATATTAATATACTTTTAACCTCTGTGATTATCTTGTATCTAAGCCTCTGCAAACTGCCCCTTTTTTCAGTTTTTTTGACAGACTTGCAGTCTAGCCAATCAGTGCCTGCTCCCAGATAACTTCTCGTGCACGAGCACAGTGTTATCTATATGAAATACGTGAACTAACACCCTCTAGTGGTGAAAAACTGTTAAAATGCAATCTGAAAGAAAGGTCTAAGAAATTAGCATATGAACCTCCTAGGTTAAGCTTTCAACTAAGAATACCAAGAGAACAAAGCAAAATTGGTGATAAAAGTAAATTGAAAAATTGTTTAAAATTTCATGCTCTATCTGAATCATGAAAGTTTATTTTTGCCTAGACTGTCCCTTTAAGGCTCAAAAACTTATATTAATAGTATGACAACAGCTCAAATGCAACACATTATTTAAAGGGTGACAAAAGTGCAAAAAGAAAATGCTCTAATATGTTATAGCATTGTATTGCACAATTACTTGTATAAAACTATGGGCTAGATTCTCTAAAGCACCCTTGCCAGGCAAGATTCTATAAAATGCCTTATCAGTATTATAAGGCAGGCAATTTTAAGCAACTTTCTAATTTACTCCTATTTTCAAATTTTCTTCGTTCTCTTGCTATTTTAATTTAAAAAGCAGAAATGTAAAGCTTGGAAGTCGGCCCGTTTTTGGAGTAAATTGGAAAGTTGCTTAAAATTGCATTCTCTATATGATTCATTAAAGAAAAAAAATGGGTTTAGTATCTCTTTAAGTTTCTTTTATGTTAAGTTTACATTGAAAGTGTATAGCAAAGAATTAAATGAAAAAACAGGAGCAGAATTTGTTTGTGCTTGAATGACTTTGCACTATAATGTTATCCGACATGAATACGTTTAGTGTGGACCTTCGTAGAACTCTATTATTTGAGTGAAATCACACATCCAGACTGTCAACATAAATACTGTAGCAGGCGCTATACTACCGTTATTTAGGGTCACTATTGCAAAAATCACATCTAACAAATTAGAGCATATATATATTTTTGCAATAGAATGCATTTTAAGCTATAACGTTTATTGTTATCATCTTCTGAGGAGCCTTAGGCTAGTCATATGTTGTTAACAATAAATACAATACACTTATTGATACTATTTTTTCCGGAAGGAGAGAAAACTCAGTTTGAGTCTCCAGTTTCTAAGTAACTTTATACAACCTGTTCACTAAAGATCACACATCTTTCTATTCAGAGCCTCATCCTGCTCAGCTATTGAATAGAGCAAATAAGAGTAAGGCTCTCTGTCCTAGTAATTATCAGTAGAAACATGGCACTGCCAACAAACACTCCCCTGCAGTCATCCTATTGTGCAGTACTCTTTACTCTTGCTTTCCGCTTTGCACATACAATTAAAGGTACGTGTATGTGTGATAAAAAGAAGGATTTTGGATAATCAAGTTATTTATATATACATATTTATTTATGTAATTTCTCACAACACATTTGGGTAGAAAGTCACATTGTACTGAGGGAACACACAGGGGCCGATTTAACATGCTGAGAATGCAGGAGTTTCCGCACAAGCCATTAGGCTCCCTGGAAACATAAGTTAAGTAGCAGCGGTCTTAAGACCGCTGCTCCTTAACTTATCCACCACCTCTTAGGCGGCGGACAGCAATCATCCCGATCAGATACAATCGGAATGATTGACAACCTCTGCTTGTGCAATGTTAAATGCCGACAGCGTATGCTGTCGGCATTTAGCGATGTAAGGCGACCATGATCCGCTACAGCGAATCATGTCTGCCCGCATCATAATAAATCGTCCCCACACTGTCAACCAATAAAGTAGTTAGAGATTTGATTATCAGCTGGTGAGCAATCAGGCCTTAAAAGGACATGAAACCCATTTTTTTCTTTCATGATTCAGATAGAGCAAGTGATTTTAACCCATTAAACAAAATGAACGTAGGTATTACATCACACAGTACTTTGCCCAGCATACTGTGCTGGTGAAGTATCCATCTCCAACACTCTGGCTCATGCTGTGGTCCCCACTGTCAGCTTTGACAGCGAAAACTGCAGTCAGGGGCAGAAGGTATCTGCCATCATATAGTAAGGAAGAACTGATTGTTCTGTCTTTATCTTATGAAGGCAGATTGTCGAGACAGACAGACCTTGACAAAGAAGGTCCGGCCTAAGAGGAAGAGGCATAGGAGGGCAACTGCACATCTGAACCAGATCCGGAAACCAAGCTGGAGCAATCAGAATGCCTGATCTTTGAAACTACTCTTGTAAGAATTCCCCCCGGATAGAAACACATAGACCAGCTGAAAGGACCATGGAGCTATCAGAGCATGGACAAATTCTGCCTTAGGATCCCTTGATCTTGCAAAGTACCTGGGAAGTTGGTTGTTTAACCGAGAGGCCATAAGGTCTACCTCAGCGAGACCCCAAAGATTTACAATCTGATTGAACACTTCTAGATGAAGAGACCATTCCCCTGGATGAAGAAATTGATGACTGAGAAAATCCACTTCCCAATTGAACACCCCTAGGATGTGGACCACTGAAATTAAACGGCAATTGACTTCTGCCCAAGAGAGAATTTGAAAAGCTTCCCCTATGGCTAAAGGACTGCAAGTCCCCCCTTCATTGTTGACAAAAGCCATGGCTGTGACATTGTCTGACTGGAACGAGAGAAAAGATTATTTTTTCAAGAGGGGCCAAACTTGAAGAGCTCTGAAAAGTTCTAATATGTTTATAGGCAACCTTGTTTCTCAAGGAGCCCAAACTCCATGTGTTGTCAGAGACCCCTAAACAGCTTCCACCCTGAAAGACTTGCATCTTTAGTGATCACAGACCAAATAGGACGAGCAAAAGCAGCCTCTCGCAAAATAGGCTGGAGATCCAGCCACCAAGTTAGAGCATGATGCAAATATGCATGATGGTTAAGACTAACTACCATAGAGGTGGGAGGGGTTAAATATAGCTCTTGGGTTTGGGATTTTTGCCTCCTCCTAGTGGTAGGGAAGATAATTCCAAGGAGTAAAGGATTGTGGACTCTTGCCACCTTTATGAAAGAAAAATGGTTTTCATGTCCCTTTAAGGCCCAGTTGCACCTCATGTTAGATTATATATATATATATATATATATATATATATACATACTCAGCTTTAAAACAACCTTTTTATGCCAAAAGCATTTGAACATATAGGAATGCCGCACCCTGAAGTGGAGTTGGTGCTACCGCTGAGCGCATTGCTATGTGCGGTCATCTGTCAGCTTTTCCTGAGTGGATCATGGTGTTGCCGTTGTGACTACTTAACTGCATTCCAGGTGTATCCAGTGTTGTTGCTGTGTGCGACCTTCCTTCCATGGATCCTGCTGTATACCTGTGAGTGCCATTGTGAGCAAGTCTGTCGGGCGACTTTGAGGACCCATCCTGCCTGAATTGCACTCTTATTGTGCTTTCTACCTTGTGAGTAGTTTCTACCCCTTTGCCCATTTTACACATCGTCTTGCTGGTCTACCCTACAAGGCGCTTTCTTTTGCTTTTTTTGTTATAGTTACAGAAATGTCTGGCTAGACATATCAAGATAAGCTGCCTGTAATTCTGTCAGAGTAATTGTAGACTTGTGGGACTGTTACCTGTGGACGTTATTCCTCTAGTAGTTCCTATCCATTTTGGTGATATAGCCATTTTGTTAAATATACAGTATTGTATATGGGGTGGACTCGGGGCCGGGGGTGTTGGGGCCGTTCTTCAAACATTTCCAGGGCCAGTTTGATTTCCCAGTCATTAAGACAAAACAAAGCACCACCAGTTCTCTTAGCAGACACACTGTATGAAAGGCAGGTGCACGAAGAACATGCACAGTGAATGCTCACACTAAAACCAGTGATAGTTTTTACTAGAATTAAATAGTGAAATGGATTCATGCACATTTCACTTTTGGTTGGGATGTCCCTTTACTTAATTATTTCATAAATATATTGTGATGGACTCCGGCTGGGACCCCGAATGGGTAGCTTCGCCAAAGGATCCTTCCTGTACCTGGAACCTGCCACTATGTAGCGGAAAAAGTGATTTAGGCAATCACCCAAATAGCTAGACAGACTAGCATTCAAGTGAAAACACAAAATACATCTTTTTTTGGGAAAACAGTTTTTTACACAATCTCATCAAGATAAGAGCCTTATCAGTCCCCCAAATCTCCCACCCTTCCAGCCCCTCCAGACAGGCTGGCGCCTTCCATAGAGTCCATTGTTCCATAGTGTCCAGAAGTATAGTAATGGTGGTTCCGGGGTGATACCGGGGGAGCGGCGGCATTTCCCGGGTGTCCTTGGAAAGCCCTGGGTCCCCAGCTGCTACAGTCCAAAAAGCGACATGATCCATGGCTGGAGGCCGGAGCTATGGGTGATTAAACGTACACCGGGAAGGCCACTGGGGAGTAGGGGTTGTAGAGGGGGTCCGGAACCCCCGGTTCCCAAGGGAGCTCCCTTCCGGCAATCAGCCCATCTCTTGCCCTCCCCAAGTGGTACCAATCCCCAAAAGAGCGGAGCTCTGGGACAAAGGGCCACTGGAGCGACCTAGGGTAAAGGACACTAGGGATGTGGGACAATGTGGTCGGCCAGCCAGAGAGGGACTAGGCGGTCAGAGACCAGCTCTTTCATGACGATGTGTAACCATAAAATGAAGCAAATCAAAGGTCTGGGAGATTGCGGTTGCTCTATAAAACCCAAAGCCGCTGAGAAACAAGAGGGGGCTAGGTAGTAGGGGGTGGAGGTTTAACCCTTGCAGCCTGGTATCCGTGACATACAGTGTATGTATATATATATATATATATATATATATATATATTATATATATATATATATATATATATATATAATATAATATATATATATATATATATATATATATATATATATATAAAAGGATTATGTTGATTTATTTATACTATTGCCTGTATATAACTGGATTTATTTATTTACCATGAGTGTAATTGACTGAATAATTACTTTTATTTAAATAAATAGTGTATTCCAGGTATAGATTCAAAACCATGTGGTCTTTTCTTATTGCTTATCACTTTGATTTTCATTTTTCAGTTTTTTTTACTGTTGTATTTACTTTTTAAGTGGAAACTTTTTTTCAAGAACAAATTACATATTTGTTTTGAAACAATAACAAAGACATGCTATGTAGCCATATATTTATAACAAATTTGTTTATAACAAATGAGTTATGTTTAAATTATTTTTCTTTGTATTTTAACAAAAGCTTTTATGATTGCCATATGTATATAATATAGATACATAATAGATTATGTTTTAACATTTTTCTAGTCTGTAAAAATATTACATAAAAGGCTAACTTTTACATGTAAATTTTTTTTGGGGGTATATTTATTTGCCATTTGTCCAATAGGAATTGCTTCTGGGTAGGGGACCAATAGGAGTTGGAATTTGCCTTTCCAAATTTGAATTACCTTGAATTTATTTGAGCATAAATTCTTAAAGAGACTAGCATTTGTGTACAGTGTGTGTATGTGTACTGTGTGGTGGGTAGTGTGTATGCTGTTTTTTGCTATGTTTGTGTGTATAGGCTTTGTGTGGCTTGTGTGTGTGTGTGTGGGGGGGGGGTGAAGTGAGTATGTTAGTAACATTTGTATGTTATTTGTTTTGTGTGTTTTGAATATGTGTATAGTGTTTGGTGTAGTATGTGTTTGTATAGTGTGTGTTTTTATGTGTGTAGTGTTTTTGTGGTGTGTAGTTGATGTAATATTTAAAAGGTACAAATACAGCTTTTAAAGGCACATTAAACTGTTGGGCACAAATACAGTACTGTAGGATGGTTACTACTGACCATGCTATTGTCTTTCCTCCTGTACCTGCTGCTCTATTTAAAGCTATTCTCTTATTTTAACCCATTACAGAAGCCAGTTGGTAAAGCTCTGTATATTTATACTAGGCGCCGCCATCTTGGTACTCACATATTTTTGCCTCCTGTGACAGAAGCAGTGCTAGCTTTTTGACATATGTAACTTGAATTTTGGTTTAGCTCGAATAATAGAAAGAATAGACTTACATTTTTGCATTTTTTCCCCACAGTTTAAAAGTTACATAACACACATATATATATACCCTCAAGAATAATATACAGCAATGCAGCCAAAGCAAAAATGTGCAGCCCCTGCTCTGTATTATGCACACTAAACTGAAGTGCATGATATGTCTTGTCAATAAGACAACGATATCAATGATTGGTGAATGTGCAACACTCTGTCACAGGGTACAGGAATACTTAAATTCCAAGATTGTATCGTCCAGTAGAACTCCACTCACTAGCACTTTTGAAAGGTTAAAATAAGAGAATAGCTTTGAAGATAGCAACAGGCATGGAGGGGAAAACAATAATACAGTGAATAGTAACTATGCTACCTTAGGTGTACTCAGCAGTTCAATGTCCATTAAAGAACCACAAATTGGTCTAAATATCATCAATAGTTTGGAAAAGGCTTAAACAGGGAATTACATTCTGGTTTGTTTACTGCATTCAAGAAAAATACACACACATATATATATATATATATCTATATATATATATTTATGTATGTGTGTGTGTGTGTAAATTATTATTATTATCATTTATTATTATCATTTATTTGTATAGCACTGCAAAATTCTGTAGCGCTGGGTACAATGATAGGGGTATACAATAACAAGGATTTGTGATAAAATACAAAACATAACAAAACTTAATACATCTAGTACAGGAGGAAGAGGGCCTTGTGCTGGATGTCTCGAAGAGGGGGGAATAAGAATCAGCTCAGTTTTGGACAGATTGAGTTGGAGGTGGTGTGAAAACATCCAATAGGAAATTGCAGAGAGGCAGTTGGAAATCTGGTTGAGTAAAGAGGGAGAGATATCAGGAGAGGAAAGATAGATTTGGGTATCATCAGCATATAAGTGGTACTGGAATCCAAAGGAGGCTATAAGTTTTCAAAGGGAGGATGTATAGAGAGATAAAAGCAAGGGGCCCAAGACAGAGCCTGAGAAAGGCATAAGATAACAAAATATCTACACAACAAAAGGGTGAGCGCTAATAGATAGCTAATAGTAACCTCAATGAAATATGAGATTATAAGTACAATTAGAATTGCCAGCAATTTAGCATATTAAAAGAAAGTTCAGATTCAGATTATGAAGTGTATCTTTATTCCAAATGATGGCAGCCTCCTCCTCACCAACAACGGTCCAGAAGTACTATATAAATGACAAAACAAAGGGGCACCTCATGTGTGGTATCATCCAATAAGAACAAAGCCACAGATAAAAGCCAAATGGGTACTCACAAGGCTTTGGAGCCCACCTATGTGCTTGTAGGGACAGGCTGCAGATTTTATCAGGTGTGACAGCTCACCCACAAAGGATATCAGTCATACAACTGTAGTAAAAAGATGAAACACAGGAAAAGCACCAAATTGTGCAGATCACAAAGGATATGGTGTTTGACTTAACACAAAGGAAGATTGGGTACTCACATATTGGATGAGCACACCTATGTGCTAGTAGGAGCAAGCTGGCATATTTTGGTATGGTGTGTCAGCTCACCAACAAGGAACTTTTCTTTAGGATGCAATATCCAAATGTGGCAGACTTTTGTGTGTTAGGCTCCACTCCAAGCAGGTGCAGGCAGGTAAAATCCCTCACAGGAGTATTTTTACAGATTAAAAATACTATTTATTAAAAACAAATTAAAATACATATACAAAAGAGTGAGCAGGGGATATGCCATGGTTCTTCAGAGTCTAATTGACATCAGACTCAGAGAGAGGCCCTCTTTCAAGGAGCGCTTGCGGAAGCCTCCTGTTCCTTTGTCTCCTACTTGTTCGTTCCCACCCATGCCTCCCTCTCCTCCCATGCCTCCTGGTCCCGAGTCACCAGGTACTGCTGAGCCAATGCAGTTGGGATTCACGCGTCTCTCCACGGCGGAGAGGGCCTTTAGGAGGCGGGAGGGGCTCTGCCTCTATTGTGGGTTACAGGGCCACCTTTTGAAGTCTTGTCCTACACGGCCGGGAAACGCTCACACCTAAGGTCCTGTCGGGGGCAGACCTTGGGTGGTTTATCCTCGTCCCCGGAACCGCTTAAGGAGAAACCTTTTGTCATGGTTGTCCTTTCCTGGGTGGACTCATCCATAGTCACTCAGGCTCTTGTTGACTCCGGTGCTGCGGGCTATTTCATTGACAGTGCTTTTGTATCAAAGAACTCCATTCCTGTTTTGCCTCGGTCCGTTCCGCTTGCTATTGAGGCCATTGATGACAGGCCCCTTCAGCCCGCACTCGTTACTCACGAAACTGCTCCGTTGTCCATGGCTGTTGGGGCTCTCCATTTTGAAACCCTCCAGTTCCAGGTGATAAACTCTCCGCATTTTCCGGTTGTTCTGGGTTATCCCTGGCTCCAAAAGCACAATCCCAGTGTCGACTGGCACAGGTCCGAAATTTTGTCGTGGTCCCCGCAATGTATTTCCACTTGTCTTCGGAAACCAGTTAAAGTCTTGTGCACTTCTTCGGTATCTCAATTGCCAGAGGAGTACCGAGAGTTCCTAGACGTGTTTGACAAAGTGCGTGCCGGTACGTTGCCTCCTCACCGTTCTTACGATTGTGCCATAGACCTGCAACCCGGAGCCATTCCTCCTCGGGGCTGGGTGTCTGTTGCAGAGAATTGTGCTATGGAGGAGTATGTTGCCGATGCTCTGTCGCGGGAAATCATCCGCAAATCCTGCTCTCCTGCAGGGGCTGGCTTCTTCTTTGTGAAGAAAAAGGGTGGCGAGTTAAGACCATGTATCGATTATAGGGGTCTTAATCGTCTTACCATTAAGAATGCTTACCCTATTCCGCTCATTACGGAACTCTCTGACCTCCTCAAGGGAGCTACGGTCTTTATTAAACTTGATTTGAGAGGAGCGTACAATCTCGTTAGGATTAAGGAGGGTCACGAATGCAAAACAGCATTTAACACCAGGAGCGGGCATTATGAGTATCTTGTAATGCCCTTTGGCCTATGTAATGCTCCTGCTGTTTGTCCTACGAGATATGTTGCAACAGTGTGTTGTGGTGTACTTAGACGACATCCTCATACACTCACCCACACTTGAGGCTCATCGTTCTGAGGTTCTTCAGAGACTACGTGAGAACGGCCTGTTTTGTAAACTCGAGAAATGTGAGTTCCATCAGACTCAAGTAACCTTCCTAGGTTATGTTATCTCCGTTGCAGGGTTCTCCATGGATCCTGACAAGTTATCTGCAGTTCTGCAGTGGCCTCGCCCAGTTGGTCTTCGGTCTATTCAACGTTTTTTGGGGTTCGCCAATTACTATAGAAAGTTTATTAAAAACTTTTCTTCCTTGGTCAAACCTATCACAGACATGACTCGTAAAGAGAATGATCCACTCCATTGGTCACCTACTGCCATTAAGGCCTTTGATAGTCTTAAGACTGCCTTTGCTGCCACTCCAGTTCTGGCTCATCCTAACCCTGTCCTGCCTTTTGTTCTTGAGGTCGATGCATCTGAGACTGGAGTAGGTGCCCTCTTGTCTCAACGTCCTACGCCTGACGGTTCCTTGCATCCGTTGGTTTCTTCTCTAAGAAATTGTCTCCAGCGGAGTGCAATTATGAAATTGGCGACAGGGAATTACTGGCCATAATTTTGGCACTCAAGGAATGGAGGCATCTTCTCGAGGGTACTAGCGTGCCAGTGCTCATTCTTACTGACCACAAGAATTTAACTTATCTATCTGAAGCAAAACGTTTGTCGCCCCGACAGGCCAGATGGGCGCTATTTTTGTCTCGGTTTAATTATGTGGTCTCCTACCTGCCTGGTAGTAAGAATGTTAGGGCTGATGCCCTCTCTCGACAATTTTCGCCTCTGTCCAAGGAGGAGTCTGTACCTACTTCTGTTATACCTCCTTACCATATTTTGGCTACCATACGTACTAATTTGACTTCTCCCTTGGGAGAGGAGATCCTGGCTGCACAAACCAATGCACCTCCTGAGAAACCTAGTGGTAAGTGTTTTGTTCCTGAGAATCTTCGAACTAAACTTTTGCACACTTACCACTATCCTAAAGCCGCAGGTCACCCAGGCAAGAACCAAATGATTTGGTCTGTCACTCGACAATTCTGGTGGCCAGGTCTTCGTTCTGATATTGCTGCGTATGTTGCCTCCTGCTCACTTTGTGCACAGAATAAGACTCCTTAACGTCTTCCTGTGGGTCTTCTTCAGCCTATTGCTAATGGTGAGCGTCCTTGGACACATCTTTCCATGGACTTCATTGTCGAGCTCCCTGTTTCCAATGGCAATACTGTTATCTTTATGGTGGTTGACCGTTTTTCTAAAATGTCACATTGCATTCCCTTGATGAAGCTGCCTACCGCTCAGGAGCTTGCTTCGATTTTTGCCCGGGAGGTCTTCCGTTTACATGGGTTACCCAAGGAGATAGTGTCGGACCCGGGTAGCCAGTTTGTCTCCAAATTTTGGCGTTCCTTTTGTGCTCAAATGGGGATCCAGCTTTCCTTCTCCTCGGCATATCACCCTCAATCCAATGGGGCTGCGGAACGGTCTAATCAAGCTCTGGAACAGTTCCTCCATTGCTATGTCTCAGATCACCACAATAATTGGTCTGAACTGTTACCTTGGGCAGAGTTTGCTCGTAATAGTGCTATTTATGCTTCCTCCAAGTTATCCCTGTTCATGGCGAATTATGGGTTTCAAACATCCTTGTTGCCCAATTCATTCATGTCTCAGGGTATTCTGGCTTTGGAGGAGCATCTCCGGCAACTCCGTTCCACGTGGGTGCAAATTCAGGATTGCCTTTATCGTTCTATGCAGCGCCAAAAGTTCCAGGCTGATCGTAGGCGTCTGCCCGCACCTTCCGACCAGGTTGGTGAGAGAGTTTGGCTGTCCTCCCGCAACTTGAACCTTCGTGTGCCTTCCAATAAATTGGTTCCCCGTTATGTTGGTCCTTTTCGAATACTCCGACGGGTTAATCCTGTGGCCTACGCTTTTGAACTTCCTCCTGCTATGCGCATCTCCAATGTTTTTCATGTCTCCCTCTTGAAACCATTGGTTTGTAATCGGTTTACCACTGTGTTGCCTCGTCCCCGTCCTATCTTTGTTGACAACCTTGAGGAGTATGAGGTCAGCAGCATTATTGACTCTTGTATGTCCAGGGGCCGTGTACAGTATTTGGTTCACTGGAGGGGCTACGGTCTGGAGGAGCGTTCTTGGGTTCCCTTCTCTGATGTTCATGCTCCCGCCCTCCTCCATGCCTTCCATGCCCGTTTCCCAATAAGCCTTTTGTCCTCCCGCGGGGGAGGGGTCGTTGAGGGGAGGGTACTGTCAGGGTTTTTTCCCTGTTGTTTGCCATGTGCTGCTAGCAGCCATTTTACTCACCTCTCTTCCTGACTATGGTGCATTGTGGGGGATGCTGCTCATTTCTTACACTTCCTTTTATGGCCAGACTGGTGTGCATCATCCATGTGAGACAGGATACAGTCTCAGAATTGTGATGTCATCACTTATTATTTAAAGGGCCTCTGTTCAGTATGCTTTGCCTTTGCGTTGTCTCAGACCTGTTTGTGAGAGTTCCTGTGTATTACCTGGCTGCCTGATGTCCTTTCTGGTTCCTGATCCCTGGCTTGTTCCTGACTCTGCTGTTTTCCTTGTTCCTGATTCCGGCTCGTCTGACTATTCGCTTTGGCTCCTGACTCGGCTCATCTGACTACCAGCTCTGGTTTTGACTCCTGGCTTGTTATTTTACTTGTGAACTTTTTGTTATTTTTTGCTATTAATAAAGGTGCGATTATTTTTGCACTTCTCGTCTCAGTCTGATTCCTGGCACCCTGGCAGTATGATTGATGCATGCTTGAATGTATCAGGAAATGTGCCAGCGGTGAGAGATTGGTTGAAGAGAGGAGTTATGGTATGGGTTAGTGAAGCAGAGAGAGAGGGAAGAGGTTGTGAAGGAATAGGGTCAAGTGGGCAGGTTGTGAGATGAGCCAAGGAAAGGAGTACAGAGACTCCTTCCTCTGTTACAGGAGGGAAGTAGCATAGAGTTTTGTTAATAGAAGGGGTGGGTAGGATTGCTGGGTTTGAGGGGTGTAAGGTGCAGATATCTTTTCTAATGGTGTCAATTTTATTTTTGAAGTGATCAGCAATAATCTGAGCAGTGAGGTTGGTAGTGGACCGAGGTGCAGGCAGACGTAGAAGAGAGTTAAAGGTTGAGAACAGCTTTCTGGGGTTGGATGCATGAGATGATATAAGGGAGGAGAAATATACTTGTTTGGCCAGGCTGAGCGCAGAGTTGTAGGACTTAAGGATGAATTTATAATGCTGGAAATCAGCACAGGTGCGTGATTTCCTCCACTGCCATTCAGTAGCCTGTGAACATTGCTGAAGATATCTGGTCTGTTTGGTGTGCCATGGTTGCCGTCAAGTGATTGATGTACGTCGAAGAGTAGAGGGTGCAGATTTGTCAAGTGTTGATTTTAGTGCTGAATTATATTGTAAAGCCACGAGGTTTGGGCAAGAGAGAGATGAAATGTTGGAGAGCAGAGAATTCAGTTGAGTGGAAAAGTCTGTGAGATCCAAGTCATTTAAATTCCTGCAAGGTAGCAATTTTTTGGGGCTTGCAAAGATGTAGTAGCTAGAGTAAGAGAGAAAGTTAGTAGATGGTGTTAAGAGAGTGGAAAGGGGAAGTTAATGAAGTTGGAAATGGCACAGAGATTAGTGAAGACTAGGTCTATGGAGTTGCCTTCACAGTGGGTTGGAGATGTTGTCCACTGGGACAGGCCAAAAGAGGTGGTAAGGGATAGAAGTTTAGAGGCAGCAGGCACGTTAGGAATATCAACGGGTATGTTGAAGTCCCCAAAGATGAGAGAAGGGACATTACAAGAGAGAAAATGTAGAATCCAGGTTTCAAAGTGGTCCAGAAATTGTGATGGTGGGCCAGGGGGCCAATAGATAACTGCAACACGAAGAGCTACAGGGGAGAAGATGCGGATAGCATGAACTTCAAAAGATGAGAAGGAAAGAGAGGGGGTGAAGGAATGCAGTGAAAGATACTGTGTGGAGACAGGAGAATTCCTACTCCCCTTCCTTGTTTGTCTCCTGGCCTGGGAGTGTGACTGTAGTGCAGGCCGCCATAGGACCGAGAGGCTACAGCAGTTGTGTTAGAGGAGGAAAGCCAAGTTTCAGTGAGAGCTCACAGGTTAAGTGAACATGAAATAAATAGGTTGTGAATAGATGTAAGCTTATTGCATAGAGAGTGTGCATTCCAAAGAGCACAAGAGAATTGGGATGTATCAACAGATGTGCAGTTAATGAGGTTTAGAGGGTTACGTGGGCAAGGTGTATGAGGTGTCATTTGGGGTAGTGAATTGAGGGAAGCAGAGGGTGGACTTAGGTTAGGTGAGACATCCCCAGCTGCAAGAAGAAGAAATATGGTGAGTGAAAGGAGATGAGAATGTGTCTTAAGTTTAGAATCAGTGAAGCATGGCTGGCTGAGGGATGTAAGATAGGAATATAGTTCATGTGTGTTGTAGAGGGGGGAAGATAGAAGAGAAGGAGAAATATGAATTGTCTGAGTGCTGTTTGTGAAAGGAAGAGCTGTGACTTTAAGGAGAAGGGAGGAAAAGGTTAATGCAGACATTAGAAAGTGTAGCATGTTTGCAGTTAATTTAGGGAGATTTAAATGCACTTGTTTCTGTGTTATCCACTCCTTTGTCTAACTCCTTGTTATAACTCGATACACTTATGAACTAACACACTTACACCTAGATTACGAGTTATTAATCCCTATTCCCCCGCACCCCAACATCGCCCACACTATAATAAAGCTATTAACCCCTATTCGCCGCTCCCCGACATTGCCGCCACTAAATAAAGTTATTAACCCCGAAACCTCTGGCCTCCCACATCACCGCCACTAAATAAACCTATTAACCTCTAAACTGCCAGCCCCCATTGCAAAAAACTAAATTAAACTATTAACCCCTAAACCTAACAACCCCCTAACTTTAAAATTACAATATCCCTAAATTAAAATAAATAAAAACTTACCTGTGAAATTAAAAAAACCTAAGTTGAAACTAACAATTAAACTAACAACTATTATACTAAAATTAAAATAACTATCAATTAAATAAACTAAATTACACATTAAAAAAACTAACACTACAAAAAAAAAAAAAATCTAAAATTACAAAAATAACAAACACTAAATTATGAAAAATAACAAACAAAATTATCCAAAATAAAAACAATTACACCTAATCTAATAGCCCTATAAAAATAAAAAAGCCCCCCAAAAAAAAAAAAAAAAACCTAGCCTACAATAAACTACCTATAGCCCATAAAAGGGCCTTTTGTAGGGCATTGCCCTAAAGAAATCAGCTCTTTTCCCTGTTAAAAAAATACAAAAACTCCCGCAACAGTAAATCCCACTACCAAACCAACCCCCCAAAATAAAAAACCCAACTCTAACAAAAACCTAAGCTACCCATTGCCCTGAAATGGGCATTTGTATGGGCATTGCCGTTAAAAGGGCTTTTAGCTTTATTGCATTGCCCCGAAAAGGGCATTAAGCTCTTTTAAGAAAGCCCAAACCCTAATCTAAAAAAAAACCCACCCAAAAAACCTAACACTAACCCCCGACGATCCATTTACAGTTTTTGAAGTCCGGACATCCAGGCGGCGAGAAGTCTTCATCCAGGCGGCGAGGTCTGTTCAAATTAGCCAATAGGATGAGAGCTACTGAAAATTTATTGGCTTATTTGAATAGCCAATAGAATTTCAGTAGCTCTCATCCTATTGGCTGATTTGAATTTCAAAAATCAAATCAGCCAATAGGAATGAAAGGGACGCCATTTTGAAAAGGCTCCCATGCATTGAAGATTCAGTGTACGTCGGTGACCGTATGAAGAGGACGCTCCGCCCCGGATGTCTTGAAGGATGGACCTGCTCCGCGCCGCCGGGATAAAGATTGAAGAAGCTGCACGGATGAAGATAGAAGAAGCCGCCTGGATGGATGAAGACCTCGCCGCCTGGATGAAGACTTCTCGCCGCCTGGATTTCCGGACTTCAAAAACTGTAAGTGGATCATCGGGGATTAGTGTTAGTTTTTTTTAGATTAGGGTTTGGGCTTTGTTAAAAAAGCTTAATGCCCTTTTCAGGGCAATGCAAAAGATCTAAATGCCCTTTTAAGGGCAATGCCCATACAAAAGCCCCTTTCAGGGCAATGGGTAGCTTAGGTTTTTGTTAGAGTTAGGTTTTTTATTTTGGGGGGTTGGTTGGGTGGTGGGTTTTACTATTGGGGGGTCTTTGTATATTTTTACAGGGAAAAGAGCTGGTTTCTTTAGGGCAATGCCCTACAAAAGGCCCTTTTAAGGGCTATTGGTAGTTTATTGTAGGCTAGGTTTTTTTTTATTTTGGGGGGCTTTTTTATTTTTATAGGGCTATTAGATTAGGTGTAATTGATTTTTTTTGGATAATTTTGTTTGTTATTTTTCATAATTTAGTGTTTGTTATTTTTTGTAATTTAGTATATTATAGTATATTTATATATACTTTAGTAATTTAGTATTTTTTTTGTAATTTTAGAAATATTTTTTTTAGTAGTGTTAGTTTTTTTTATGTGTAATTTAGTTTATTTAATTGATAGTTATTTAAATTTTAGTATAATAGTTGTTAAATTGTTCGTTTAAACTAAGGTTTTTTTCAATTTCACAGGTAAAGTTTTTATTTATTTTAAAATAGGGATATTGTAATTTTAATTTAAAGTTAGTAGGTTGTTAGGTTTAGGGTTTAATAGTTTAATTTAGTTTTTTGTGATGTGGTGGGCTGGTGGTTTAGGGGTTAATATGTTTATTTAGTGGTGGTGATGTGGGAGGCCAGAGATTTAGGGGTTAATAACTTTATTTAGTGGCGGCGATGTCGAGGAGCAGCAGAATAGGGGTTAATATCTTTATTATAGTGTGGGCGATGTTGGGGTTAGTAACTTTATTACAGTGGCAGCGATATCGGGAGTGGCAGATTAGGGGTTAATAAGTTTATTTCGGTGTCGGCGATGTCGGGGGCGGTAGATTAAGGGTTAATAACTTTACATAGGGGTCGGGGGCGGAAGATTAGGGGTGTTTAGACTTGGGGTTTATGTTAGGTTTAAACGTAACTTTTTTTCCCCATAGACATCAATGGGGTTGCGTTACGGTGATCGCCATTCCGCTCTTCAGGTGTTATTTTTTTTTCTAACACGCTCTCCCCATTGATGTCTATAGGGAAAGCGTGCACGAGCACGTATTCTCAGCCCTTGGATTTTGTGCGGTATGGAGCTCATCGCAATCATATCACACACACAAGGAGGCTTTTCAAAAACTTGTAATGGCAGCGCTATGGAGGGTGAAATAACGCAACTTCTGTTGCATTCGTTTCGCACCCTCTATAGCGCAAAACTTGTAATCTAGGTGTTAGAGAACTACACATGCTTCAATGATCTCACAAGCAAGCTTGATGTAATAAGCTAAAAGGGTATACAATTTAAAGGTAATAACAGTCACACAATCCTAATTAGCAAAGGTCATATATATTTATGATTGTTAACATATGGCAAAGCTGCATTTTGTTTGGTAAAGTACAGTTGGTAATTTATTGTCACAATTTGTACCTAATACCGTCCCCTTTGTTTGCTATTTCTCTAATTCCTTTGTTAAAAGTCAGAAGAAAACAAGGAACTTTCCACAGTTCAGGAATTATTTCAGGAATTCCCCTGAATTTTAAGCAGAGGAGGAAGCAGCCTTAATGACAGACTTTCCCACTCAGAGGTCTGGCTCACAATATAAAAGCTTTCTTCCTTCCACTTTGACATTTGATTTACTAGCCAAGCTTTCCGAAAAAAACTTTGACCAAATATGGAAATGAAAAAATCTGGACATCCGTTATTTATCCTTTAGGTTATTTTTAATATGTTGTTTGTCTTTATTGTACATTGGGATTAATCTATGTTACAGTCAAGTGGAAACTTATCTATCTGCATTAAACTAAATTTTGAGCCACTGACAAGTTTCTGTTATTACTGGGATAAGCATCATTATTGGATTTGTTTGGTATACCTATATAGAATTAAACGGCCATTAAAGAGTTAAAATTACTCTAATCTGTTAGGACATGTGGTTTTAACACTAGTGACAATGTAATGTTATGTGTTTAACCTATGGAAATGGGTTAAACACATACTTAAAGTACTGTTTGGGGACTGCAGGTTGAGAGTGGAAACTGCTGTTGATGCTATCAGCAGTGCTAGTCACACGACCCAACTGTACTTTAACTATCAGCTAGATTATGAGTTTTCAGCGCTATAGGAAAATTAACGAGCGCCACAAAAACTTAGTTAATTCACCTCCCTATAGAGCTGCTATTACAAGTTTTTAAAAACCAGGCTTGCGTGGGCGATATGGTGGCGTTGAGCTCCATACCTCACCCAAATACAAGCAGTGTTTTGACGTGCTCGTGTGCGATTTCCCTATAGACATCAATGAGGAGAGCAGGCAAAAAAAAAGCCTAACATCTGCGATCGCGGAAACAAAAGCTCCGTAACGCAGCCCCATTGATGTCTATGGGGAAAGAAAAAGTTATGTTTGACCCTAACACCCTAACATAAAAACCACATCTAAACACCCATAGCTGCCGCCCCCAACATCAACGCAACCTACATAATGTTATTAACCCCTAATCTTCTGCCCCTAACATCGCCGCCACCTACATAATGTTATTTACCCCTAATCTGCCTCTCCTGATATCGCTGCCACCTAAATACACTTATTAACCCCTAATCTGCTACCCCTAACATCACTGCCACTTAAATACACTTATTAACCCCTAATCTGCCGCTTCCGATATCACCACCACCTACATTACAGTTAGTAACCCCTTATCTGCCGCCCCCAATGTTGCCGCCGCTATAATAAAGTTATTAACTTCTAAACCTCTGGCCTCCCACATCACTAATACTAAATAAATATATTAACCCCTAAACCTAACCCTAACCCTAATGTAACCCTAACCCTAAGCATAACCCTAACGTAACCCTAAGCCTAAATCTAACCCTAACCCCCCCAGCTTAAATATAATTAAAATAACTCTAAATTAAACTTACAATTATTATCTAAATAATTCCTATTTAAAACGTAATACTTACCTGTAAAATAAAACCCAAGCTAGCTACAATATAACTAATAGTTATATTGTAGCTAGCTTAAGTTTTATTTTTATTTCACAGGCAAGTTTGTCTTTATTTTAACGAGGTAGAGCGGTTAGTAAATGTAGTTAGTAAATAGTTATTAACTATTTACTAGCTACCTAGCTAAAATAAATACAAATTTACCTGTAAAATAAAACCTAACCTGCCTTACACTAAAACCTAACATTACAATAAAATAAAATAATATAAATTAACGAAATACAATTATCTACATTACAAAAAAAATAAAAAATAAACACTAAATTACACAAAATAAAAAATGAAATTATCAAAAATAAAAACAAATTACTCCTAATCTAAGAGCCCTATCAAAATAAAAAAGCCCACCCAAAATAAAAAAAACCCTAGCCTACACTAAACTGCCAATGGCCCTTAAAAGGTCTTTTTGCGGGGCATTGCCCCAAATAAATCATCTCTTTTACCTGTAAAAAAAAATACAAACAACCCCCCAACAGTAAAACCCATCACCCACACAACCAAACCCCCCAAATAAAATTCTATCTAAATAAACCTAAGCTAACCATTGCCCTGAAAAGGGCATTTGGATGGGCATTGCCCTTAAAAGGGCATTTATCTCTTTTACATTGCCCAAACCCTAAGCTAAAAATAAAACCCTCCCAATAAACTCTTAAAAAAAACCTAACACTAACCCCCGATGATCCACTTACAGTTTTCGAAGACCGGACATCCATCCTCATCCAGGCAGCAGAAGTCCTCATCCAAGCCAGCAGAAGTCCTCATCCAAGCCGGCATAAGTCTTCATCAAAGCAGGCAGAAGTCTTCATCCAAGCAGGCAGAAGTCTTCATCTAGGCGGCATCTTCTATCTTCATCCATTCGGTGCAGAGCCGGTCCATCTTTAAGACATCTGGCGCAGAGCATCCTCTTCTTCCGATGATCGCTGAAGAATGAAGTTTCCCTTTAAGTGACGTCATCCAAGATGGTGTCCCTTACATTCCGATTGGCTGATAGAATTCTATCAGCCAATAGGAATTAAAGGTGAAAAAATCCTATTGGCTTTTGCAATCAGCCAATAGGATTGAGCTTTCATCCTATTGGCTGATTCATTCAGCCAATAGGATTGAGCTCACATTCTATTGGCTATTCCAATCAGACAATAGAATGCAAGCTCAATCCTATTGGCTGATTGCAACAGCCAATAGGATTTTGTCACCTTTAATTCCTATTGGCTGATAGAATTCTATTAGCCAATTGGAATGTAAGGGACGCCATCTTGGATGACATCACTTAAAGGGAAACTTCATTATTTAGCGACCATCGGAAGAAGAGGATGCTCGGTGCCGGCTTCGATGAGGACTTCTACCCGCTTGGATGAAGACTTCTGCCATCTGGATGAGGATGGATGTCCGGTCTTCGAAAACTGTAAGTGGATCGTCGGGGGTTAGTGTTAGGTTTTTTAAGGGTTTATTGGGTGGGTTTTATTTTTAGCTTAGGGTTTGGGCAATGTAAACGAGCTAAATGCCCTTTTAAGGGCAATGCCCATCCAAATGCCCTTTTCAGGGCAATGGTTAGCTTAGGTTTATTTCGATAGAATTTTATTTGGGCGGTCCTTTAATATCTCAAGGAAGAGATGACTTAAGCTCTGTGCATATTCACAGCTTAAGTATTACTGCTTTCAGCATTACTAGTTCTACCTTTGCAGCATAAATATAACATGCTGTTTTGTCACGCAGCACAGTGAGTGTGTTTTTAAATTCTTTAGGGCAGTATTATCATCCACTAAAGCTGTCTTTTTAAACCAATAATCAATAAAAGTTAAATTTTAACGAACAATATCTTCCAAGACGATCAAGTCACAGTAATTCAAATGAAATATAGAAATAATTAGTATAACAGTGCATAGAAGCATTCTTTTTTCTCGTGACCAATCTGCTCCAACAGCAGTTTTAGTCACAATCAGTATTAAAATGACTTAAGAAATGTCACATTAGAAATTATGGAGGAAAGCACACCAAGTATCAGCAGTAAGCACATGAAAATTAAATGTATGACAACAAATGCAAGAAGCATGACAAGTAAAATGGGGGAGCTGACGCTCTTAGTTGCAGAAGAGGACTATGATGTTATCAGTATAACTGAAACTTGGTGGGATGATTCACATGACTGGGCAGTTAACTTAGAGGGGTATACTTTATTTAGGAGGGACAGAAATAAGAAAAGGGGTGGAGGAATCTGCATGTATATTAAACCTAACCTTAAACCTACAATAAGGGAAGATATTTCTGATACAGGCGACAATGTAGAGACCCTGTGGGTGGAAATAAAGAGTGGGGGGGAAAAATCCTAAAAAAATATTACTAGGAACATGCTACAAGCCCCCCGACATTAGTGACTTTGATGAAACTCAACTACTAATACAAATAGGTAAGGCTGCTAATAACAGTGCTGTAATTATGGGAGATTTTAACTACCCTGATATAAACTGGGCCAATGAAACTAGTAATTCAGCTAAGGGGGATAGATTTATAAATGTTCTCAGGGATAACTTCTTGTCACAATTAATAGAGGAGCCAACTAGGAGTAACGCTATATTGGATTTAGTGCTATCAAATAATACAGATATAATATCAAACATAGAAGTCAAAGAACATTTGGGTAAGAGTGATCATAACATGGTCACATTTGAAATTTCTTTTCATAAGCAGTGTCTTAAAGGTTTAACCAAGACTTTTAATTTTAAGAAAGCAAAATTCCACGATTTAAGGAAATCATTAAATAATATAAATTGGGACAAAGTATTCTGTAATAAAAATACAGAGGAAAAATGGATAACATTTAAAACTTTGTTAAATAAATATACATATCAACAAATACCATATGGTTATAAAAATAAAAATAAAAAATCCAAGCCAATGTAGCTGAATAGAAATGTGTTAAGAGAAATTAGGAAAAAACGTAGGGCATTTAAATTATTCAAAGAAAATAGTACAGACTCAAAATTCCATATTTATAAGGAATGTAACAAAGCATGCAAAAAAGCAATCAAATTAGCCAAAATTGAAAATGAAAAATTAATTGCAAAGGATTCTAAATCTAACCCTAAAAGGTTCTTTAAGTACACAAATAGCAAAAAATCTAAGAAAGACAATATAGGTACATTAAAATGCAGGGAGGGTAGCATGATTAACAGTGACAGGGAGAAGGCTGAGATACTAAACCAGTTTTTTTCTTCAGTATACACAAGAGAGGAACCATTGGATGATACTTTGGAACAAAATAGAACATGCCAGCCCATACCATTAATTGGTTTATGTATAGAGGATATCAGGAACAAATTGGATAATATTAAGGTAAATAAAACTCCAGGCCCAGATGGAATACACCCAGGGGTGTTAAGGGAACTTAGCACTGTTATAGACAAACCTCTACTCTTAATTTTTCAAGACTCATTATCCTCAGGCATGGTACCCAAGGATTGGCGTAAAGCTGATGTGGTGCCACTCTTCAAAAAGGGAAGTAGGGATGATCCAGGAAGCTATAGACCAGTTAGTCTGACATCAATAATGGGGAAGATATTTGAAGGGATTATAAAGGATTATATTGATGAGCATATTCGTGTAAACAAGATTATGAGTTCTAATCAACATGGTTTTAGGAGAAATAGATCATGTCAAACTAATCTAATTAGATTCTATGAGGAAGTGAGTAAAAATATAGATAAAGGGGAATCAATTGATGTGATATACTTAGATTTTGCAAAGGCGTTTGATACAGTGCCACATGAGAGATTAATGCACAAAATTAGGAGACTGGGAATAGCTGAAAATGTTAGTTTGTGGATAAATAACTGGATAAAAGATAGGGAGCAACGAGTAGTAGTAAATGGATCACACTCAGATTGGACAAAGGTAATCAGTGGAGTACTCCAGGGATCAGTGCTAGGCCCTATTCTTTTTAATATTTTTATAAATGACTTGGAGCTAGGATTAAATAGCAACATCTCTTTTTTTGCAGATGATACTAAGTTAAGTAAGGTTATTAGGTCAGAGCAGGATGAACTTTTGTTACAAAGGGACCTGCAAAAATTAGAAGTATGGGCAGGTAAATGGAAAATGAGATTTAATACGGGAAAATGCAAGGTTCTACATTTTGGAAGTAAAAATAAGCAGGCAATGTATTATTTAAATGGGACAAGACTTAGCCAAACACAGGAGGAAAGGGATTTGGGGGTAGTAATAGATAACAAGCTAAAGATGGGTGTGCACAATGCAGAGCAGCAGCTTCAAAGGCTAATAAGATACTAGCATGTACTAAAAGAGGCATTGACTCAAGGGAGGAAAGCATAATTCTGTCATTATATAAAGCCCTGGTAAGACCTCACCTTGAGTATGGAGTGGAGTTCTGGGGACCAATCACAAAAAAAGATATTGCAGAACTAGAAAAAGTCCAGAGAAGGGCCACAAAGCTAATAAGGGGATTGGAGAATTCAACCTATGAGGAGAGGCTAGCCAAACTGGGTCTGTTTTCTTTAGAAAAAAGGCGCTTAAGAGGTGACATGATTACTTTATATAAATATATTCAAGGCCCATATACAGAGATGGCAGAAGCTCTGTTTATTCCAAGAAAATTGTTTGTGACCAGAGGTCACAATTTAAGGTTGGAGGAAAGGAGATGCAACGGAAACGTTTTTGCACTGTAAAAGCAATAAAAGTGTGGAACTCATTACCAAAGGAGGTAGTAAATGCCAATACCCTAGATACATTTAAAAATTATTTGGATACATTTCTGTCTATAAACAAAATTCATGGATATGATTGCTAGTTTTAAATGGGTAACCTTTTAGTGTGATTATTTAAGCTTAACTGGAGCTTTTTGTATATATTTTAGATTTGTATAGGTTGAACTCAATGGACTTCGGTATTTATTCAACCTCATCTACTATGTTACTATGTTTGGTTGTGTGGGTGGGGGGTTTTACAGTGTTGGGGGGTTGTTTGTATTTTTTTTTACAGGTAAAAGAGATGATTTCTTTGGGACAATGCCCCGCAAAAGGCCCTTTTAAGGGCCATTGGTAGTTTAGTGTAGGCTAGGTTTTTTTTATTTTGGGTGTGCTTTTTTATTTTGATAGGGCTATTAGATTAGGAGTAATTCGTTTTTTTTTTGTGTTTTTTTATAATTTTGTTTTTTATTTTGTGCAATAAAATAAAAAAAATTGTAATGTAGATAATTGTATTTTTTAATTTTTTTTATTTTATTGTAAGGTTAGGTTTTAGTGAAAGGCAGGTTAGGTTTTATTTTACAGGTAAATTTGTATTTATTTTAGCTAGGTAGTTAGTAAATAGTTAATAACTAGTCTACCTAAAATAAATACAAACTTACCTGTGAAATAAAAATAAAACCTAAGCTAGATACAATGTAACTATTAGTTATAGTGTAGCTAGCATAGGTTTTATTTTATAGATAAGTATTTAGTTTTAAATAGGAATTATTTAGGTTATAATTGTAAGTTTAATTTAAATTTATTTTAATTATATTTAAGTTAGGGGGTTTTAGGGTTAGACTTAGGCTTAGGGTTACATTAGGGTTAGGTTTAGGGGTTAATATATTTATGTAGTTATGTGGGAGGCCAGAGGTTTAGGGGTTAATAATTTATTTTATTATATTTCGTTGTGGGGGGCTTGCGGTTTAGTGGTTAATAGGTTTATAATTGCGGCAGTGTGGGCGGACGGCAGATTAGGGGTTAATAATCTTTAAATAGTGTTTGCGATGTGGGAGGATGGCGGTTTAGGGGTTAATAGGTTTATTATAGTGGCAATGATGTCGGGGAGTGGAAAAATAGGGGTTAATACATTTTTTTAAGTGGCGGTGATGTCCGGAGCGGCAAATTAGGGGCTAATAATTTTATTTTAGTATTTGCGATGCGGGAGGGCCTCGGTTTAGGGGTTAATAGGTAGTTTATGGGTGTTAGTGTACTTTATAACAGTTTAGTTATGAGTTTTATGCTACAGCTTTGTAGCGTAAAACTTATAACTGCTGACTTTAGATGGCGGTATGGATCTTCTCATTTTAGGCTATACCGCTCACTTTTTGGCCTCACAGCAAAACTCGTAATACCGGCGCTATGGGACTCCCATTGAAAAAGGACTTTTTTAAAAGTGCAGAACTGACGTTGCGTGACGGCCAAAAAGGTGTGCGGTACACCTATACCGACAAGACTTGTAATAGCGGTGTTGAAGCATAACAATGCTTTTTCACTCATAACGCAAAACTAGTAATCTAGCTGTATGTGATTAACCTTTCTGAGGGGGTTAAACACACAGCATTACAGCATCAAAGTTTAAAATGACATACTCTAACAGATTAGATCATTTAATTCTAACACTATAATGTCCCTTTAATATTGTTAAAGTGACGTCATTGCAGTATGTCTTGCATAGCAATCTGTTGCAGCCTTCGCTGACAGAATACAGCAAGCGATTTGGCATCTTTCACCACAGTTGGATGTTTAACATTCGCTCTAAATTAAAGACTTAAAGGGACATGAAAATAAAAATTCATCTTTCAATGTTAGGATAGCACATGCAATTTTAAGACACTTTACAATTCACTTCTTTTTTTCAAATTAAGTTGGTATCCTTTGTTGACAAGCATGCACTACTGAGAACTAGCTGGGCCTCCATTACATATGCAGCGTCGCCCACAAAATCCTCCACCGCCAGATTTTATGCGATTTTGGTATTACATATACGGCGTAGCATAGAAGTTACGCGCGTATATTTCACCCTTCGGACCTATTTATTTTAGCCATAGACTAACATAGAACAGCCGCGCAATTTGGTATCGAATATACAGCGTAAGGACTTACGCACGCAGAATTCAGAAAATCTACTCCATTCTCATCTCGCCACATATTGCAGGCACAGCAACCCTTGCACTGACTAACCCTTGCACTGACTAAAAAAGCAACGTAACTCCCTGGAAGCCTTAACAAAAACATACATTTAAGCAGCATCTCAAGGTTAAAGGGACAGTATACTATGATATTGCTTTTTTAAGGTTTATTTGTGTATTTGAAATAGTTTGAAGCCACAACATAATCAAATGGATTGAGCTTGTAGGTACTTTATCACATTGTGGACATATACTTGCTTATTTACTTTAAATTTCTTCTCAAAACAATCAACAATACTTGGAGGAGAGAACAATGGGAAATCATAATTGCAATACCTTCATCTCTTTAGAACCCACTGAGTGTAATTTATTCTAATGCTAACACAGCTTGGGATTGATGCCAAAATATATAAAGGGACAGTCAAGTCCAAAGAAAACCTTCTTCTTTTAAATAGGGCATGTTATTTCAAACTACTTTCAGATTTAATTCTAACACTTGCTTTGTTCTCTTGGTATTCTTAGTTGAAAGCAAAACCTAGGATGGCTAATATGATAATTTCTAAGACCTTCTTGAAGGCTGCCTCTTTGCAATTGTGTCAAACCTGCAGACTTAAAACACCTGATAATGCCCAACCTATCAGTAACATCATATACCATATACCGTATATATACCAATGTGTCAATTTATATTGGATGTGAGATACATTGATTTTCATCTTAGAAGTGAATATTACTATATGTACCCTTCATAAACAGCATTTGTGGATGTGAGTTATAGTACAAGAATATGTCATAAACAGGATAATATTACCTTTTTTTTTGCCATTTCCACACAGGCCTTATTATATGTTTTAACAATATTAGTGTACTAAAACACACCTCACATGGATGTGGATGAAAATTATATGGTAAATAACAGAGGACAAGATTTATGGTGAACTATAAGAATATTTATTTCTTTTTTGGCTTCTTAGATGAGGGGGGTGAGGTGACTGCAGTGGATTTCCTTGTTCTCCTGGTTTGAGAAGATTCTGATGTTTCTGCTGGTGTGCTGGCCACAGATGATAGGCTGGAGGCAGTGTCCTGCTGGTGTGTAAAGTGCTCAACCAACACACCCAAGAGTTGATTTTGTTCTCGCCATCTATTGTCCATCTGCATCTGACAGAATTCGCATCATCTGTGACTGGTTTTGAACACTTCCACTTAATGATGCTGCCATATCCCTCTGCAGCTCTATGCTACGTTTGTGTAACCTCTCTTGGCTCCTGAAGAACCTCTCTTGGCCTCTTTGTCTGCTCTCGGAGCTTGTTATGAGCCTCCTCTGGAGTGCAATGTATTCCTCACCCAGGAGAGAATACAATGCATCCACAGGCTCTTGAGCAGCAGGGCTTCAAGTTGCTTGAGGTGCAGGTTCAGCTGCATCTGCTGTTTCTGGTGGGGCAGGTTCAGCTGCATCTGCTGTTTCTGGTGGGGCAGGTTCAGCTGCATCTGCTGTTTCTGGTGGGGCAGGTTCAGCTGCATCTGCTGGTGCTTGAGTACTTTCAGCTATATTTTCATCTGCAGATGGTGGAACTCGCCCAAGTGATGAGGATGGTGGAACTCGTCCAAGTGATGAGGATGGTGGAGCTCTCAGGGTTGATTGATAGTCCCACTGATGACCAGTGTGTGACCACTCAGCCTGTCCATTTGGCACTTCTTGTGACATAGTCTGTGGGTAAAAGCCATGACTGCCCTGAGATTGTGTTGGGGGGGGGGGGGGTAAATACATGGACCCTTTGTGGCTGTCTTGGCTCCCCCTCAAAGCCAAAAGAAGAATATTCCTCTGGCCAGGAATCTTGCCAGGGGTCATATGGCAATGGTGGTGGCATCACTCCCGGGTCCTCAACTGAAGCAATCCAACCATGCTCCTGCCTAGAAGCATACTGTTCATGTGGTTGCCTGAAGACTGGTGGTGGTGGTGGCGGCATGCCTGTGACTGGTGGTGGTGGTGGCGGCATGCCTGTTTGTATCCTCGTGACAGGAGGTTCTGTGGAGGAGTCAAATGATGAGAGGGATTAGTACAGTCAGATATATGTCCATGTGGGCATACAATGTACATTGATACATGCTAGGGCCTATACTGATTCTCATGTCAAACTCTATAACATGCATGTGCACATTGTGATTTGTGCTATGAGGGATTTTAATATGCGCAGTATACAGGTATGTGTTTCATACAATAGTTATGTGTACATGTCAGTGATGGAAAAAATGTGTTCTTTAAGTGACACTATGGTCACACAATTTACTTTAGCCTGATGTAGGCACTGAACCTGCTTTCTGAGCTAAAAGTATTGTGATGGCTATAGTGTCCATTTACTGAAAACTCTACATAAGCCTGTGGCCTGTGTTACTCTGAGACATGTTAGTATTGCACTATTCCACCTCATATCATGAATTGCATTGTGTTAAGTAGCATTAATGTCAAATATAATTGTAGATGTTTTTGTTAGTAGGCCAAATACCATGCTCCTCATTGTGTACATGAATGTGTGACATTAAAGGATGTTATATCTCAAATACATATAATACTGGTGTGTGGGATGTTACTCACCAGCATGATGTGCTGTGGTTGCAGCCCTTGAGTCACGAGCCCCTGGTAGTCCATGGACTGCTGTGATACTCAGGGACCTGAGTATCATCTCCTGCCAGGTGTTATACTCTATGTCCAGGGATGGACCACCGCCTGTTCCCCTCTGGTGCATAGCTTCCTGCCCCATCTTTTCTTTGACCCGCCTCTTGCAGTCATTCCACCGCTTTTTCAGGCCCTCAACAGTCCTCCTCTGCGGGGCCACACTGTTGACGGCATCCTCTACCGCCAACCATGCCGTTTTTCGCCTTTTGGCACTGCCTTTGCCATTCTCCTGCCCGAAGAGGGCACTGTAATTGTCCATGATGGCCTGGACTAGGGCAATATTTTCATCAAATGAGAAGTTGGGACATCTCAGCCTCTCATCCTCCATGGACACCTGGCTTGCTCCCTGTGATGTCCCTGGTGTGGGTTCCTCCCTATCCTCTCCCTCCTCCCCCCTTCTGTCCACATGTGCACCCTCTGTCCCTCTCCTAGATGTGCCTGGTCTCTGGGGCTCTTGGGCATCTCCCCTCCCATCATCCCTTCTAGCTCTCCCTTTCCCCACTCTACTTACTCCCTGACGGGGACCCCACTGCTCCTCCTGTCCTCTACAATACTCCTCTCCCTGCTACTCCTCTCTTCTCCTCCCTACCTCTCCCTGCCATCCTCACACTAAATCACACTACACACACTCACACTCACTCCCAGTTCAATCACACACAATCACAACCAAACACTCAGCCTATCACACTGTGAAATTCAAATAAAATGTGTGAGGTGTTAGAAAAAAAAGTGTGGTGTATTTGTATATGTATGTATGCAAAATGTGTGCAATATGTAAAAATATGTGTAAGTATACAAGTTTAATCAAACAACAATGCAACCTAACTAACTCCTCTGTTTGCGCCTCTCTCTCTACTCTGACTAATCCTCCACTCCAGTGTAGTGTGCTGTAGCTCAACGAACCATCCAAACACACTGAAGAAAATGGCGCCTGCGCATGGGTTTATATATGAATTTTGAATAGCTTAATTACGTGTCGCATTTTTATATTAAATCGTGGTTCATTTTTACGAGTGTTAGCCTAATTTGCATAAAACTACTCTTTATTGACACTTTCCGTGGACAAAATACTGGCGTAAGTTACTTGCGATGACTAAAATGTGTATTTGCGCACATTTCAGAAGATCACCAGTTTGTCCTACTTACACCAGTTTAGCATCTAACGGCGCAGTATATGTAATACCCAGATGTGCGAGGTGGAATTACGGGCAGCGCGGGTTCCCATGCTTGCGCCGAAACCTGCGCAGTATATTTGATCGTGCCCCTGGTGTTTAGTGACAATGCTTATATGCATCTTGTCATTAAGTCACCAGATGTTCAGCTTACTCCCCGTAGTAAATTGCTGTTCTGGAGCCGACTTCAGTTGAAAAAAATGGTTTCTTTTATGATTCAGACAGAACATATAATTTTAAACAACTTTCCAATTTACTTCTATTATCAAATTTGCTGCTTCTGTATCTTTTGTTGAAGGAGACATCTATGTGCAGCCACAAATCAGCAGCTAGCTCCCAGTACTGCATTGCCATTCCTGAGCCAACCTAGGTATGTTTTTCAACAAAGTATACCAAAAGAACAAGGTAAATTAGATAATAGAAGTACACTGGAAAGTTGTTTAACCCCTTTCTCTACCGGGACTTTCAGAGAAAAACTTGCCCAAAATACCGGGAAATTTTCAGCATTTTTTCTATCACTCAATTTAAACAAAAATAGAGCCTTGTATTTTTTATTTACCTGTCAAAACTATATATATATTTTAAGAAGACAATCAAAGGAATTGATCTAGGCCCATCTTGATATATTTCATGCCACCATTTCACAGCCAAATGCAATCAAATTAAAAAAAAAATGTTTCACAAACTTTGGGCTTCTCACTGAAATTATTTACATACTGCTTGTGCAATCATGGCACAGATGGTTGTAAAAGCTTCTCTGGGATCCCCTTTATTCAGAAATAGCAGACATATATGGCTTTGCAATTGCTTTTCGGTCATTAGAAGGCCGCTAATTGCAGCTGCGCACCACACTTCTATTACTCCAGGCAGTGAAGGGGTTAATTAGGAAGCCTGTGAGGTTAATTTTAGCTTTAGTGTAGAGATTACCCTTCCACCTGACACTTCTCACTCCCTGATCTCTTCCTGAACCCTCTCAAAAAAGTGTCACCGTCTGTAACAATCAGGCATATGCCCTCATATAGAGAGAGAACACCGATCGCACTCCGGCTCCATATGCGGTAGATGCCTGAAGCTTTAGGAGCTCTAGATCTCAGCTGTAACTTAACAACTGAGAGTGCTGGAGCATCCTGAAGCGACAACATATATATACATTTTGCAGTACGACATGACGTATGTATACGTCTTATTGGGTTAAGGGGTTAAAATTGCATGTTCTATCTGAATCATAACGGTTTAATTTTGACTTTATTGTCTCTTTAAAGGGACATGAAACCCAATTTTTTTTCTTTCACGATTTAGAAAGAACATACAATTCTAAACAACTTTCTAATTTACTTATATTATCGTATTTGCTTAATTCACTTGATATCCTTTGCTGAAAAGCATATCTAGATAGGCTCAGTAGCGGCTGATTGATGGTTGCACATAGATGCCTCGTGTGATTGACTCACCTATGTGCATTGCTATGTCTTCAACAAAAGATATCTAAAGAATGAAGCAAATTAGATAATAGAAGTAAATTGGAATATTGTTTAAAATTGTATTTTCTACCTGAATCACGAAAGAAAATTTTGAGGTTTAGTGCCCCTTTAACTATGTGCTTATCCCCCTTTGCAAGCAATGATCACCTGCTCTAACAAATACTTCTCCAGGGTCAGTAATTAAATGTTCTAACAAATTGGAGCATGTCATTTTTTAATTAGAATGTCTCTTTAAAAGACCACAATGCACACACAGTATTTGTTAAGATGCATTAAAGGGACATGCATTAAAGGGACATGAAGTTAAATACTATTAACTTCTATTATCAAACTTCATTCTCTTGTTATTCTTTTGTTGATGAGATATCTAGATAGGTAGAGTTCAAATATCTGGAACACTACATGAAAAGGAAATAGTGCTGCGATCTAGTGCTCTTACTAATGTATAACATTGTTGAAAAACGGCTGCCATATATTGCTGCAGATATATTGCTGCAGACACGTGCACACACCTAAACTTACCTTCCTGCTTTTCAACAAAGGATACAATTTGTTTTTTATAATAGAAGAAAATAGGAAAGTTGTTTAAAATTGTATGTTCTTAGGTAAACTCCAAGAAATACACAAAATATTCCCGAAAGACCGATCTCTCCTAGACAGTCTCGAGCATAAACGACTACAGCTTAATTGTTACTTGGGGAATGAGGCTAAGCGTAATGCTCTCTTCCTTAAAAAGACCTACTTTGAAGGTGCTAATAAACAAGGCAGATCCCTGGCCAGGCAGCTTAGAAGGAAAACTCTCAGTAGATATATCTTACATATTAAAGACGAGAAGGGAAAAAACTGGCACTCCTCCAAAGACATAGCTGATAGCTTTAGGCGCTACTACCACTCATTATATAACTTATCCGTAGATACCCACCCTCCGGCACAGGAGGTTATTCAAGGTTATTTGACACAGCTCCACTTGCCTCAAATTAGTGACGAACAGAGGACCGATTTAGAAGCCCCAATATCAACCGAAGAGATCAAACTAGCCATAAAAATCACTCAAAACTGGTAAATCCCCAGGCCCAGATGGACTTAGTAACACCTATTACACAACCTTTAGGGACATACTGATTCCACACCTTCTGGCATACTTCCAAAGCATAGAACATGACAAGCCCTTTCCACCCCTAGCCTTACAAGCCAACATTTCACTAATCCCAAAACCCAATAAATCTCCCCTATCTATATCGAATTACAGGCCAATCTTATAATAGAAGAAAATAGGAAAGTTGTTTAAAATTGTATGTTCTTAGGTAAACTCCAAGAAATACACAAAATATTCCCGAAAGTCCGATCTCTCCTAGACAGTCTCGAGCATAAACGACTACAGCTTAATTGTTACTTGGGGAATGAGGCTAAGCGTAATGCTCTCTTCCTTAAAAAGACCTACTTTGAAGGTGCTAATAAACAAGGCAGATCCCTGGCCAGGCAGCTTAGAAGGAAAACTCTCAGTAGATATATCTTACATATTAAAGACGAGAAGGGAAAAGACTGGCACTCCTCCAAAGACATAGCTGATAGCTTTAGGCGCTACTACCACTCATTATATAACTTATCCGTAGATACCCACCCTCCGGCACAGGAGGTTATTCAAGGTTATTTGACACAGCTCCACTTGCCTTAAATTAGTGACGAACAGAGGACCGATTTAGAAGCCCCAATATCAACCGAAGAGATCAAACTAGCCATAAAAATCACTCAAAACTGGTAAATCCCCAGGCCCAGATGGACTTAGTAACACCTATTACACAACCTTTAGGGACATACTGATTCCACACCTTCTGGCATACTTCCAAAGCATAGAACATGACAAGCCCTTTCCACCCCTAGCCTTACAAGCCAACATTTCACTAATCCCAAAACCCAATAAATCTCCCCTATCTATATCGAATTACAGGCCAATCTCCCTTCTGAACTCAGATATCAAGATTTTCGCTAAGATTATCGCCAATAGACTTAATCTAATACTGCCCACTATCATACATCGCGACCAAGTTGGCTTTGTACCATACCGAGAGGCAAGAGATAATACTGTGCGTAACTTGCACTTGCTATGGTATGCTAAGACAAATCAGATCTTCTCGCTCTGGGTTTCCACTGATGCAGAAAAGGCCTTCGAAAGGGTCGGATGGCCTTTTCTAGAAGCAACATTGCGAGCTTATGGACTTGGCGATAAAATATTAAAAATGATCTTTGCGTTATATAACAAACCTAGTGCCAGAATTGCCCTTAATGGAATTCTTTCACCCCCATTCCAGATCACCAATGGTACTAGACAGGGTTGCCCCTTATCCCCCCTGCTTTTCACTTGCCTCATTGAAACATTAGCTACCAAAATTAGATCCAATAACAATATCAAAGGCCTGAGGGTGGGGAGAGAAGACTACAAATTATCACTTTTCGCTGACGATATCCTATTTACTATGGTGTCGCCGGTGGATTCCATCCCCATCTACTTGAAGAATTAGAGACATTTCATAACCTATCTAATTACAAAATTAATCAAAATAAATCTGAGATGCTAGGGGTAGCCATCGACCCCTTAATGGAGGGCTTAATCACAAAAATTTGCCCATTTAAATGGAATAAAGACTCACTAAAATACCTAGGGATTTACCTAACTGATAACCCTGACTTATTTCACAAGCTGAATTACTCAAATATAAGAAATGACTTAATGCAAGACCTTTCCTCCTGGACCAGGAAACGCTTGTCTTGGCTAGGGAGGATAAACACAATCAAAATGAATATTTTCCCAAGATTGCTTTACATCTTGCAGACCCTCCCTGTCCAACTCGATAGCACATACATTCCACAAATGCAACAGTTATTTAGCTCGTTCATTTGGAACAGACGTCCCCCCAGGATAAATAAAATCACAATGTCCCGTCCACGTCCCAAGGAGGCTTAGGTGTCCCGAATATAGATTCATATCGTAGGTCCATATTTATCCAAAGGATTCTTAATTGGAGGATCCATAGGGAACACAAACGATGGGTTTCACTAGAAGAGGCACTCAGCCCTGGCCTTAATCTCCCCTCTATATGTTGGAACCCAGACTTCCAGGCACTCTATAGACGAATTGATAATCCTATTACTCAAGAAACTCTGAGAACCTGGGACTCATCCAATAGGATGAATCCATATATCTCTTCATGCCCAGGCCCCTTGACTTCGCTTCTCCACAATAATGAGTTCTCATTGCTAACTTTAGCCACTGGCATAGGAACTCAATATAAAGATTTAGACATCCAACTCCTGACTCTAAATACTAATGACCAGATAAAATCCCAAAAACAACTCATAGAAATAGGTCACAACTGGGCCAGCAATTGGTTCACATATAGAAAGGTACATCACTACATCACAACTCACCAACAACATCTAAACATGTTAAGACCTCTGACCAACATAGAGAAACTTTACATGTCAACGCCACCAGTTAAACATAGCCTTTCATATATCAACAACATCATTACCCAACTGCCACCTGGTAACCTACCACGCTCTATAGAGATGTGGGAAAGGGAATTGGGAGTCACCATCACACCTCAGACAGCGACAAATATCTTTCATAATACCAAATCGGTTTCCATGTCCGCGTCTATTAAAGAACTCAATTATAAACTATTACATGGATGGTACTTGACCCCTAGAACACTTCATAAGCTCTTTCCACATACCAATAATCGCTGCTGGAGATGTGGACATGTTGGCAGTGGCATGAGTCATATGTGGTGGTGGTGCTCTCAGATAAATTCGTTATGGCGAATAATAATCACAGAAATAGAACACATCTTTCAAATAAGCATCCCATTAGACCCCCTTATCTGGTTATTAAATAAATCATTTAAGCTGCCTCAACCTCATTTCAAACCTTTGTTAAAAATCATGACGAATAGCTTGAAAGTCCTGATAGCACAAAACTGGAGATTGCCAGAGATCCCCTCGCTAGCTATGTGGCGCAATAAGGTCACAGACTTGATAGAACTGGAAGAGTACGGCTCCTTTGTAAATGATAAAAGAGAACAATTTATAGAACTACAAATAACATGGGTAAACTATACCAAATCTATTGAACCTACTGTGCAAACTTGATGTTACTTGTATTTGTAAACCTCAATAAAAATTATTTAAAAAAAGAAAAAAATCTATTGAACCCCCACCTAACCCACTCGACAATGCATAGAGGCCAACTGGCTGGCTATAATGACAGATTCTATCTAAGCACAAGCACGGCATCTGAATAATATCCATAGGTAGACTTTAATACATGGAGAGATAAGCATAGAGATATCTTTATTTTTGTTTTTGTCAGTTTAATATTGTTTTAAGAAAAAAGTGAAAACAAGAATCTAGGATGCATGACAATTACTTGGTATTTTTCTATGTAAGATTGATTCCCTGACTGTTATTATGGCATTCTTCCTTGTTTATATTGTCAATCTCCTTGTATCATTGATTCTTAATAAAACTTCTTTGGGAAAACTGTATGTTCTATCTGAAACATGAAAGAAAAAAAATGGGGTTTTATGTCCCTTTAAAGCACATAGACAAATAAAACACAAAAATAAATTTGCACAACATTAAAGGGACATGACACCCGAAAGTTTTCTTTCATGATTCAGATAGAGAATACCATTTTAAACAACTTTCTAATTTACTGTTATTATCTAATTTGTTTCATTCTCTTGGTATGATTTGTTGAAGGAGCAGCAATTTACTAATGGTTTCTAACTGTACACATGGGTGAGCCAATGACTATCGGTGTATATATGCAACCACCAATCAGCAGCTAGAACCTAGGTTCTCTGTTGCTCCTGATCTTGCCTAGATAAACCTTTCAGCAAAGGATAACAAGAGAAGGAAGCAAATTAAATAATAGAAGTAAATTGGAAAGTTGTTTAAAATTGTATTCTCTATCTGAATCATGAAAGACAGATTTTGGGTTTCATGTCCCTTTCATAAAGAAATTATTTGAAACAGTAAAAAACATGATTGTTGAGTTTGGTAAGTGCAGCTTAGAGTTTTCAATTCATTCCCTTCATTAGTTTGCATTTGTATTTTCTAAACCGATACTACTACACAGCCAGATTCCGAGTTTTGCGTTATGGCTGGCGCGCAAATAACTTGCAAGTTATTTCCACCGCTCACCTTTAATAGCGCTACTATTACAGGTTTGCAAAAACCCGGCGTTTGCAGGTGATATGGCTGCGTTGAGCTCCATACCGCACACAAATACCAGCGCTGCTTTGAGCTGCTTTGACGTGCAAGTGCACGATTTCCCCATAGACGTCAATGGGGAGAGCCGGCTAAAAAAAGCCTAACACCTGCAATGACGGATTGTAAAGCTCCGTAACACAGCCCCATTGATGTCTATGTGGAAAGAAAATGTATGTGTACACCTAACACCCTAACATAAACCCGAGTCTAAACACCCCTAATCTGCTGCCCCCGACATCGCCGAAACCTACATTACACTTATTAACCCCTAATCTGCCGCTGCCGCCACCTACATAAATGTATTAACCCCTAATCTGCCACCTCCAATGTCGCCACCACCTACATAAATTTATTAACCCCTAATCTACCACCCCCGTCGCCGCCACCATTATACTAAAGTTATTAACCCCTAAACCTCTGGCCTCCCACATCACTAACACTAAATAAATATATTAACCCCTAAACCTAACCCTAAGTCTAACCCTAACCCTAACATCCCTAACTTTAATATAATTAAAATAAATCTAAATAAAACTTACTATTATTACCTAAATAATACCTATTTAAGACTAAATACTTACCTGTAAAATAAACCCTAAGCTAGCTACAATATAACTAATAGTTACATTGTAGCTATCTTAGGTTTTATTTTTATTTCACAGCTAAGTTTGTATTTGTTTTAACTAGGTAGACTAGTTAGTAAACAGTTATTAACTATTTACTAGCTACCTAGTTAAAATAAATACAAAGTTACCTGTAAAATAAAACCTAACCTGAGTTACACTAACACCTCACATTACAAAAAAATTAAATAAATTAAAAAAATACATTTATCTAAATTACAAAAAATAATTAACACTAAATTACACAAAATAAAAAAGAAATTATCATTGCCCCAAAGAATTCAGCTCTTTTACCTGTAAAAAAAAAATACAAACAACCCCCCCAACAGTAAAACCCACCACCCACACAACCAACCCCCCCAAATAAAAACCTACCTAAAAAAACCTAAGCTCCCCATTGCCCTGAAAAGGGCATTTGGATGGGCATTGCCCTTAAAAGGGCATTTAGCACTTTTACATTGCCCAAACCCTAAGCTAAAAATAAAACCCACCCAATAAACCCTTAAAAAAACCTAACACTAACCCCCAAAGATCCACTTACAGTTTTGGAAGACCGGACATCCATCCTCATCCAGCCGGGAGAAGTTTTCATCCAAGCGGCAAGAAGTCCTCAACGAAGCCGGGAGAAGTCTTCATCCAAGCGGCAAGAAGTCGTCCTCCAGGTCAGCCAATAGGAATTAAAGGGTAAAAAATCCTATTGGTTGATGCAATCAGCCAATAGGATTGAGCTTCAATCCTATTGGCTGACCCAATCAGCCAATGGGATTGAGCTTGCATTCTATTGGCTGTTCCAATCAGATGTTGTAGTTATAGGCTGTACCGCTCACTTTTTGGCCTCCCAGGCAAAACTCGTAATACCGGCGCTATGTAAGTCCTATTGAAAAAGGACTTTTTGAAAGGTGCGGTAGTTATGTTGCGTTACGGCCAAAAAGGTGTGCGGTACAGCTATACCTACAACACCTGTAATACCAGCGGTAGTGAAAAAGAGCCATAACGCTGCTTTTTCACTCATAATGCACAACTCGTAATCTAGCTGACAGTTATTTAGTTTTTAAATACTAATTTGTAGGTACTGAGGTTTATTTATAATTAAGTACTTTTATTTATATGTATGGTGGAGAGCTTGAGAGGCCGCTTACTGCGTCTGATTCTCTAAAACTCTCTGGACTGGTAATATTACTTAACAAGTGTCTCAAGGAAGTTTAGCTTTAGATCTTTCTATGCTGGGATCTGGATATAAAAGACAGATACATACATTACAATATAATGCTAAAACAAATCTATAGATTTTGTGTGATTTCTCTACATGCAGGTGAGGCCCATGGAGACAAACAGAAATTCTCTCAGCAAAGCTGGCAAGAATCAGGTAAGCAAATAATCCTGTGCGCTGTAATGCTCATGGTAGCTCAGCCACACAATAACTTTGTAGGCCCCACGCATGTGTAAAAGAAAGACGCGCATCACAGGGGGCAGTTATAGCCTTTGCGCCCTTAGCGCACTAAACAAAGTGGCAGCTTTGGAAGCGGCAGATATGGTAGCAGGAGCGGGAATATGTGACCGGCTCCTGGGGTGACAGGAGTTGATGAACCTCCTAACAAGTAGGTTTCTAGAGAGTAGGGAGAAATAGAAACTCACTAAACAGTCCGTGAATCGTGCAGCTACTTCGCAAAGCATGGAAGGGCCACCGCAAAGGATATCCTGTGAGGGTAAAAGTTAGTTTATTATATTTAACAAAAACATAAATTATAGGAGTTTGATACCAGAAAATAAATGGTTCTACTTATAAAGAGCAATTTTCTGGCCAACTAGCTAAACTATATGATGAACATTTGGAATGTTTTCAGCAATATTTATCTACTTTGAATACATTCTTCTAGAACTACTGGATGCTCTACTTATAAATCTGTACCTGTTTTACATTGGTGGCTCTGTATCCCAGAACGGCTCTGTATCCCTCAAATAATTAAAAGTTGGAGCCGTTCTAGGATTTTGTATGTGTTGCTGGATGTTTCTGGGGATACCAGTGGCCCCCATGTTCTTATTGATGTGAATACATGATAGTGGCAATGGGCCATGTATTCACATCAATCCCCTGTAGGACACATCATGTCACAGCAGAGATTCAGTGCTCTCACCTGACTTACAGCTTCTCTACAGAGAGCCTGTGCTCACTCCTCACTCACAGTTCCTCTACAGAGAGCCAGTGCTCCCTCCTCACTCACAGCTCCTCTACAGAGAGCCAGTGCTCCCACCTTACTCACAGCTCCTCTACAGAGAGCCGGTGCTCCCACCCCACTCACAGCTCCTCTACAGAGAACTGGTGCTCCCACCCCACTCACAGCTCCTCTACAGAGAACTGGTGCTCCCACCCCACTCACAGCTCCTCTACAAAGAGCCAGTGCTCCCACCCCACTCACAGCTCCTCTAAAGAGATCCAGTGCTCCCTCCTCACTCACAGCTCCTCTACAGAAAGCCAGTACTCCCTCCTGACTCACAGTTCCTCTACAGAGATCCAGTGCTCTCTCCTCACTCACAGTTCCTCTACAGAGAGCCAGTGCTCCCACCTCACTCACAGCTACTCTACAGAGAGCCAGTGCTCCCTCCTGAATCCCAGTTCCTCTACAGAGACCCAGTGCTCCCACCTCACTCACAGCTCCTCTACAGAGACCCAGTGCTTCCACCTCACTCACAGCTCCTATACAGAGAGCCAGTGCTCCCTCCTCACTCACAGCTCCTCTAAAGAGAGCCAGTGCTCCCACCTCACTCACAACTACTCTACAGAGATCCGATGATCCCTCCTCACTCACAGTACCTCTACAGAGAGCCAGTGCTCCCAGCTCACTCACAGCTCCTCAACAGAGAGCCGGTGCTCCCAACCCACTCACAGCTCCTATACAGAGAGCCAATGCTCCCTCCTCACTCACAGCTACTCTACAGAGGGACAGTGCTCCCTCCTGAATCCCAGTTCCTCTACAGAGAGCCAATGCTCCCACCTCACTCACAGCTCCTCTACAGAGATCCAGTGCTCCCTCCTCACTCACAGTTCCTCTACAGAGAGCCAGTGCTCTCTCCTGAATCCCAGTTCCTCTACAGAGAGCCAATGCTCCCACCTCACTCACAGCTCCTCTACAGAGATCCAGTGCTCCCTCCTCACTAACAGTTCCTCTACAGAGAGCCAGTGCTCCCTCCTTAACCCCAGTTCCTCTACAGAGAGCCAGTTCTCCCACCTCACTCACAGCTCCTATACAGAGAGAAAAAATAGGAGACAAGCGAACACAAAGTAGAGCACTCGCAAAGGGAGACTAGTATAAGTGGCTATTCAGTGGGTATATAATATTAAAACTTAACATTTATTATTCAAAAAAAATGATAAAAAACTACTATATAAGTAGTGATTAATACTTAGATTAAAACACAAACAAATAATAAACGGCTGTATATCCACAATGACCCCAGAATGTATACCATGGAAACTCAGAATAGAGTAGGAGGGATTTTTAGGCAGGTATACACCAAAAAATGGTTCACGGATTGCACCAAAATCTATCTAAAAAAGAGGATTGACCTCAAACAAAATTATACTATCTAGTGCAATACTGGACCGGTGTAGGTCTGTCCAAAATATTCCCTATGACAAAATTAGTATAGTGACTAAGAGGGGAAGTGTATGTAGCAAGATTCACATAGTCCATACATTCAGCATATTACACAGACCCATTTGTATAGGCAAGAGTGAAGTGTTCACAAACACAAACTAAACCAAAAATACGATCAATGAAAGGTAATATGATTCTATAGATATGTTATAATAAACACATTGACTAGTGAAATGTGACTTGCATAGTTACACTTAGTGGTTGATACAGCCGTAGGAAGAGAGCCAGTGCTCCCACCTCCCTCACAGCTACTCTACAGAGATCCAGTGCTCCCTCCTCACTCACAGTCCTCTACAGAGATCCAGTGCTCCCTCCTCACTTACAGTTTCTCTACAGAGAGCCGGTGCTCCCACCCCACTCACAGCTCCTCTACAGAGAACTGGTGCTCCCACCCCACTCACAGCTCCTCTACAAAGAGCCAGTGCTCCCACCCCACTTAGTGGTTGATACAGCCGTAGGAAGAGAGCCAGTGCTCCCACCTCCCTCACAGCTACTCTACAGAGATCCAGTGGTCCCTCCTCACTCACAGTCCTCTACAGAGATCCAGTGCTCCCTCCTCACTTACAGTTTCTCTACAGAGAGCCAGTGCTCTCACCTGAGTCACAGCTCCTCTACAGAGATCCAGTGCTCTCACCTGAGTCACAGCTCCTCTACAGAGATCCAGTGCTCTCACCTGAATCATAGCTCCTCTACAGAGTTCCAGTGCTCTCACCTGAGTCACAGCTCCTCTACAGAGATCCAGTGCTCTCACCTGAGTCACAGCTCCTCTACAGAGATCCAGTGCTCTCACCTGAGTCACAGCTCCTCTACAGAGATCCAGTGCTCTCACCTGAGTCACAGCTCCTCTACAGAGGTCCAGTGCTCTCACCTGAGTCACAGCTCATGAGATCACAGCAAAGGCAAAGCATTACCTTAGCACTACTGATGCTGATTGGCTATTGTTTTTTTTTTCAACTTGCAGCTGGACAGCATCTGAAGTATAACTGTTTACTCAGCACTTACTGTAGTGAGCTGAAGAAATTGTGAGGTAAAATATCTTCCTTTTTTACATAGAGATATTTTCCTGTCATCTTTTTACAGGTATGCTGCATCACTTTTTAATGACTAAGTATATGAGTTTTATGTCCCTTTAAGTCTAGGTCAGACCGCTGAATGAAGTTGAAGGGCCATAATAGTAAAAAAATGACACGCTCTAATCCATTAGACTATTAACCCAAATAGTGCCACTAATTGAATCAGTTGCAGGTTCCGCAGGGGGCCAGCAGTGCACCAAGGGTCCCGAGATGGACTTCTACAGTTAAACACACAGCACTGCAGGGTCAATAGTTATAAAATGACACGCGTTAATGGATAAGAGCATGTATTTTTTTTACTATAATGGCCCTTTAAGGGTTTTGGCTAGAGTGGTCTGGCCGTGAGAAATACCTATAGTAGTTTGTGTTCCAATGTTATGCAGGAGATCTACCCTTATTTGGGGTTCATAAAAAAGAACCAAGCAATGTGCAGGTAAAATTCGCTGTCTACATGTTTCATGTGATAGAAGCACATTTGGTTTAGTCTTATTAAAGGGACAGTGTCCCCATTAATGTGTTTTTAATTACGTTATTCCAGCTGCGAGTTTAAAATGTTTATTTCTGTATATGAAATAACTGTTTCTGCTAACTGAAACCACAACCCAATACAATGGGCTAATCTTGTAGGGAGAGAATACCTCATTATCATATCTATCTAATTAATTGCACAAAGTCCTCCTTATTTATTACTGTTTACTCAAAGGCTAATACTGAGGGCCGGAATACCTAAAGATCTATTAACTGGCGAGATTATTTAAGAATGCTCACCTTTACTTTAATTTCCCTGGTGAAATGATCTAAATCCTCTTTTTACACTGAAAACAGGGTGTCTCACTAAGCGGTGTATACTGCATTTTCATATGGGAAGGAGATGCAGACATACAAAATAAATAATTGAACCATCCACACAAAAATAAGCAGAAATTTTTTTATTGTTAAAGTGCATCAAGATTCGTAACAAAATTGTTTACCAAAAATTGTACTTTATCAAAAACTTTGTTATGTAAATTACACGGGAATAAATTATATTAAAGGGACAGTCTAGTCAAAATTAAACATTCATGATTTAGATAAGGCATACAATTTTAAACAATTTTCCAATTTACATTTATAATCAAATTTGCCTTGTTCTCTTGGTATTCTTTGTTGAAAGCTAAACCTAGGTAGGCTCAGATGCTAATTTCTAAGCCCCTGAAGGGCGCCTCTTATCTCAGTGCATTTTGACAATTTTTCACAGCTAGACAGCGCTAGTTCATGAGTGCCATATTAACAATATTGTACTCACTCCAGTGGAGTCACCAAGTCTGTCAAAATAACTGAAATAAGGGGGCAGTCTGCAGAGGCTTATACAGTATACAAGGTAATTATCTATATATACATACAAATAGAAATACATACATATACACCTGATCATATACTGTTTATCATTTAAATCACTATTATTATTATCGGTTATTTGTAGAGGGGGGCACTGCCGGAGGGGGTCTTAATCCTCAAGTGGGGGCTTAATCCTCCGCGGGGGCTTAATAAACTTAGGCGGAATACAACAAAACATTTATATGGATCAGACGGATAGAGGGCCCTGCCAAGAGTCGCACTGTTGTAGTCAGCTCTAAAGAAGGTGATCTACAAACAGCTGGACTCTTAGGCTTACATGCTAAGGGGGTTCAAGGGGATAGCAATGGAGGCACATTAAAAAATGTATTTCAAACACACACATATAGATATAAAAAAACTAAAGAATCACACACACACATGCACCCAGACAACAGAGTATTATGTATTATATTTTAACAGAGATAGGAATAAGTCCAACATTTTAATTAATATGTCTAGTTTATTTGCTGACATGGTCACTGTTACATGTAAACCAAGACAGGTATATATAATGTATTTTAGTGCATTATATGAGAACTGCAGCATCAAGTCACCTGGCTACGGCTTCAGTTGCATCTTTGGTCGCTTTTGTATGAAGAGGCTTTCGTTCAGTTTGCTGTAGTGTATGTAGGAATCTCTTGCCACCTAGTGTTGAATTTGGACAATTACATTCCAATATTTTGAGGCTGGATCAGGGATCACTAACTTATCACTTGTGATTGTAGCTCCAAAGACACCACCTAGTGGTGTATTTAGACAATTACAATCCAAAATTTAGTAGCTGGATCGGAGATAACTAACTTTTATCACTTGCGATTATCGTTTCAAAGACACCTTCTAAATGTAGAAATAAACAAGCTGAGGTTTAATTAAGGTTTACTAAACAGGTAACAAAGGGTTTAAAAAAGGCTGAGGTTTTGAGATAGGAGCCTGGGTGTCCATAGAAATTTTCCCACAATGCTACTAGTCCCAGGAAAAGCTTACTAGTTTACTAGTACACTATACATTTTGGAGTCACTATTTGCTAAACATTAATACACATTTATACATTTTTTTTGTGGTGTGTTTTAAAATGAAGGTTTTTATCCAGACTCTGTATTAAATAAAAATAGGAGCATATAATTGTATCTATTAATTTATTTAGTATTGTGCTTATTTGATTTGTTGCATTACACAGTTATAATAAAGAAAAACAAAATTATAATTAAAACACAAAAGAACCAACATAAGTTAACATATAAAGCCTAAAACTGCTAACAGTAAATTACCTAAGAAATGCAAAATGTACATTTCTCTATTTGTGCTACTGGCATGACTTTTAACAAATTATTCCTGTATGTGAGTAAGAGGACTCTGCCCAGAAAGTGTTAACTCAGAGCAGATTGTCATTAATGAAATACTTTATTCTTTGCTGCTGTTAAAAAGGTCATGGTGCAGAGTTTAAGATCACTGGCACTGTACACCCCTTCTACCACTTGTGCAGAGGGTCTGAACTTACAAATAAATATACAGGTATAACCCAGTGCAAAGGGTAAGACAATACTTCCAGCTGCCTTCCCCAGTGTGTACAATGGGCTCATAGTCTCATATTGTCTGGGATACACAAACACACAGCATAGAGGAGGGGGCGTGACCTCATGCAAAACTTCCTGCCTTCCAGAATACTCACTCCCCACCACTATGCAATGCATGCTGCGAATTAGAGTCCAGAACTGAGAGTGAAATAGTTAACTATAAATTCCATAATGCTATATAATTCCCAGAATACAGTGCTTTTTCTTCTAAAATGAAGCTACATTCAGGGGAATTTAAAAAAGAAAAAAATGACATTAAATTGTCTTTTTTTCTGAAGTATGTCCTCCAGCTGGAGGCAAATGCACCCCCTTGCCATTGCCTATGGGAAGGGGTATACAGATAAGGTATATGACAAGGTAAAGTGTCAAGGGTGTACGTGTGCATATGCATGTGATATATATATATATATATATATATATATATATATATATATATATATATATATATATATATATATATATATATATATAGTCTATAACCAGCTAGTGAGGATATGGGTGGCTAGGGACAGCTAGGGACAGGGCACCACTTGTATAATTAATTGTGGTGATCCAGGAAGTTTAAATAATTAAATTGATCAAAGAGAGCACTAACAGTAAACCTAATCTTGCAACCCCCTATTAAGCCAATAAAATACAAAAGTACTGACACCGTCCCTTTAAGAACAAATCAGCGTATACATCACACTCATATTGAGATGAATCAAATAAATATTTATTAGGGCAATAAAAAACAAACACATTCAACTGAGCCTATATCAGGGATCCCTAAATAAATGTTACCGGTATAAATGTTGCTACTTAAAATATATCATAACCATGTAATGTGGCACAACGTAATCAGCAATCTGTTAAAGTTCCACCTGGAATAGTGAACTATGTATCCACAACATGTTGCAGTTCATATAAGTGTAACAAAACAAGGCTAAAGTCTCTCTTCTTAGTGACAGGGAATTCACAGTATAAATCACTGCAGCGGTCCTCCTAGAGACCAAGCTCACCGGACCACCAGATCTTCTGCAGGGACTCACCAGCTCTGACTTGGTATATCTTTAGGTTTGCCACCTCGGCCATGTTGTCCTGGACACTTATGAGTTACACATGCTGCAGGGTGTGCAGAGGGGAACATGAATTGCTCCCCTGGACAGCTCTATTCATGTTCCTCCCTGCACACCCTGCAGCATGTGTAACTTATAAGTGTCCAGGAAAACATGGCCGAGGTGGCAAATCTATATATGTTAATATGCAGGTCTTCTTACCCCTTAAGCCAGGACCGGCTTTTTCCAAACCACACTGACTCTGCGTGACCCCCTCCAATTCATGATGTCACTGGCTGGGTGTTGCTGCTAGTTTTTTCCAAGACTGGTGTCCCATAATCAGGAAACACAAGATGCAAATTTGTGCTGTATGAATATTGGTACAAATACAGTTCAAGTAGAAAGTGTCCCTTCAATCAGAGGAGAGGAATGGGCTCAGCGAACAGAAAATGTACACACTTTTTAGTTACTCATAGTGTGTCTATCCAGCATCCAGCTACAGGCGTTTCACCCCACAGCTGATTGCTCTCAGGGCTTCATTTAGTCCTCGTTTGTAATTGAGGACTAAATTGCTAAATATTAGTGATGGGAGTTATAGAAATATCTTTATTTTCTTTTATTGTCTAAGGTGGCATAAGAGATAGTGAGAGGGTGCAGGAAGTCATCTAAATGCCCAAACTCCTATAAGGAAATTTAAAGCTGTTTTAGATTTGTTACCTTTTGTTATCTAGAGGCTAGGTGACTAACATGCTAAAGAATATGGAGGTAATAGACTAAATTAATGTAAAGTGCAGAGGTTTGCTTGACAGAAGTTTTGGCTGAAGCTGGAGGGTAGCCCTGTCCTAAATTGTAATAATAATGTTGAACAAATTACACATTCAATTGTGGTACGACAAATAAATATATATATATATGTTTGGTTTGGGGGACCAGATGGCAACTAGGCCATCTCCTAGGTGTTTTCAGTTTAAGAGGCAATGAATGCTGGTGCTTTCCTATAAGGTATGGGGGTAATCAACCCACCAGTGACTGTAAGAAGGAGCAGTAATATTCCAGACAGTGAAGATCCTTTGAGGCCTCTGATAACAAAAAATCCATCACCACTGAAGGTGGGATCCATAGTTAAGTGGCTGCAGATCTATCCAGACACTTATGCAGTAGTCTTAACAAAGGGGTTTTTGTAAGGTTATGAGATTGTAACTTAGCGTGTAGTTTAACCCTCACATAAAGACCATAATCTGCATTCCACATACCAGTTTCCAGCAGCCATATACTATTGAAAAGCAAAAGGACATTATTAAGACTGCAGTAGCCTTTTTTTTAAAATCATTTTATCTACACCACGTGTAAGCACCATGTGCACACATACAGACAAAACAAAAAGCAAACCCTTTTTAATGATGCTTTGCAGCATACTACTGTAATTTTATGTCCCTTTAAAAGTACCTATTTATTCCTGTATTCCAGTGTGGAGCTCTGTCCAGCCCAGGCATGGGCGATCATCATAGCTCAGCCATGGGTTCACCATCTAGCCCGGTTGTGATCCTTTTAACCTTTGAGTTTCCTGTCAGAGCCTTCGTATTATCATTTATTTATTTATTAATATTTATTTGTATAGAGCCGCAAAATTCTGTATCGATGGACAATCTACCAGTAGTAGTGGACAATCTACCAGTTATTGCCACAGCACAGTTGCTGTTGTATATGACTGCTGCCTACAGTCTTTGTTACTTCCTTGTTTATCACTCTGAAGTACTCTTGATATAATCTTTGTTGCATTATATCAAAGGCAATGCTGACTTTACATCTGCTGCATTTCTATCCTTATGGTAGCAGGTCATATTAGCCCTTTCAGTGTAAATTACCTTGGGCCTGCACTGTCCTCTTGCTCCCTCCTCTATATGTGCGATTGGTCAAATCATTGCGCTTCACCTGGAAGGACCTGTTATTTTTGTGTTTTTAAAGCCAGGAATCTCACCTATACTTAGTCCTTTGTGGCTGTGAGAGGGGGGCAGATAAGGAGCAGGAGAAGAAATGAGCTTCTTCCTCGGTCAGTGAGAGGGTTAAGACCAGGTGACTCTTTTTGTATCATCAGACCCAACTGGTGGTGGACATCCATGCATGTGCTATGTGGAGATATGCTGTGATCATGATATCTGGATAACTTTCCTAATACTAGCTGGTGTATTAAGAGTAGGAGAGAGGGAGGGCAGTAATTGTGAGGGGATGGGATCAAGGGGACAGGTAGTGAGGTTAGAGGATATAAGGGCAGAAACTTCTTCCTCAGTAGTGGGAGAAAAAAAGCTGAGTCAGTGGCTTTGCAGGTTTTGGACATTGGTTATTGGTTGAGGGGGTTGGAGACTGGTAGTGTGTTGGGAGATGATATAGTTTCTGTTGGAGTCTATTTTGTTGGTGAAGTGGTTGGCAAAATCTTGAGCTGAGAGAGATGTGGGAAATAGGAGGTGGGGGGTGGTGGAGAAGGGTATTAAAAGTGGAGAACAGATGTTTTGGGTTTGAAGAAAGAGTAGAGAAGTAGTCCTGCTTGGAGAGGTAAAGGGCAGAATAGTAGGAGTTTAAGATGAACTTGTAATGAAGGAAGTTAGCTGAACAACAGGATTTTCTCCAATGTCGCTCAGCAGTGTGGGAACATCTACGTAGGTAGCGTGTCATAGGAGTATGCCAGGGCTGAGGATGAGTACATGATCTTTTGGCTATGGTAGGAGGTGCCAAATTGTCAAGGACCATGAGTGGAATTATAGTGACAGATAGATTGGTCAGGGCAGGAAAAGGAGGAGATGGAAGAAAGCAGAGGTTTTAGAGAGTTTAAAAGATGTTGCCGATCAAGTGACTTAACGCTCCTGTGGAATTTGGCTAGGAGGGAGGGCAGTAGGAAGTGCTGTGATATTACAAGTGAGGAGATGATGGTCAGAAACAGGAAAAGTGGAATTTGTGAAGCTTGAGAGAGTGCATCGATAGCTGAAAATCACATAGAGGGAGCGTCTATCTTTTTGAGTGGGAAAGTCAGGCCATAGTGACAGATCGTAAAAGGAAGTGAGCTGGAGAAGTTTTTTTGCAGCAGGGGCAGCGGGATTGTTAACAGGGAGGTTGAAATCCCCAAGGATGATTGCAGGGATGTCTGAGGAGAGGAAATAAGGCAGCCCGGATGCAAAATTATCAAGAAATTGAGTCGAAGAACCAAGGGGGGAGGGAGCGATATATACTAGCAACATGTAGAGAGACAGAGGAGAGAATAAGCTAATCATGTGGGTTTCTAAGGAAGAAAATGTGAGGGAGGAGATGGGTTGTATTTGTTGAAAGGTACAACGAGAGGATAGTAATATAACTACACCACCTCCTTGCCTGTTTCCAAGCCTTGGGGTGTGGCTGAAGTGTAGACCCCCATGTGACAGTGTAGCAGGGGAAGCTGTGTCTGAGGGAGAGAGCCAGGTTTCTGTGAGAGCCAGGAGGTTGAAGGAGTGGGATATGAAGAGGTCATGAATAGAAGTGAGTTTGCTGCAAACTGAGTGAGAGTTCCAGACTGTACAAGTGAAGGGGGTGTTTGTTTTAGTTACAAGAGGAACTTGTATAAAGTTTCCAGAGTTATGGTGTTTAGGTTGAAGGCAAGGCATACAAGGGTGGGCAGGTTTATGAAGTTGTGGGGGACCAGGATTGGGGGATATATCACCAGCAGTGAGTATGAGTAAGATGGAGAGTGACATAAGATGAGATACAGATTTGAAGTATTGAGTGTCTTTGGAATGTGGAGCAGGGAGGAGAGAGTTTAGTAATATATAAAGTTCATGAGAGCAGTGAGATGAGGATAAAAGGGATGGGCTGATGAATGTAGTAGGTGGTGAGGGAAAATGAGTAAATGAAAGGTATAGTTTATTAAACAGACAAGAGGTAGCAAAAAGGAACATGATGATATGAAACATTTTGCAAAAAAGGAAACAGTGAGTTACATAAAACACAAATTTACAACAGTACTTGCCTTGTGTTTTGCCCCTTGTCCAATTCTTGTATAATTCTTATCTTAATGCCTCACTTATAAAATGTTCACTTCAGAAATGTGAGCATATGCTATTGTGACATTGCAATGCACAGCCCAAGCTAGAGTTAAATATATAAGTAGGGCAGTCAGCTGGGTCCACTAAATTAGTTGATTGCTAAGTCAAAGACAATTTAAGAGGCCACTTGAAAAGTTAGATTTTGGTCAGGTCAGGGTGAGATAAGTTAAAGTAAACAGACAGTAACATTTGGAGGAGGTTGAAGCTATGGCATACAACAGCTATAAATGTAACAATAATAGCAAGTATTGCTAAGGATTGAACATCACATGGCAATTAATAAAACATTAGAAATAAGACATTGGGATTAACACTACAATAAATACAGGACTTATTTAACAACCTATAATCATATGCTCAATACGCATATTCACATACCAAGAGAGAGTTAAATAGGAGAGGAGAAAGCACCAGAATGCAGTGAATAGTTTTTAATAATTTAATTTCTGTTTATTTGCAGTTTCACATCCCGTTACCTGCATTTCATCTGGCTTTTACTTGTCTGAGATACTGCAATTATTAAATCACTGCACAGACCTAAAAATGTAATGATAACATTGCTAGCTGAATTGCAGGGGCGTGACTAGAACACAATAGGCCCCAGTCCAAACGTTATAACTAGGCCACCATTTCAGCAGCGGTCTCTTAAGAACTAGCAAGGGAGCATCTGGAATTTGTAGGCAGTCATAAATAAGGAAGTTTACTATGAAATCTTGTGTGATCTGACCCAGACATAGTGTTTCCTCAAATCTGCATAACACTAGACCCCAGGAATGCGGTCACTGTAAGGATTAAAGTGCTATTTTTCTTTAAAAAAATTCTCATTTGTTCCCAATGATCCACTTTACCTGCTGGAGTGTATTAAATTGTTTACAAGTATTTCCTTTACCCTTATATTGGCAATTTAAATAGTTTGATTTAGCCTGTGGTAATCCCCACCTATCCTTAAAGGGTTTTGGCCAGGAGACCAAGCTGTGTAACACAGCCAGTAGAAGAAATTATACTCCCAGTGGGGTATAGAAGAGATAAGGTAATAAAATGTTAATTTTCCATTGTTCTTTCCAAGTATTGGTGCTTGGTATATGGACAGATATAAGATAAAGATCATGTATATGTACACAATGGCCCCTACTTATCAAGCTGTCGACTTTCTTGCATTCGACGACACCAATACGCTCACCTAAGATCGCCTAACATCGCTGCCGCGGACCTGAATACGTTCTCCAAATTTATCAAAAAAGCCGCGCACCAAGTACGGGGCGATGAGCAGCGGACTGTTGGTAACTAACAGTTATCGATCTCGCTGCTCTTCGGCTTTTTTACAGCTTTCTTGGTACCCTGTCACTAAACACTCACACTATACTATACTGTTTTACCCCCTATACCGCCGCTCCCGGACCCCACCGCACCTAAATAAAGTTATTAACCCCTAAACCGCCGCTCCCGGAGCCCACCGCAAATCTAATAAATGTATTAACCCCTAAACCGCCGCTCCCGGAGCCCACCGCCACCTACATTATACATATTAACCCCTAATCTTCCGCCCCCTATACCGCCGCCACCTACATACTGTTATTAACCCCTATCCTGCTGCTCCTGGAGCCCGCCGCAATTAAATAAAGTGTTTAACCCCTAAACCGCCGCTCCCGGAGCCCACCGCCACCTACATTATATTTATTAACCCCTAATCTGCCCCCCATACACCACCGCCACTATATTAAATGTATTAACCCCTAAACCTAAGTCTAACACTAACCCTAACACCCCCTAACTTAAATTTAATTTACCTAAATCTAAATAAATTATTCCTATGTAAAACTAAATACTTAGCTATAAAATAAACCCTAAGATAGCTACAATATAACTAATAGTTACATTGTAGCTAGCTTAAGGTTTATTTTTATTTTACAGGCAAGTTTGTATTTATTTTAACTAGGTACAATAGCTATTAAATAGTTATTAACTATTTAATAGCTACCAAGTTAAAATAAATACAAATATACCTGTAAAATAAAACCTAACCTAAGTTACAATTAAACCTAAACACTACACTATAATTAAATAAATTCCCTAAACTAAATACAATTAAATACAATTAAAAACAATTATCTGGGGCGTGTCCAAGCCGTGGCCGTGTGCAGACATGAATTGTTGGAGCTCTGATCCTAGTTCACTATAATTGAAATTTATCTCCACCTCAATACAGCACTCATGCCTGTAATTTTCATTGTCTCACCATGAAGAGAATTGGGATCTTTTGATGTGTTTATGGGGGAGATCCGTACATCAGAAGTGCCCGAATCATTATATCAACTGGCGGCGGCCTATATAACTTTTTACATTTGCCATCCTTCCCCCCCAGCTGGATTCATGCCGGGTAAAGCAGTTTTCACCTGCTGTGATTGACAAGATTCATCATACTAGCCTTACTTCCTTAAAACGAACCAGAGAGAAAAGCAGAAACCGGGATCTGAAACACAAGAAATTTAACTCTTGCATAATGGCACCGAGTATCATAGAGTTACTTGAATTGATCGCTGACAAGATGGAGGGTCATTTGACTTCTCTTATTGAGAGCTTAAGAGCAGAGGAGGATTACACCATGGATACACAAGATGAACTACGCAATACTTTTGCATCTGTCTGCGGGGGGGGGGGGGGAGTGGGGAGTTAAAGGGAGCTGATCACAACTACGGGGGTGTAGATATAATTCTCCCCCCGGTTATAGAACCTAGGTTTGTGAATCTGAAGGAGACGAAGACACTACAAGTTTGGGCGGATGTGGCCGACCGCTCTCACTACAGAATGGACCAATGTAAGGTTTTGGAACAGACTGGGACATACATAGTCTCCTTACTGAGTTCTAGAGCTCCACGGAAGATGATTTGAAACCATTGCTCTCTCCTTTGCTCCCTACTACAGGCGACTTCACCGCAGATAAGCTTTGCGTTCAGAAAGCACTTTCTCTTTTGTAGCTCCTACCATCGATCTAACTGTGGCAGCTCCGCATTTGGGGCCTCCCGTATTGGGATAGGGTAACACCGCCTTTGTTTTTACATATGCCACACAAAAGAAGATCTACATATAGTACTCATATATCCCAATGACGACTTAAGTTTGATGTGTATGAGTATATGTTGAGTATTGTAGACCATACATGCTAGCTATAAGGAGTAGTGCTGTTTATTTAAGGATTTTTAGAGCGCATACCTTATCACTGTACTACACTGCAAGTAGATACTGATAATATTGATGTTTGTTCCTTCTGCTACATGTTAAAGCTGCAAACCTATCTGATGAGTGTATTCATTGCAGAATTTAATAATAACTAACCACCCTAGCTCTCATTCTTGGTTTACTTCATGTACACAAGTGACTCCTTATGTTTTGTATGTAACTTCTGGGTATTAGTTTTTTGTGTTACCATTTTTAGATACTTAGATATGTTAAGCAAGAATATATGTTACTGCAAAGATAGGCTGGAAGGAATGTATAGGCTAGTTTTTACAAGATATTGATTAATTCTCGTTCCTACTTTATACTAGTTACTATAGAATTTTAATCCTTTTTCATACTGAGCTTGTACCACCCATTAGTAATTACCACAAGTCAAAATGTATTTTCAGTACCCCCGGCAACAAATATAGACACTTTTTCATAATCTGTTTATAAATGGGGGTTAGATATCATTCTATGAGACAACCTAATTAACCAGGGAGGTATGCTTGATGTTATAAATGTTAAAATATAGGTATCATAACCCTTCAGTAATACTGAGACATTTGCAATAAGCTTGACTGGCAGGGTCTAACACCTTTAGCTTGAATTGTATTAATGTTATTAAGTCATGTTAACCATTAGGTTGTTCACGGGTTTCAGTGCTGTTGATGTCTTTTATATCTCTATTATTTCTCTTGAACAAGACTGTAACATGTATGAGAAACTGATTTGCCATTGCTATATTTGTAATGCTATGCTAAATACCTTAATAAAAATCTTTGATTTATAAACCCCCCCCCAATTATCTAAAGTACAAAAACAAACACTAAATTACAGAAAATAATAAAATAATTACAAGTTTTTTAAACTAATTACACCTAATCTAATCCCCCTAATAAAATAAAAAAGCCCCCCAAAATAATAAAAATCCCTACCCTATACTAAATTACGAATAGCCCTTAAAAGGGCCTTTTGCGGGGCATTGCCCCAAAGTAATCACTCTTTTACCTGTAACAAAAAGTACAATACCCCCCCAACATTAAAACCCACCACCCACACACCCAACCCTACTCTAAAACCCACCCAATCCCCCCTTAAAAAACCCTTAACACTAACCCCTTGAGGATCACCCTACCTTGAGACGTCTTCACCCAGCCGGGCCGAAGTCCTCCACGAAGTGGTCCTCCAGACGGGCAGAAGTCTTCATCCAGGTGGCATCTTCTATCTTCATCCATACGGCGTGGAGCGGCTCCATCTTCAAGACATCCGACGCGGTGCATCCTCTTCATCCGGAGTCTTCTTGAACAATGACGGGCCCTTTAAGTGACGTCATCCAAGATGGCGTCCCTTGAATTCCGATTGACTGATAGAATTCTATCAGCCAATCGGAATTAAGGTAGGAAAAATCCTATTGGCTGATGCAATCAGCCAATAGGATTGAAGTTCAATCCTATTGGCTGATCCAATCAGCCAATAGGATTGAGCTCACATTCTATTGGCTTATTGGAACAGCCAATAGAATGCGAGCTCAATCCTATTGGCTGATGAAGAGGATGCTCCGCGTCGGATGTCTTGAAGATGGAGCCGCTAAGCGCCGGATGGATGAAGATAGAAGATGCCGCCTGGATGAAGACTTCTGCCCGTCTGGAGGACCACTTCGCCCGGCTTCGTGGAGGACTTCGGCCCGGCTGGGTGAAGACGTCTCACGGTAGGGTGATCTTCAAGGGGTTAGTGTTAGGTTTTTTAAGGGGGGATTGGGTGGGTTTTAATGTTGGGGGGGGGTATTGTACTTTTTTTTTTTTACAGGTAATAGAGCTGATTACTTTGGGGCAATGCCCCGCATTTAGTATAGGGTAGGGCTTTTTATTATTTTGGGGGGCTTTTTTATTTTATTAGGGGGATTAGATTAGGTGTAATTAGTTTTAAAAACTTGTAATTATTTTATTATTTTCTGTAATTTAGTGTGTGTTTTTTTGTACTTTAGATAATTGTTTTTAATTATATTTAATTGTATTTAGTTTAGGGAATTTATTTAATTATAGTGTAGTGTTAGGTGTTACTTAGGTTAGGTTTTATTTTACAGGTAAATTTGTCTTTATTTTAACTAGGAAGTTATTAAATAGTTAATAACTATTTAATAAATATTCTACCTAGTTAAAATAAATACAAACTTGCCTGTAAAATAAAAATAAACCCTAAGCTAGCTACAATGTAACTATTAGTTATATTGCAGCTATCTTAGGGTTTATTTTATAGGTAAGTATTTAGTTTTAAATAGGAATAATTTATTTAATGATAGTAATTTTATTTAGATATATTTAAATTATATTTACGTTAGTGGGTGTTAGGGTTAGGCTTAGGGGTTAATAAATTTAATATAGTGTTGGGGCGGCAGATTAGGGGTTAATAAATGTAGGTAGGTGGCAGCGGTGTAGGGGGGCAGATTAGGGGTTAATAAATATAATGTAGGTGGCGGAACTAGGGGGCGGCAGATTAGGGGTTAAACACTTTATTAGAGTTGCGGTTGGCTCCGGTTGCGGCGGTTTAGGGGTTAAACACTTTATTTAGTTGCGGCGGTGTGGGGAGTGGAGGGGGCAGATTAGGGGTGTTTAGACTCAGGGTACATGTTAGGGTGTTAGGTGTAGACATTTACCATAGGAATCAATGGGATATCGGGCAGCAGCGAACATGAGCGTTTGCTGTTTTCCGACTCCCATTGATTCCTATGGCATCCGCCGCCTCCAGGGCGGCGGATTGAAAACCAGGTATGCTGGGCCGGAATAGTGGCGAGCGTACCTGGTCGGAATTTGATAATTTCCAAAAGTAGTCAGATTGTGCCGAACTTGCGTTCAGAACATCTGTAGTGACGTAAGCATCGATCTGTGTCGGACTGAGTCCGGCGGATCGTATGTTACGTCACTAAATTCTACTTTTGCCGGTCTGTAGGGTTTGATAACTAAGGCGAATCAGGCTCGCCACAAATACGCTGCGGAATTCCAGCGTATTTGCGGTTGACAGCTTGATAAATAGAGGCCAATGTGATAAAGTAATGAGATCTGATTATACCTACAAGCCCAACCCATTTTATTAGGTTGTGGCTTCAAAACACAAAATCAGTTATTTCATATAAACCATAAAAAGCAAATTCTCATAATTTTATACTGTGCAGTAAAGTACAAGGAAACACATAAAGAAAAAAAACAATTTTACAGTATACTGTCCCTTTAAGAAGAAAAAATTACACATTCTGCATAATAAGTGTCCCCCCGACACACTTCCACTGCAGAGACCAAAAAAAAAACACCTACTGTTTAGATTTTTTTATTTGTCAAGTTATAAATATTACCTCTATCTCTCAATTCCACTTGTTGATAATTAATTAGTTTAGAGAGAACCTCCAGCAGGAAGCACCTGACTTTCTCTCCTCTGAGCACATGTTTGCTAGGGATTATAGTTCCAAATTGCAGTACTAGCTTATCACGGTGCAGTAAAACTAGGCAGGCAGTACGGTGTAACTTCAGGGCTCTCAATTCCAGTATCGTGTCTAGTTTTTTAGGGCATAATGGGTAACCTTGCTCCTGAGTTTGTAGATCCAAGTAAAAAATAAACGTTCAGACAAAGAGAATTTTAACAAACTTTCTAATTTACTGTTATCAAATGTACCTCCTTCCTTTGGTGTCCTTTGTTTAAAAAAGTGAAGTGAAAGGTTATAAAACAGGATCTCTCCTTGGACATTCAGAAACATGTAAGGGTTAATTTAGTTTGCTGCTTAAAAGGTCTTAAAAGAATGAAGACAAGATGGAGCATAAAACAGTTTTATTAATAAGTACTTAGCAAGAGGAGATGATTAATATAAGAAAACAACAATAAATTAATGTACATATTATTTAAATCCCACAACTTTATCTAAAAATGCAGCAAAATTCTCTGGGTGCCCTGGAGGAAATTCTTTTAATGCTGAAAGATCCATCGTTTGTAAAGTGTCCCCTAGTGTTCTGTATTTAAAAAAAAAAAAATGTCAGGGGGGTGTTTTTTATCAGCACATTAGAAAACAGTCATATTATTGACACAGAACTACTGTATGTACAAATACTTAACAGTGTGCTACTGAGATATACTCTGCATGAACTTCTTGTAGTGGAAGAACAAACAATTATCACAGGACAACCATTGCCTTGTAATGCATAAGGAAGAAATACAGCATGACACACTTAAAGGTACAGTGTACGTTAAAATTTTCTCCCCTTCAACATGTTCCCAATGGTCCATTTTACCTGCTCAAACTGAATTTAATTGTTTGCAAACAGCTCTTTTACCATTATATGCGCATCTGAAATAGCTGCTTTTGCCTCTAGAAGCCACAACCTACAATGAATATATGAACAAGCATCTTCTATGTAGAAAAGCTTTGTACACAGGAGACAATAGCATTAATCTCACAGATATTTTTGCATCTGAAATAGCAAACCCAACTATTTCAAATACAAAATAACTATGAAGGAACAGTATTACATAAATGTAATAGTCTTCAATAGGTATTACAAGCTATTTGAAACACATTAGGGGGAAATATTATAGTGTCCCTTTAAGGTGGACAAATAATCCCTAATACTCTGTTCAAATGTGTGTGTTGTTTAATGTTAGTTCTCCACACAAACCCACTTCCAAAAATGGAAATAAGCTGGAACCAGAAAGCTAAAATAAAATAATGAAACTTTACTAATCAATTTCCTTAAAAAAAAAAAAAAAAGATAACCAATTGAAATGAGTCAGTGTACACCACCTAGCATTTTAACAAATAAGTAGCGATAGACTATCTAATTACATAATATCAGAGTATGTCATTTTAAAACTATTGACCAGCACTGCTGTGTATTTAAGTATTTAACCCTCACACTCAGTAGAAGTACCTCTTGGGACCCACAGAGCACTGCTGGTCCCGAACGGAAACCGCTGCTGTTCAAATCAGCAGCGCCAGTTGCACATCTAATCCACACAGAACAAGTATTTATATGATTGCAATATTAACTTTAAATTTCACATCCTGCCTTTGTTATGAACATTACTAAGGAACGCTTGGTTATGTATGGCCATCAGGGTGATGGATGTGAATATCATATACAACACCTCTGTACCTGCATGTGCAGTAGTAAAGATGCCCATCTCTATGAAGCTGTTGTGCTAGTTCCAGTTGGTGATTGGACATCAGGTTTTCATTAATCACAACTATCAGAGGTTTACCATCTCCAAGGGTTTCTAAGCAGCTTCCAGCTCCTAATTAGAAAATTACAAAAAGTGAGAAAAAAGTAACCGATAGACAATATTAAGACAACTCTGCAATCTTTCAGTTTATTTTGAATTCCAGTTTCTAAAAAGTAAGTGATTTATGATATCAGAATACTGTGTATAATTACTGTTGCTATATTATTCATATTACAGAAATATATTTTAGTGATGAGATATCTAAGAACAGAAGACAAATTTAATACCATTCAAAGAAAAAGTAATAGCAGAACAAGGTCCCAGTTTAAGTTTCAAATGTAGGAAATTCAGAGTAAGTTGAAATTCTGCTACTTTAAAAAGATTGTAGTCATAAGGAATAACTACACAGTAACGTGCCTGACGTGCACCTGTGAAACAAATTATGTTATTTGTTTATGAATAAGGGACAGTTTACTCCAGAATGTGTATTGTTTAAACAGATAGATAATCCCTTTATTACCCATTCCCCAGTTTAACATAACCAACACAGTTATAATAATACAATTTTTACCTCTGTGATTACCTTGTATGTAAGCCTCTGCAGACAGCCCTTTTATCTCAGTTCTTTTGACAGACTTGCATTTTAGCCAATCAGTACTGACTAATAAGTAGCTCCACAGGTGTGCGCACTATGTTATCTATATGGCACAGATGAACTAGCAATGTCTACATGTGAAAAACTGTCAAAATGCACTGAGATAAGAGGCGGCCGTCAAGGGCTTATAAATTAGTATATGAGCTTACTTAGGTTTAGCTTTAAACAACGAATACCAAGAGAACAAAGCAAGGGAATAACAAAATTAAATTAAAAGAGAGAAGCGCTCAACCTGGGAACGAAGAATAGCATAATAGCTTGTTCTATGGCTAGTTACCACCCAAGAAGCAGCCTCTTTTTGATTAAAGAGACAGTAAAGTCAACATTAAACTTTCATTATTCAGATAGGGCATGCAATTTTAAACAACTTTCTAATTGACTTTTATCATTAAATTTGTTTTGTTTCCTTGGTGGGTTTTTTCAAAAGCTAAACCTAGGAAGGCTCAAACTAATTTCTAAACCATTGAAAACCGCCTCTTAGCTCAGAACATTTTGAAAGATTTTCACAGTTAGACAGTACGAGTTCATGTGTGTCATATAAATAACAATGTGCTCACTCCTGTGGAGTTATTTAGGAGTATGCACCGATTGGCTAAACTGCATGTCTGTCAAAAGCACTGAAATAAGGGGCAGTCTGCAGAGGCTTAGATACAAGGTTATCACAGAGGTAAAACAAATATTATGTTGGTTATGCAAAACTGGGGAATGGGTCATAAAGGGATTATCTATCTTTTTAAACAATAAAAATTCTGGTGTACACTGTCCCTTTAACATGTGGCTTTCCCAGAGAAGAACTTTCCTGTAGCATATCAGTCTGATCCTGACTTCACAGTGCAGTCCAGCCCCAAAATACCAGGCAATCCCTCTCTGAACAAAGGAAATGGCAAACTCCCAGACATACGTTTCGGCATAAGTTGAGCGTTTCTCTCTTTTTATTTATAATAACAAAATTAAACTGGAAAGTTGTTTAAAATTGCATACCCTATCTGAATTATGAAAGTTTAATTTGGACTTGCCTGTCCCTTTAATTACCAACAAGTGACCATAAGCATGGTCTCTGTGCATGACATCACCTCTCTTTCTCTCAGTAAGTACTGTACTGCTGCCACCTTCTGGATAAAATAAAAACTGCAACCTTTATTTTACTTCAATGATGCAGGCTGTAATAAAGGAGAAAGGTGATTTAAACACTATTTTGTTAAAACAGGTATTAAAGAGATTAATTGAAAATCGTTGTTTGGCACAAGTACCATATTGAACACATGCATTTCTCATGACGGTTTGTAGGCAGCTAGGGCGATGTTGCTGAATAATGACAGGATGAGTATTTTTTGTTCTTATTAAAAGGACCAGTTCACTCAATCAAAATGATGTTATTTAGCATGATTATCGCAGTATGATTAAAAGGAAAGGAGAGCACTGTTTTTTTTTTATTTATTTCAATATGCAATCTTTTTTACTTTTTAGTTTGCTTCTTAGCGTTTCTGCTTGGCAGCCCCGGAACACCCTGATAAAAGAGTTGTGCTTCCAAAATGAGTAACCCTGCCCCTTGGCCTATCAAATTGCTTGATTAAATTTCATTAAATTTCATGCAAAAAAGCAGAAAAGTGCGCTTTCTACATCAAGGGAGCGTGCACACGTGGCCGGGGGCACGTTTCAAAAGAATCAAAGTGAATTTCAACATAGCACAGGACACTAATAGCGCTACATTGCAATATTACTCCGGTGATACTTAGGCTAGCGGTGCCTCTATTCTGTCATCATGCCTGGAGCAGTGAAATAAACAAACAGGGCCTCCTTTTTTTACATTTTGGCAGCCACCAGAGGGTACTACAGCAGAGTGCTATTGAGTGTGGAAAATGTTATTACAAGGAGTAAAGCATTAGCATTTGAGAGGATTTCTGAGTGTGCACTAAACCACTATGTGTGAGACAGACTTGGCACTTTGTTTGTACAGTGTGTGCCTGAGTCATACGGCAGATCACTTTCATTTGTAGAGGAGGTAGGACTTACTTAGAAAATGTTATTTATTTCTTTGTGCAATTTCGGATTGTAACTTCAGTGTGGTAGTAGTTGTATTAGCAATATGCAGCAATGTATTTATGAATATTTGATAATGCTGTAGAAATTCTATATTTAAAGCCATGCAGAAATATTTCCTCCTCAATACACAAATGGTAGGTGCCATTTTGGCTTTTTATTAATATATATATTTTAATTACATTCCAGTTTACTGCCCCTTTATGCAAGGACTTTCCTGATGCAAGGACGGAATTTTATCTAAGATTTTTACATCTGCATAAAATGTTATACTCTCAGACTAAGATTGCTCAGTGTTTGAAATGAGACAGGTTAACGTAACACTGTTCAGTTTACACTACAGCTGACTTAATTTTGAAATACATACAAACAAGCCTAAATCCTGTATTTAACCAGATCTAATGGTATGAGACTGAGTACCACAGCTTATGGTTCCACCAAGACCATATAGAGTACAGAATTTTCAAAATTCATAAGTACAGCTGACAAATGGGAACATTTGTACACCATATTTGAAGTTGTGGTCTTGGTTGGGGAAAATGGGGAAAAACCTCAAACATATGTCAACTTTTCAAAAGTACTTTTCTTCATCTAGCCATCTACCCAGATCATTAATGAACAATTTTGAATTCACAGATTATTTTTATTTGCACATTTACAAATATGATTCTTTAAAAAGTGATCTCTTAATTTCTGCATTTTTTTTATCATGCATGTCACACACTGTCGATTTAGGGGATGCAATGTGCAGAAATTTTACCTCATGTGAGTGTTTCTGTGGGTGTCTGTGCTTATGTCTTTTTTGCTTTTGTTTGTGTCTCTATGAGTATGTATTTTTTCTGTGGGTCTCTCTGTGAGGGTGGGTGTGTATGTCTTTGTGCATTTTCTGTGGATGTCTGTGAGTGTGTGTGCGTATGTCTTTGTGCTTTTTCTATGGGTGTCTCTGTGAGGGTGTGTGTATGCATGTCTTTGTGTATTTTCTCTGGATGCCTCTGTGAAGGTGTGTGTGTGTGTATGTATGTATGCCTGTGTTTTCTGTGGGTGTCTCTGTGAGGGTGTGTGTATGTCTGTGCATTTTCTGTGGGTGTTTTTGTGAGAGTGTGTGTATGTCTTTGTGTGTTTTCTGTGGATGTCTCAGTGAGGGTGTGTGTGTATGTATGTCTTTGTGTGTTTTATGTGGTTGTCTGTGTGTGTATGTCTGTGTGTTTTCTGTGGGTGAAAACAGCAAGTCCTTAATCCAGCACACAACGGCCCCCTGCACGCCACTCCAGAGCTCCACTCCAAACTCTGAACAGTAGATAAAAGAATCAAAGCAGAGTAGCAGCAAACAAAGGATTTATTGTTTAACACAACAACAGATGCAGCAACGTTTCGGTATTGCTACCTTAGTCAAGCTAAAGTGCATAATGACATAGATTCTATTTATACCCATCCACCACAAGGTGGTGCTCAAGATACAAATCCATATTAACCCTTAATCTACCACAATGTAAATACCTTAAACCTAAGTTTCACATTTATCAATTTAACAATGAATCAATAAAATCTTAAAAAATGCTCAAAAATACAGATATATAGACAAGCCATTTATAAGAATACAGACATATCCAAATCTTTGTTCAAACCTTTAGGTTCCATTGTATCCAATTTCCATATCCATATCTGTGGGTGTCTGTGTGTGTGTGTGTGTGTGTATGTCTGTGTGTTTTCTGAGGCTGTCTCTGTCGGGGTTTCCTTTGGTGTCTGAAATTGCAAATAAACTGATGACCGTAATTCCCACAATGAACTATAAACTGATGACAGAAATTGACAGTAGATTTCTACCCGTAATTTGTAATGTAAAATACACTGCTGCCTGTAACACCCAATACCATTGTAGCCGCAATTCACTATAAACTGCTGACAGTTTCAATCCACGGTGCTAACAGGGATCATGTAAGGATCTACGATAGATCGTCTTACCTTCAGTATAAAGATGATACTGAAGTGCTGCCTTCTGAGACCGCTCAACAATTCCGGGCACTAGCAAAATACATATGCAATGAAGAACACGGACGCGCTTTTATGCAGTGCTCGTCTGTGTTCACACTTCTGGGTGACATCATTTTGAGGGCGGGTCACAACAGAGATGCAATTTAGGGCTAAACGTACGTATTAATATAGCAAGAAAGGGTATAAACAAGACAGTTGGAATTCATCATAGTAAATTTTTTTTTTATCTTTTTGAAGGTAAACATTTGTATTTATTGTTTCAGTCTGTCATACGTTAATAATAAAGTTCTTTCAATTAAAAATAAAACATTATTTGGGTGAACTGTCCCTTTAACATTAAAAAGGGACATTAAACACTTGGAGATGTTAATATAAAATGATAAATCATATATATAAAAATTACTCTGCAATATACTTTATTTTGTCCCATTTTCCTGTAATTCCATTCTGATGTTGTGAGCTTTTCAGTTCCTGTTAGAAATGGAAGTACAGAACACTGTTATATTCCACACAACCATTGGCTGCACACTCTAGTGACCTATTTATAACCGTCCCTAAATGGCCACAGCAGGGAAAGTAACCTAGGTTACAACATGGCAGCTCCCATTGTTTTATAGACACTAAAACTTTATATTTATTTTTTCAATATTTGAACAGCTAGTGAAACTTTAAAAAACACATCTACATGTTATTCTCAGACTAATCTTTTATTTGAATGCATCATTCTATCTAGCATTTATTTAGTGTTTAATGTCCCTTTAATGCAGACATGCACAGTTACGTACAGCAGTAAATTTGGAAGCCATTAATCGCTTCATAGATTATATGTTCGTTTGTTTGTCTGTACAGGAAACAGTTGAATACATTTTTATGGAACTTAAAGGGACACAAAACCCATTTTTGCTTTCATGATTCAGATAGAGCATACAATTTTAAGCAACTATTTAATTTACTCTTATTATGAAATTTCTTCGTTCTCTTGGTATCTTTATTTTAAAAAGCAGGAATGTAAGATTAGGAGCCGGCCCATTTTTAGTTCAGCACCTGGGTAGCGCTTGCTGATTGGTGGCTAAATGTTTAATTTTGACTTTACTGTCCCTTTTTAAAGGTTATCTGTGATGGTATTAGTACCTTGGCCCCAGTGTAGGCCCAAACATCAGCAATACTTAAGTTTACTATAGTGATGCTGCTTATGGTCACTTGTAATATCTTTGCCTATATTCACTAGATCATAAAACATTTCAAAAACTGAAAAATGGAGAACTAAGTTTATAAATTTCCACTAGTCCTGGATTAGTAAACAATTGCAGTGGATGCCTAATACATTTTGCTTTTTTCCTATCTTTAACAGAGTGGCCTAGTAACGTTTTCCCTCTGAACTAGCAGGTTTTCTCCCCTGACATGCACAAGCACACACACTATATGGCCAAAAGTATGTGGACACCCCTACTAATTATTAAAGGGAAATGTAACCCAAAAATGTTCTTTCATAATTCAGATAAAAGCATACATTATTAAACAACTTTCCAGTTTACGTCTACTATCAATTTTGCTACATTCTCTTGGAATCCATTTTGAATGACTAGCAATGCATTACTGGGAGCTAGCTGAACACATAAGGAAGCCAATGCCAAGATAAATAGATGTGCAGCCACCAATCAGCAGCTAGCTCTCAGCTCCTGAGCCTACCTAGGTATGCTTTTCAAAAAAGATACCAAGAGAACTAAGCAAATTATATAACAGAAGTAAATTGAAAAGTTGTTTAAAATTGTATGAGCCATCTGAATCATGAAAGAAAAAATATTATGTTTCATGTCCCTTTAAGTTCAGGTCTTCCAGCCACACCCATTGCTGACAGGTGCATAAAATCCAGCACATAGTCAAGACATCACCCTAGACAAATATTGGCAGTACAATGGGTCGTACTAAAGAGCTTGGTGACTTTAAAGGACCATTAAACTTGACATTTCAACAAGGCATAAAATGTTTTGTTATTGCAATATACATTCATTATTTATTTTGCTGCCTTTTGTTGCAAAATACATCTAAATATTGTGCTTGTTTTACTTTCTCCCAAGGAGATTTGGGTTAATACTTTTAGGCAATTTCTGTTAGCTTTTGTTTACTTCACCCTAAGATTCTCAGCAGTCACATGTTTGTAACGGTGCATTATCAGCATTGCATCAACAATCATGATAGGAGAAGCATTCTTTGCAATAGTAACTAAGTTGAATTGGTGCTAAACCACCTTAAGGGAAGAGATAAGGGCAGGCTTCCCCAGTCTCTCTCAATTGCACATGTGCAAGCAGATTTTGTGCTATATCTGAATATTAGTTTGTGATTGGTTAGCAAGGATTCTTTTGTTCTGGCGGAAAGGGAAATCAGTGAAATGAACAAACATAAAAAATATACTCGGGGGGGGGGGGCGGAGCCAGCCATGGAGCAGCCGCACATCTTGTGAGCTCCGCACTGAAATGTTATGGGGATTTCTCCAAAATATCCTCTACACCTGATGTTCGACATCTGGAGCACCGGAGGTAGAAAGATGTTAGATTGGGGCGTCCTTATCTATGCAGCAGCCTAACCGATTGTGGCCTACTTCTGAGCCCTGAGCGAACCCACGGAGATTAGCTAACATTAGGGTGGCAATTACGAAGCATCCTACTCCTGTAGACTATAGCTGCTGGGGTACCCTACAAGATTTGAGGAGTGCTCTGAGACCTACTTGGGTAGTGGACTATGCATACAGTCAATCATGGAACATCGCGGGTCAGACTTTTCAGTGGCAACTACATGGAGTTCCCGGATCGTACAATGCCAGATCTCAAAGGACATAGGGAACCCTGGCCATCAATCGACCTCTTACCGCAGGAGTGTATTTGCTACTGTCTCCTGAGATATGGAAACCAACTTGGCCACCAGCGCTAGAAAAACAGAGGAAGGATCAAACGCCTGGGAGGCCCCTGCTACCCATGTGGCACCAACACCTAAATCACCAAGCGGCACTTATCGTGACAAGAACGGTACACCGGGAGGAATAACTCCGGAATCACCAGGACATCTGCAAGCCCAGTTCCAGCACTTCTATGCTGCGGAACACAAAGGCAGCCATGCTGGAGAGATTATGACGCAGCTGTATTAACACAGCACAGATCGGCGTTCATGGAGGCCACGGAAGGCACGTGTCTCCCAGGGGTTGAACTGATCCTGATAGCTGGGCTGGCTTTTCTGTTTGGAACTCCTGATCGAGGCGAGACTTCCCCAGTGTTGCTGGTCTCAGATTGCCAGGCATGTGATATTGCTGCAGAAGCCCTTGGGAAATAGCCAGCTCCTAATCGCAATTGAGTCCTCACATGTAGCTGGGAGCGTTCCTCTTGGAGCATTATAATGGGCTTGTGTGAGACATTTGAGGAGAAGGTCCCAAGCTATGCCCATGAGATGATGTAAACTCTTGCAGAGATAAGAGGTCATCCACATCTAATATATGCAATCCTCCACTACTTTATAAACTTTATGATAATACGCTAGTTTTATTTGATATACCTGTTAGCATTGTTACAAACCAATAACACTAACCTGAACACATTCCCCTTGTTACTTTTACATTTCCTGAATAGGCTATAACCCATTATATATATTTTATTATAGTAAATCAGACGAAAACATTGTGGAACTAGATATTAATGATAAGCTTATTTCTGTGTGCTGTTTATATAAGGACTTGCTACAACCATGAACCTGTTGTTCCAAACCTGTCATTGTATAAATCTGGTGTCTTATTAGGCATACTCTTGTTAGATACATTCATTGTTCCATGTTTAACAATTATTTACATGTTTTATTTATAGATGCCCCAACTGATACCAGTTTCATGTGATTTGTGTACATCAAGGCAAAATGGTGTATTAGATTTCCAATAGGCAGTCCTCCAGGTATATATATTTTCTATCTCCAGTGAATTCCCAACTCTCCATACTATTGGGTATAGATGTACTATATTTTTTTTCAACATTGTTTGTTTACAGGCTCAAGAGCGATTTCTTATCCCAACGTAATGGTATAGACCTATTGTATTACTATATAGTTTTATTTATATTAACATTTAACTTAAGCTATCGGTTGCTAAGTTTCTTTATACTTCATATGTTGGATTTAATTCTAGTGACATATAATTCCTACACCTTGCAACTTGCCTGCTATTGTATATAGGTACTGTCAAGGCTGGCTAATGTTTGTGGTAGGTACTATTTGATCAAGGTGCAGCTTGAGCTAGGTATTGTGTGTGAGAGATAGGTGCTGTGTGTGCTAGGTACCATGTGTCCTAGATGTGCGGTGTGTGCTAGGTACTGTATGTGCTAGGTACTGTATGTGCTAAGTGACGTGTGTGCTAGGTGCTGCTCGTGCCTGGGGTTGCTTGTGCTAGGTACTGTGTGAGCTAGGTACTGGGTGTGCTAGGTGCCATGTGTGCTGGGTACAGCATGTACTTGGTGATGTTTATGTTAGGTACTGTATGCGTTAGGTACTCCTGCTAACTTATAGTATTTAGAGAGGATGTTGCCCAATTAAATATTGCCAACATACCTTAGGTTAGGCATCATATGTATTAGGTACCATGTGTGCTAGGTACCATGTGTGCTGGGTATCGTGTGTGTGCTGGGTATCGTGTGTGTGCTGGGTATCGTGTGTGTGCTGGGTATCGTGTGTGCTAGGTGTCATGTGTGCTAAGTTCAACGTGTGCTGGGTACCTTGTGTGCCAGGCAAGGTGGGTGCTGGGCACGGCGTGTGCTAGGTATAGCGTAAGCTAGGTACAGTAGGTGCTAGGTATAATGTGTGCTAGATACAATGGGTGTTAGTTACAATGTGAGCTAGGCAAAATGGGTGCTAGGTATAATGTGTATTAGGCACAGCGTGTGCTAGGTACAATGTGCGCTAGGTTCAGTGTGTGCTAGGTACTGCGTGTGCTAGGCAAGGCGGGTGATGGGCACGGTGTGTGCTAGGTATAGCGTGAGCTAGGTGCAGTGGGAGCTAGGTATGTGAGCTAGGTATCATGTGAGCTAGGTATCATGGGTGCTAAGTACCATGCTGGCTAGGTTCAACGTGTGCTAGGTACTGCGAGTGCTAGGCAAGGTGGGTGCTGGGCACGGCGTGTGTTAGGTATAGCGTGAGCTAGGTACAGCGTGTGCTAGGTACAGCGTGTGCTAGGTACAGCGTGTGCTAGGTACAGCATGTGCTAAGTCTCGTGTTTTAGATGCCATGTGTGCTGAGTACCATGTGTGCTAGGTTCAACGTGTGCTAGGTACTGCGAGTGCTAGGCAAGGGGGGTGCTGGGTACGGCATGTGCTAGGTATGGCAAGAGCTAGGTACAGTAGGTGCTAAGCACAATGTGGGCTAGGTACAATGTGGGCTAGGTACAGTAGGTGCTAAGCACAATGTGGGCTAGGTACAATGTGGGCTAGGTACAATGTGGGCTAGGTACAATGTGGGCTAGGTCTTGTGTTTTAGGTGCCATGTGTGCTGAGTACCATGTGTGCTAGGTTCAACGTGTGCTAGGTACTGCGAGTGCTAGGCAAGGGGGGTGCTGGGTACGGCATGTGCTAGGTATGGCGTGATCTAGGTACAGTAGGTGCTAGGTACAATGTGTGCTAGGTTTCGTATTTTAGGTGCCATGTGTGCTGAGTACCATGTGTTGGGTACTGCGAGTGCTAGGCAAGGTGGGTGCTGGGTACAGCATGTGCTAAGTATGGCGTGAGCTAGGTACAGTAGGTGCTAAGCACAATGTGTGCTGGGTACAATGTGTTCTAGGTACAATGTGTGCAAGATATACTGTATGCTAGGTATGCTGGGTTAAGTGTGTGCTAGGCACAGTGAGTACTAGGTACAGTGGGTGCTAAGTATGTATCGGGTATAATGTGCGACTCATTTGTTTTCAAGATGTTGACAAAACCTGCTCCTCACTCTATATGTATAAATTTGTTAATATATATTACAGCAACGCATTCTGACTTATTCCTTGGAGCATTAAACTTAATTTATAAGTACCACCCCCCCCCCCCTCCCCATATTTAGAGCCCACACCAGGGTTCAATCTCGGTGAATTATTTTTACCACAAATCCCTGCAATTTACTTATGATGTATCAATGTTTTGTCAGCTATTGCAACCGGACCTGCGTGTCCGATCCTTATATTTGTGTATGTTTGAACAGGGGACCTGCGTGTCCCCAAGTGTTACCTTTCATTTTAAAACCGAATAAAAAAATACTCATTTGACAAAATAAAGCTGCAGTTTTCATTGCAAAAAATATTCTTATATATGAAGGTTTATAAAAACACATATCCTCTGTTGCATCACTCACTACAGAGTTCCAAATTGCCTATGAAACCAGCATCAGCACAAGAACTGTGCATCGGGAGCTTAATGAAATAGATCTCCATAGCCAAGCAGTTGTACACAAGTCTCACATCAACATGTGCAATTTCAAGTGTACCATGGAGTGATGTAAAGCACGGCACCACTGTAGAGCACTGGAAATGTGTTCTCTTGAGTGTTGAATCACGCTCCACTATCTGGCCGTAAGATTAAAGAATCAGGGTGTGGCAAATTCCAGGAAAATACTACCTACAAGAATGCATAGTACCTACTGTAAAGTTTGATGAAGAAGGGATAATGGTCTGGGGCTGTTGTTCAAGGTTTAGGCCATTGAAGGGTCATCTTAATGCTACAGGATACGAAGATATTATAGACAATTGGGTGGTTCCAACTTTGTGACAACAGTTTGGGGAAGGCCCGTTCCTGTTCCAACTCAAATGACCTGCATACAGATCAGACCTCAACCTCAAGCCAAGTGTCCAATGTTTTCAAGCCAATAATAATAATAATAATAATAATAATAATAAAGTATAACAGGTCCATGGTATTGTGCCTGACCATATCTAAGCTCTCCAAATGTTTTATTTATTAATTTAATTTTCTCACAGCAATCAGTTATCACTGGTAATCACCTAGGAAAGTACAACTAAATATTTCATAATCATGCAGTTAGATTGTTTAACAGAGTGTTACATCATACCAGCATGGCTGATAACTAGGTCAGCGTTCCTAATGTCTTCTGCCAGAGAGTCTTTGTATCGGAAAACATCCAAGGTGAAATTAGCTGTAGTAAATGGTTTGGGTTCCACATCTCCCCTGCCAATCTGTAGGACTAGTCTGTTATAGCCAAGTTTTCTGAAGATCTGTGTGGGTAAAATGTATACGTTACTGTATATAAATACATAATGTAGATTTTGTATGAAACATTATTGTTCAAACAACAATAACTGTATTCTCCACATCTGTGTATTATCAAAGCTGTAATACCATTTAAAGTGATGATTTTTTTTATATAATTACCCTTTCATGCTTTAAGATATTCTGCCATTCCTCCGCCCTTAATGGATACTCTATTTCTTACTTCAGTGATGATTTGTGCTGTAGCCAATCATATCACACTCCCTTTGGCGTCAAGCAAGTAAATAATAACGCCCCTGGTTTTGGACGCTAAAGGGGGCACGATACAGCTTGAATCGTCACTGAAGTAAGAAATAGAGTATCCGTTAAGGGAGGAGGAACGGCAGAATATCTGAAAACATGAAAGGGTAATTCTTTTTAAAAAAACCCCATAAATTATGCTTACCAGATAATTTCATTTCCTTCTGTATAAGGAGAGTCCACGGCTTTATTCCTTACTGTTGGGAAATACTGAACCTGGCCAAAGGCTTAAATACCTCTCCCACCTCCCCCATCCCCCAGTCATTCTGCCGAGGGAACAAGGAACAGTAAAAGAAATATCAGGGTATAAAAGGTGCCTTGAAGAAAAACACATCATTTAGGGGGCCGCCCATCAGAGAAACACGGGCGGGAGCTGTGGACTCTCCTTATACAGAAGAAAATGAATTTATCTGGTAAGCATAATTTATGTTTTCCTTCTTAATATAAGGAGAGTCCACGGCTTCATTCCTTACTGTTGGGAAACTTATACCCAAGCTCTAGAGGACACTGAATGATAACGGGAGGGACAAAAAAAGAGGCAGACCCTAATCTAATGGCACCACAGCCTTAAAAACCTTTCTCCCGAAGGCAGCTTCAGCTGAAGCAAAAACATCAAACTTGTAGAATTTAGAAAAAGTGTGTAAGAAGGACCAGGTAACCACCTCACTGCTCTAGTAGAATGAACCGTAATTCTCTGAGGAGGTCTATGTCCCGCTGTTTCATAAACTAAGCGGATAAGACTCCTCAACCAAAAAGATAAGGAAGTCTAAGAGACCTTCTGACCCTTACACTTCCCAGAATATGCCACAAACAAGGATCTTTAGTAGCTTGAAGATAAAACTTCAAGGCACGAACCACGTCCAAATTATGAAGTAGACGTTGCGGTCTGACACGACTTTAGGGAGAAACCCTAACTTGGTACGTAGGACAGCCTTATCCAAATGGAACACCAGAAAAAGACTCACATTACAATGCGGCAATCTCAGAAACTCTGTGCGCCAAAGCAATAGCCAGTAGAAAAAGAACTTTCCAGGACAACAATTTAATATCAATTTCATGCATAGGCTCAGACTCCAAGGGGGAGCCAAAGATCTGAACACAGGTCTGATCCAATCAGAGCTTTAACAAAAGACTGAACATCTGGAAGCTCAGAGAGCCTCTTGTGCAGTTAAACAGACAAGGCCGAAATCTGTCCCCTCTGGGAACTGGCCAAAAGACCCTTATCTCCACACAGTCAGTCTCAGAGAATCTAAATTTTGATGAACAAAAGGACCTTGTTCCAGCAGATCCCTGCGACAAGGTAACTTCCATGGAGGAGAAGATGACATCCTTACTAGGTCTGCAAACCACATCCTTCGTGGCCACGATGGGGCAATCAGTATTACTGACGCCTGCTCCTGCTTGATGCGGGCCACTACTCGAGGAAGGAGTGGTAATGGCAGAAAAGGGTAGATTAGATTGAACCTCCAAGGCACCGCTAATGCATCTATTAGCTCTGTCTGGGGATCCCTGGACCTCGACCCATATCTGGGTAGTCTGGTATTGAGACGAGACAACATGAGATCTATCTCCGGCGTTCCCCACCTGTAGCATATCTCCGCAAACACTACGGGGTGGAGTGACCATTCCCCCGGATGAAAGGATTGTCTGCTGAGAAAATCTGCTTCCCAGTTGTCCACACCCGGAATGTGGATCGCTGACAGTGAACAGCTGTGGGCCTCCGCCCACTCCAGAATCCGAGATACTTCCCTCATTGCTAGGGAGCGTCTCGTTCCCCCCTGAAGGTTAATGTAAGCCACCAAGGTTATATTGTCTGACTGGAATCTGATAAACCGGGACGAACCCAAAAGAGCTAAAGCCTTCAGAGCATTGTAGATTGCTCAAAGCTCCAAAATGTTGATCAGGAGGGAGCGTTCCTCCTGAGACCATAGGCCCTGTGCCTTCTTGGCAACCCAAACAGCTCTCCATCCTGAAAGGCTCGCATCCATAGTCACTATCTCCCAGGATGGTCTGAGAAAGGATGTCCCTTGGGACAGATGATCTGGACAGAGCCATCAAGAGAGCGATTCTCTCGACTGGTTGTCCAGTTGAGACAGATCCAAATGATCACCGTTCCACTGCCCCAGCATGCACAGCTGTAGTGGTCTGAGACAGAACCTGTCAAAAGGAATTATGTCCATGCTGGACACCATGAGACCAATTACCTCCATACACTGAGCCACAGATGGCCTTAAGGAGGTCCGGAGGGCAAGACATGCCAAAGCTAGCTTGGACTGTCTCTGGTCGGTTAGAAATATCCTCATGGATATTGAATCTATTATAGTACCCACGAAATCTACCCTGGTGCTTGGAATGAGAGAACTCTTCTCTAAGTTTATCTTCTATCCATGTGATCGAAGAAGAGAGAGAAGAGATACCGAATGGTCCTCTGCTAGACGAAAGGATGGTGCTTGTCGTCCAAGTAGGGAGCTACTGCTACACCTTGAGTTCTGGCAATGGCCAGGGGAGCTCCTAGAACCTTTGTAAAGATTCTTGGGGCCGTAGCTAGACCAAACGGAAGTGCAATCAACTGGAAGTGCTGAACCAGGAACGCAAACCTTAGAACTGGAAGTGGTCCCTGTGGATTGGAACGTGAAGGTAGGCATCCTTCAGATCTAGTGGTCATGAACTGTCCTTCCTGAACTAGAGGAAGAATGGACCTTATTGTCTCCATCTTGAATGAGGGGGCATTTAAACTTGTTTAAGCACTTTAGGTCCAATATTGGGACCATAAACAGGTTTAAGTAGTATCCCAAACCTCTTTCTGCGATAGGAACCGGGACAATAAGGAGGACAGATCCCGCACGCACCCCAGAAAGGCTTCCCTCTTTTCTGGTTTTAAAGACAGGCTTGAGAGGAGAAATCTGCCCTTGGGTGGATGAGATTTTGATCCTGCACATCCCTGGACCAAACATCTGAAAACAGCGACAGTCTGCCCCCTATACGATCCAGCTTTGGATCAAGGGCCGCCCCTTCATGCCGACTTGTTCTCGGCAGGCTTCTTTTCTGCTTGGATTTGTTCCAGGATTGAGCCGGCTTCCAAGGAAAAGTTAGCGGCACTACCCTGTCCTCGGACACTGTCTAATTTAGGGATCAAAGGTTCATCACGCAACTTGGCTTCTGGAACCTCTAATATCAACAGAAGCTCCTTTAGAAGAAAATGTAGGTGTTCAATTTTAAATCTAAAGGCTGGCTCCTCCACATCCGGAGGCCTAGAGGTAGCAGACTCCGATCCAGAAATTTCACCCTCTGAAGACTGAGAGTGTGACCCATTCTGTGATACTTGAAAAGCAGACAAATCAAGTAAATCACTGAATGTCCCCTGGTCCAGAGAGCTATGTTTAACCTTTAGCTAGTGCTTAGCAGGGTGAGGTAGGGCACTAAGGGCCTCAGACACGGCCATCTTTAACTGCGCAGTAAAGTCTGATGGTAAAAGGCTCCCTCCAGACGGAGGATCAGGCGTGCTACGGGAAGCTGCATGTGACAATGGAGATGATTGATGGGTATGCACCTCACGGGATGGCGAGTCCTCAGAGGTGGACGGCTCAGTCATACTAAAGGGGTTAACCTTCTTAGACATAATAACCTTGTTGATGCATATGGAACATAGTTGAGAGGGCAGGCACGGCTCACTCGTACTAAAGGGGTTAACCTTCTTAGACATAATAACCTTGTTAATGCATATGGAACATAGTTGAGATTGCAGGCTCACCAAGGCCTCCTCACAATATAGACAGGTATTACTATTAGGAATAGAGGTAGTACCCTCAAGCATATCAGGATCCTCTATAGCTTGCGCTAACAACAGTAGGATACAAATAAATGAACCTTTTTATTTCTCACAAAAACGGCACCTTTATACCCCCAATGACTGGGGCACTCACCACCTCCTAGACCCAGGCAACCAGAGAAGAAGCGACCTTTCCGACAGCTAGCTCGGTCAGGAAAGAGAACAACAGGAGAGAGAAAACGAAAGTGTGACCACCCCAGGTCAGGTGGTGCACAAGGCAGGACTGCCCCTGCTATGAAAAAAAGCGTGCTAAGCTATAAGCTGTGCAGCGTTCAAAGTGAAAGTAAAACACCTGTATGTTCCGTTACCGCATAACAGTCTATGAGCCTAAAATAAATCTCACACATAAAGCAGCATAAATCAAAGAAACACATTTGATTAATCCCCACTATTCAATAATGTGACGGATACCCCGGCTGGGTAGCTCCGCCTAACAGGTCCTTCTTCCTCCCTGGTGACTCCAGCTATGTAGCCCAAGAAAATTATTCTAGCAGGAGCCCACCTAAATGACTAGACAGACTAGCATTCAGGTGAAGTAAGAACTGCTTTATTTCACAGAAAACACAGCTTTTATACATTTCCAACAGAAAAGGGGGGTAGTTATAACAAATATTATACAATGAGACAAACATCAGACAATGGTTAGTTGAACAAGATTCTAATCACAAAAGAACAATGGATGACTCACACAATAACAGAAAGGCACATAACCGCAGGAGGTCTCAGCATTCGATTGTCTGTGCTGTGTGTAATCCCCTGCTCTGTGTCTCACACCTAGACTGAATGTATAGACACATAACAGCAGGAGGTTGCAATAATCTCAAACATTCTGAGTCTAGGGGGGGGGGTTGGGACAGGCAATACTGAATTGGGCTGTCACTTTATACTCCAACCAAAAAGGGGGGTAAGAGTTCAACCCCTGCAGCCCAGTATCCGTGACAGTGAGGTTGTAGGGGGGTGGGAGTTTAACCCTTGCAGCCCGGTATCCGTGACAACTCCCCCCTTCCAGTTTGGCAGACCCGGCTAGATCCACACGGGTCTACTTGGGGCTGTCCGACGAGCATTCTATTTCAGTCTGCCGGGATAGTCCATCGGCATTCCCATTGCCCTTTCAGGGCCTATACTGAACGTCAAAATTAAAGGGCTGCAGGGCCAAACTCCATCTTAATAGACGTCCATTATCTCCCGACACTCGGTTAAGTCACACCAGGGGGTTGTGATCGGTGAGCACAGTGAAAGGTCTTCCATATAGGTACGGTTGTAATTTCTTGAGGCCCCATACCAGTGCCAGGCATTCCTTCTCCACCGCCGCGTAGCCTACCTCCCTGGGCAGCAGCTTCCTACTGATGTAGGCTATGGGGTGGTCATTCCCTTCCTCGTCCATCTGGCTTAACACTGCTCCCAACCCAAACATGGAGGCATCTGTGTGGACACAAAAACGTTTGGTGGGGTTAGGTGCGGCCAGGATGGGGGCAGAGATCAAGGCAGACTTGAGGCTCTGAAAGGAATTTTCACATTCTGGGGACCACAGTACCTGTCGGGCAGTCTTTTATGAGTCAGGTCGGTCAGGGGTTTAGCGGGGGTGCTATAATTGGGGACGAACCTTCGGTAATAACCGGTGGCTCCTAGGAAGGCTAAGACCTGGGTCTTCGTTCGAGGAGTGGGCCAGTTTGCAACTGCCTCAACCGTGGCCAGCTCCGGCCACTGCTGTGCGCAGCCCACTCGGTGGCCCAGGTACTGGACTTCCAAGCGGCCTATGGTGCATTTGTCGGGCTTAAGGGTCAGCCCGGTGGCTCTGAGGCGATCTAGAACGCTAAAGATGGCAATGTCGTCCAAGTAGGCACAGGCATAGTCTTGGAGGCCATCCAGCAGGCGATCCACCATCCTCTGAAAGGTGGCTGGAGCGTTCTTCATCCCAAACGGCATGACCTTAAACTGGTAGAGGCCGAAAGGGGTGATGAAGGCGGACTTGGGAACGGATTCAGGCTCTAGTGGGATCTGATGGGCAGCTAAATCCTCGCACACACAAGGGTAGGTAAAAGGAGGGTGAATATAAATAACGTACCGCCAGTCCAGTGGCTTAAAAATAGAAAGCTCCTTTATTAGAAATACACTAAAAAGGCATACACGCCAGCTGTCATGATTTTTCCGTTCATCGCTGTGTCACCGCGGCTCCCGGATCTTCTCAGTGTGAATGACGTCACGTTGCTTAGCAACGTGACGCATCCTCTGACACACCCCTCTGATGACGTCGCCGCTCCTGCCTTTAAACCACGGCGGGAGATCTTACTCGGGGCCCGTTTGTTTGATTTCCCTGGCGTTTGTGAGTACTTTCCCTGTATCTAGACTTGTGTACCGACTACTGCCTGCCTGACCTAGCTTTTGCCTTATCCCTGCTACTGATTTCTGGATACCGACTTCTGCCTGCCTGACCTAGCTTTTGCCTTATCCTTGCTACTGATTTCTGGATACCGACTACTGCCTGCCTGACCTAGCTTATGCCTTATCCTTCAATCTAACTCTTGGATATAATTTCCTATTTACTGCCTGCTTAAAGGGACATTTACTTTTACAAGCTGCAAAAGAGAACTTTGTCTTTTTGTTTGTTACAAACCTGCTTAAAGGGACATTTACTTTTACAAGCTGCAAAAGAGAACTTTGTCTTTTTGTTTGTTACAAGCCTGCTTAAAGGGACATTTTCTTTCACAAACTGCAAAAGAGAACTTTGTTTTTTTGTTTGATACAAGTCTGCTTCAAGGGACATTTACTTTTACAAGCTGCAAATAAGAGCATTATCTTTATATATTACAAACCTGCTTAAAGGGACGTTTTCACTTTTGTGGCTTTCCCGCATATTGGAACAATTTTTATTTTTGTAAACCAATCTTGTCTGTTTCCTGAGTGGGTCACGTCCTGGTTATTTCTCAGTGTGCTAGCGTGTGTTTTACTATTCACGCTAGCAGTTGGGTTGCACCCCGGACTGATTCCTAAACGGCTGACATTACAAACGGGCCATAAATGGACCCCACTGAATTATCCATGGCCGTGGCTCACCAGGGACAACTACTGGGATCTCATGCCACCCACTTGCAATCCCTGGACACTAAACTTGATCAAATAACTGCTTTATTACAAAATTTGGTTGCTACTACACCTCCCAATCCCAATCCCAATCCTAATCCTAATGAGGCATTACCTCCTTCGATTCCAAACAACCAGTCTCAAGTACAACTGAGTCCCAGGATACCTCTTCCGGATAAATATGATGGGAATCCTGAAGAATGTAGGGGTTTTCTGAATCAGTGCCGTCTCCATTTCCGAAATAGCCCTACTCTTTTTGCTACTCCCTCTTCTAGAATCACATTTCTTATTTCCTTAATGAAAGGAAAAGCTTTGGCTTGGGTATCACCTTTGCTTGAAAAGAATGACCCTATACTTTTGGATGTAGATACATTTCTCTCTGTGTTTTCAAATGTATTTGATAAACCTGGAAGGTCATCTGCTGCTGAAGCTACTCTCTTGGATTTACGACAAGGTAGTCAACCAGTTTCTCAATACGCTATTGAGTTCCGCACCCTTGCCTCTGAAACTACTTGGAATCAGGGAGCACTTAGAGCCGCTTTTCGTAAAGGACTTTCTGAGCGTCTCAAGGATGAATTGGTGTATCGGGAACTTCCAGAATCCTTGGAAGCCTTAATAAATCTTTGTATCAGTCTCGACGCCAGATTTCGTGAACGCCAACAAGAAAGGGATAGAACACAGAGGTCATCAACTCGAACTCCTTTTCGTTTGGCTCCTTGTTTTTCTAATCCAGTTACTCCTGCCTCTCCTACTCCTGATCAGGCTGAACCCATGGAAGTGGGAAGTATAAAATTAACAGAGACTGAACGCTTGAGAAGACGTTCTCTTGGCTTGTGTTTGTACTGTGGCCTTAAAGGGCATTTATTAAGGGAGTGTCCTACCAGGCCAGTAAAAGCCAGGGCTTAACTCTAGTCCAGGGAACTGAGTTAAGCCAAAAAAGTAGTCATTCCCTATACAAGAAACTCTTTGTTCCAGTAACCCTTCAAATTGGACATAGTAAGATTCATACCCAAGCTCTTATCGACTCTGGTGCTGGAGGAGTGTTCATTGACTCCACATTCGTCTCTACTCACTCTATACCCTTACTAAAGAAAGAGTATTCAATTTCAGTCTCTACGGTCAGTGGAGATCCTTTGGGTTCCGGATACATTCAGTTTGCTACTAAACCTTTACTTCTCACTGTTGGAATACTTCATTCCGAGACAATTTGTTTTGATGTCATTCCCACTCCTCAATTTCCCATTATCTTGGGACTACCCTGGCTCCAAGTACATAATCCTACTTTTTCTTGGACTTTTGGCGAACTCACCTCCTGGGGATCTACATGCCAGACTAAATGTCTTCAAAAGATCACCAAGTTACCACTCATTATTGCTCTCACAATCGAAACTCCGGACTCTCTACCTATGCCTTATCATGACTTTGTGGATGTCTTCTCCAAAAAGGAAGCTGAACGTCTTCCTCCTCACCGTCCTTTCGATTGCCCCATTGATCTCCTTCCTGGGGCTACCTATCCTCGAGGCAAGACATATCCACTTTCTAAACCTGAAAACGTGGCTTTGGAAGAATATATTAAAGACAATCTGGCTAGAGGATTTATCCGACCCTCCTCTTCCCCTGTAGGGGCTGGTTTCTTTTTTGTAGGAAAGAAGGATGGCGGATTACGACCCTGTATTGATTACAGAGGACTAAATCAGATTACCATCAAGAACAGTTATCCTCTACCCCTTATTCCTGAACTTTTTACTTATCTTCAGGGAGCCACCATATTTACTAAACTTGATCTACGTGGTGCATACAATCTTATTCGCATACGCAAAGGAGATGAATGGAAGACTGCTTTTAACACTCAATTTGGGCATTACGAATATCTGGTCATGCCTTTTGGGCTATGCAATGCTCCGGCGGTTTTTCAACATTTTTTAAACGAGATCTTTCGTGATTTTTTGAATATCTTTGTCATCATATACCTTGACGATATCTTGATTTTTTCTCAAAACCACCAAGATCATGTGCACCACGTCAGGAAAGTACTTCAACGTTTAAGAGATTACCATCTGTTTGCTAAACTGGAGAAATGTTCTTTCCATCAAAAATCCATACCCTTTCTGGGTTATGTAATATCGGCATCTGGATTTGAAATGGATCCTACTAAACTTTCTGCCATCTTGGATTGGCCTAGACCTGATTCTCTGAAGGCTTTGCAACGTTTTCTGGGCTTCGCCAACTATTACAGGAAGTTCATCAAGGATTTTGCTACTATTACTTCTCTCACTAGAAAGGGGCAACATTGTAAAAAAATGGCCTCCTGAGGCTATTGAGGCTTTTGAGTCTCTCAAAGAAGCTTTTTCTTCTGCACCTATTCTCCGTCACCCAAATCCAGATTTTCAGTTCATCCTGGAAGTTGATGCTTCCTCTGTTGCTGCTGGAGCTGTTCTTTCTCAACGAATACCGGAGACTGGAAAGATTCGTCCTGTTGGATTTTTCTCTAAAAGATTCACTCCTTCTGAATTTAACTATGACGTAGGCAATAAAGAGTTGCTTGCCATTAAAATGGCCTTGGACGAATGGAGGCATTGGCTGGAGGGTACTTCTTTGCCTTTTACCATACTCACTGATCATAAAAACCTTCTCTATCTCCAAACGGCCAAACGATTGAATTCCAGGCAAGCACGCTGGTCGTTATTCTTCTCCCGGTTTCACTATAATTTGTCTTATATACCTGGTTCAAAAAATATTAAAGCAGACGCCCTTTCCAGACAATTTCAAGATACCCCAATTCCTGAGTCTGGTACCATTCTCCAACCTCATGAAGTCATAGCCCAGCTAACAACTTCCTGGTTACAAGATTTACAGTCTGCTCAAAGGAATCTTCCTTTGTCCTGTAAACCTCCTGATGGTTTACTCTTTGTTCCTGAACGCCTTCGTTCCAAGATTCTATTTTGGGCTCATGATAGTCCCCTTTCTGGACATCCTGGCATCAGTATCACCGCTCGAAATCTCAAACAGCATGTCTGGTGGCCTACTCTCTCTCAAGATGTTAAAGATTACGTCTCAGTATGCACACAATGTGCCATAAACAAGACTCCTCGCCAACTTCCTTCAGGGCTGCTCCAACCGTTGCCCATACCTCATCAGCCTTGGACTCATGTATCCATGGACTTTATTACCGATCTTCCTTTGTCAGCTGGAAACAACACTATTTGGGTGGTGGTCGACAGGTTCACTAAGACTGCTCATTTTGTTCCCTTACCTGGATTACCGTCTGCCAAAAGACTTTCTGAACTTTTTATTTTGCATATTGTAAGAATCCATGGATTTCCTCTGGATATTGTTTCAGATAGAGGGGTACAGTTTGTTTCCCGATTTTGGAGATCACTTTGTAAACACTTTGGAACTACAATATCTCTGTCTACTTCTCATCATCCACAATCTAACGGCCAGACTGAAAGGGTAAACCAGTGTCTTGAAACATATCTTAGACATTATGTGGATCATTTTCACTCTAACTGGACTTCTTACCTTCCATTAGCTGAATTGGCTCATAACGCCCGGTATAATTCCTCCCTTCAGACCTCTCCTTTTCATGCGGCTTACGGATATCAGCCCAGAACATTTCCTTTGCATACTTCTTCCACAGAGAATCCTGCCTCTGATCTTTCTGCCCGAAGATTAACTCGACATTGGCGGAGAATACATTGTATCCTTTCTGTAGCTTCTAAACGTTACAAGTTCTTTTCAGATCTTCGACGGAAGAAGGCTCCCAAGCATCGTCCTGGTGATAAAGTTTGGATTTCCTCTCGTTTTCTTCGCCTGAAACAACCTTCTACCAAACTGGGACCACGATACGTGGGTCCTTTCTGAATACTGGGTCAAGTGTGTTCCACTGCTTACCGGGTAGCTTTACCCAAGACTCTCAAAGTCCATCCGGTATTCCACGTTTCTCTTCTAAAACCTATGCTGTCTAACAGGTATTCTAAGCCTCTTTCTAAACCTCCACCTCTTTTTGTCCATGGACACCCTGAGTTTGAGATCAGCCATATTCTGGATTCCAAACTCCGTGGCAAGAAATTGTATTATCTCATTCATTGGAAAGGTTATCCAGTCACGGAACGATCCTGGGAGCCGGCTCATCAAGTAAATGCTCCTACTTTAATAAAGGCCTTCCACAAGTCTCATCCTGCTAGGCCTGGTCCTGTCCCCCGGAGGGGTCCTTGAGGAGGGGGGTGCTGTCATGATTTTTCCGTTCATCGCCGTGTCACCGCGGCTCCCGGATCTTCTCAGTGTGAATGACGTCACGTTGCTTAGCAACGTGACGCATCCTCTGACACACCCCTCTGATGACGTCGCCGCTCCTGCCTTTAAACCACGGCAGGAGATCTTACTCGGGGCCCGTTTGTTTGATTTCCCTGGCGTTTGTGAGTACTTTCCCTGTATCTAGACTTGTGTACCGACTACTGCCTGCCTGACCTAGCTTTTGCCTTATCCCTGCTACTGATTTCTGGATACCGACTTCTGCCTGCCTGACCTAGCTTTTGCCTTATCCTTGCTACTGATTTCTGGATACCGACTACTGCCTGCCTGACCTAGCTTATGCCTTATCCTTCAATCTAACTCTTGGATATAATTTCCTATTTACTGCCTGCTTAAAGGGACATTTACTTTTACAAGCTGCAAAAGAGAACTTTGTCTTTTTGTTTGTTACAAGCCTGCTTAAAGGGACATTTACTTTTACAAGCTGCAAAAGAGAACTTTGTCTTTTTGTTTGTTACAAGCCTGCTTAAATGGACATTTACTTTTACAAGCTGCAAAAGAGAACTTTGTCTTTTTGTTTGTTACAAGCCTGCTTAAAGGGACATTTTCTTTCACAAACTGCAAAAGAGAACTTTGTTTTTTTGTTTGATACAAGTCTGCTTCAAGGGACATTTACTTTTACAAGCTGCAAATAAGAGCATTATCTTTATATATTACAAACCTGCTTAAAGGGACGTTTTCACTTTTGTGGCTTTCCAGCGTATTGGAACAATTTTTATTTTTGTAAACCAATCTTGTCTGTTTCCTGAGTGGGTCACGTCCTGGTTATTTCTCAGTGTGCTAGCGTGTGTTTTACTATTCACGCTAGCAGTTGGGTTGCACCCCGGACTGATTCCTAAACGGCTGACACCAGCAAGGTAACAAGGTCAAACGCGTTTCATAGTTGTAACTTCTTCAGTGACCTATAACAACACCTGAAAACTCATCCTTAATAAAGATATTAACCACTCCCCCATTACAGGTGCAAATTATTGGTTCAGGTGAATCACAGAAAAGGAGGGCAATCACATTCAACATATGCAGTATATAATTCCTAACAGATAAGCATATTTACATAGTTACAGAGAGTGAAATAAAATGTAATTTCATTTTAGAGTGTCAGCATTTATTTAGTGAAACTTCTAATTTAGATATTGTATTTAACTGATATATGGGACATAACTATTTCTGACAGCAAGTCCCAAGTTAATAACTAAATCAGAATCACCCAAAATGTTAAATACCCAGAGCTGCCTTGTAATTGTTTCATATGAACTGAGTACAAATAACCATTTTCCTACTATAAGGTATTGCTCTAGTGTAAATATAGTATGACAGATCATCATGCAAAGGGCTGAATAACTTTTAAAATATTTATGACTATCACCTTATTACAGAAAGGAATATTACTGAATCAGATTCTTGTGGGATCTGACAATACCCCTTGCAGAGGTCAAGGGTAGTTAGGAAGTGACCTCTGGCAATTCTATCTAAGAGGTCATTGATCTTATGGTAGTCAATGCAGAACCGGGTAGTACCATCTTTTTTGGGGACCAGCACCACCGGGGAGGCCCAGGGACTGTTCAACAACACCGAGGTCCAACATTCCTCGGAGCTCCCGTTGCATACTGTCTCTGACAGCTTCAGGTACTCTGTAAGCTGTCTGCCTCAGGGGAGCTTGCCCTGGGGTTTCCACTCAGTGACCAGCCACTGTGGTGTACCCAGAGACATTGGAGAACATCTCCTGGCGGTCCTCTAGTAAATGCCGGACCTGCTGTCTCTGTCCAGCCGCTAACCTCTCATCCAGGATTATGTTGGCTACTCATTGAGGGGCCTCATCTGGCCCGGGGAGCTCCGGCATGGGGAGGCTCTCCTAGTCTGCCACAGCCGGAGCACAGATAGTGGCTACATCTTGGGGTCTTTCTACATACTCCTTGAGCATGTTCACATGAAAGGTCCGTTGGACCCGGTCATCGGAGCATTTTGCTACAAGGTAGGTGGTGTTACTCAATTGTTCCACCACCCGTTAGGGCTCTTGCCAGGAAGCCTGTAACTTGTCCGTTTTGACAGGCTTCAAGGCTAGAACCCTCTGCCCTACTGTGAGAATTCGGCTACGAGCGTTACGGTCGTACCACCGTTTCTGTCTCCTTTGATCGCCCTGAAGGTTCTCCCGCACCATGGCAGTGAGGTCCTTCAGCCGATCCCTGAACTTCAGGACGTACTCCACAATGGATGGTCCTTCCACCCCGGCTGATCCCTCCCAGTGGGCTCGCAATAAGTCTAGGGGCCCCCTTATTTTCCGGCCATATAGCAGCTCAAAGCGTGAAAACCCGGTGGATTCCTGGGGCACCCCTCGATAGGCAAAGAGGAGGTGCCCCTAGAGTAGCCGAGAACATCCGAAGCAATTGCTTCAGTGTCCCGTTAAACCATTCACAAAGCCCATTGGTCTGGGGGTGATATGGGGCACTGTACAGGGGTTTTATCCGACACAGTTCCCATAACTTCTAGGTGACCTCCGCTGTAAATTGGGTCCCTTGGTCAGAGACCATTTCTCGGGGGAAGCCTACCCTGGTGAATACCCGGAGCAAAGCACCTGCCACCGTCTCCGCCTGGATATTCGCCAAAGGTATTGCCTCGGGATACCTAGTGGCATAGTCGACTACCGTGAGTATGTATTTTTTCCCGGAGGGGCTGGGTCGAGGTAGGGGCCCTACTATACCCACAGCGATTCTGCTAAAGGGTTCATCAATAACGGGGAGAGGGTTAAGGGGCGCTTTCGTATGGTCCAAGGTCTTCCCTACTTTCTGACACACCACGCAGGTCTTACAATACTCCCTAATTTCTCTTGTGATTCTGGGCCAGAAAAAGACCTGAGTAAGGCGGTGGTGTGTTCGGGAGTTGCCTAAATGCCCGGCCAAGGGGATGTTGTGCCCTATTCGCAGCAGGTCGGACCCATATTGTTTCGGTACCACCAGCTGGCGTTTGGGCACTGGCCCTTTCTTTCTCCGGGAGACCCGATACAACAGACTGTTTTCCCATTGGAACTGTTCCTCCCCGGGGCCCTGGGGGTCAGTCCCTACTCGGCCTCGGAAGGGGGCAAGGGTCGGGTTGCTCAGGGTCTCTTGGGCAAATTCAGAGGGGGAGGCCCAGGATAGTTGGTCAGGAAGGAGGGCAGGGACTGGGGTTGGGCGTAAGGGTAAGGCGTTGGGGAAGGAGAGGAGTCGGGGTGGGAGGTCTTACCTGGGTCCCCAGCTGCGGTTTGTTGGCTTGACGCTGAGCTTGCCTGCGGGTGGTCACTGGGCAGGTGTCTAGGGGAGTATCCCCCAAAAAGGTGGAGACAAGTAGGCCGAGGTCGTTTCCTAGTAGAACCTCTGCAGGAAGATCTGGCATAATGCCCACGTCCACAGTACGGGCTCCAGTGCCCCAAACCAGATGGACACAGGCCATAGGGATTCGTACAGTGGCACCTCCGGCCACTCGAACCGCAAGGGTTCTTCCAGTAGCGGTAGAAGCGGAGGCCAGATGAGGCTAGATCAGGGTGATGGTGGATCCGGTGTCCCGTAATCCCTGGGCTACCTTTCCATTGACCCAAACGGTCTGGCAGTGGTGCTGATGATTGTCGGTAGACACAAGGTGGGCTTCTTGTAGAGTGCCAATCTCCTCTTCAGCCCATTCAGGGTAGTCAGCCGATGCCGGTGCATAAGCGTAGTGGGCAGCGGCTGGGTAGGCCGGGGCTGGAGCGCTTACTCAAGCTGTTGGCTGGGGGTGTCTTGGCTGGGCAGGAGAAACATCCCTGGGAGTCCCTGACTCCGGCCGGAGGGACAAAGTCCGGGCGTCCCGGGGGCTTAGTGGTAACCGCTGGGGGTCGGACTACAACCAAAGCCAGGCGGGGAGACGATTGCGGGGCAGAGCGAACTTGGCGGCGGGCATCTGTGTATTGATCGGCCAGGACGGCTGCCTGGTCTGCTGTGGTGGGCCAACGGTCATGGACCCATTCTTTAATTTTGACTGGAACATGGTTATAGAAATGCTCCAGTAGGAATAGCTGTGCCACTTCGGCCCCAGTAGTGGCCTTGCAGCCGGTTAGCCAGGAAGTTATCGACCGGGTGAATTGGTGGGTCCATTCTGTGAAAGGCTGTCCCGTCTTGCTTCATTAGTGCCCAGAATTTCTGCCGGTGGGCATCTGGCGTGAGCCCATATCGGGCAAGGATACGGTCTTTCATTTTGTTATAATCCTTTTGGTCCTCAGAAGGGGTAGCGTGGAAAGCTGCCAAAGCCCGCCCTTACAATTTACCGATCAGGACAGACAGTCTGTCGCCGTAGGCTACCCCCTGTAGTTCGCATTGGGTCTCAAAGACCTGAAGATAACAGTCAATATCCTCCTCCTCTTCCTTATAGGAAGGCCCCATGGGGTAGCTTGGGCGGTCGGGGAGCCTGCATTCCATGGGCGGATGGAGCCCCTCCTATGGACTGGTAACATCTGAGACTATCTTGGTGATGACCTCCTCTGGTGGCCGGGTGTCATACAATGCCAACCGCCACTGCACTTCCCGCTGTATATCGGACGTGGGTGTCCCCGGGGTGGATACTGTACTTGGTGCTGTAACGGATGGCTCATTGCCCTGGTCATCATCCGACCCACCGGCCGCCTGGTCCTCCCCCAGCATTTTTTTGGTGGGGGTAGTTCTGCTCCTGGTACCCGCAGTTTTCCAGCAAAGTCTCAATTCAATAACACTTCTAGCTGTCTCAAGAAGTTGGAAGCATCCCACCGCTGCCAGCCAATGTGACGGATACCCCGGCTACCCCAGCTGGGTAGCTCCGCCTAACGGGTGCTTCTTCCTCCCTGGTGACTCCAGCTATGTAGCCCAAGAAAATTATTCTAGCAGGAGCCCACCTAAATGACTAGACAGACTAGCATTCAGGTGAAGTAAGAACTGCTTTATTTCACAGAAAACACAGGTTTTAACCCTTTTAACCCTTGCAGCCCGGTATCCATGACAAATAACCTCCCTCAGGAGATATTAACCCACGATTCTATAAAGATAAAAGGAGTCACACTGTGACCCTGTCTTCAGCGTTTTCAACATAAGTAAAAATTTAAACCATCCGTGCTGTGGAACAGAAACAGCCTCTCAAGTGTGACAGTCTAGTAGCTTCACTCCTGACATGGACTTGAGTGAAGAAAGCAGATAGTGAAACTTGTCAACACTGGTTGCTTAAAGGGACAGTCTACAATATAATTTTTATTGTTTTAAAAGATACATAATCCCTTTATTACCCATTCCCCAGTTTTGCATAACCAACACAGTTATATTAATATACTTTGTATCTCTGTGATTACCTTGTATCTAAGAACCTTCTGACAGCCCCCTGATCACATGACTGTGACTATATAAAATCTATTGAGTTGCATTTACTACTTTGTTGTTCTAAATCTTAAATAACTCCCCGGACGTTAACACAGTGTTATCTATTTGGCCCACATGAACTTATCAGTCTCTTGTTGTGAAAAGCTATTTAAAAAGCATGTGATAAGAGGCAGCCCTCAAGGGCTTAGAAATTAGCATATGAGCCTGCCTAGGTTTAGTTTCAACTAAGAATACTAAGAGAGCAAAGCAAAATTTGATGATAAAAGTAAATTGGGAAGTTAATTAAAATTACAAGTCCTATCTGAATAAGGAAAGTTTCATTTTGACTAGACTCTCCCTGCATCTCCAGACTGTACTTTCGTCAATGCTCTCAAGACTACTTAAAACTCCAGTTCCATAATGAAAGGCATATATCTCTCCTGAGGAACATCTCCGAAATCTTCTGACACTTCTCTGCCATCCTCCTGTGACGAAAGGCAAAGAATGACTGGGGGATGGGGGAAGTGGGAGAGGCATTTAAACCTTTGGCTGGGGTGTCTTTGCCTCCTCCTGATGGCCAGGTTCAGTATTTCCCAACAGTAAGGAATGAAGCAGTGGACTCTCCTTATATTAAGAAGGAAATTAAGTGTTTACAAAGTCTTTCATGAATCAAAGTGCCAATCTTTTACTTTATGATTACAAATATTGTAACTAAAAACGATTAAGTTTATCATCACTTAAACAAAATACTTTCCTAACATAATTTTCAACACATAAAAGACCAACTGTGTTGTTTATGGGTTTTAGCTCAAACATAAGACTGGGGGAGTTTTGGGTATCAGTGACAAGTATATCTGAATTATTTGTGACACAAATTATTTAACGTTTTTTTATCAAATTAATACGTTTCCTTGATTACTTCAATCAATTAAAGGAACACGTTATCCAAATGCTGAATTGCTTGAAAGTGAGGCAACCTATCTGTAAAGAAAAAAACTGACTATACCTCAAAATGTCCTCTGTAGCTACACCCTTTTTAAACATCCAATGAGGATGCTAGTCCTAGGACTATTAAGGGAGCCAGTATCTGGCACGTGCACATAAAGTTACTTTATTCCCCTCCACATTTTAAGCAAGTTTGCTATGAAATATCTTGAGATTACATTGAAATCCTACAAGATCAGTCAAGAAAAGTGTGAATTCAGCATTGCTGATGCTAATTGTTTGTTAAACTGAAATATTAATTTTCCCATAGAGAGGTATTTTCTTTTTACAGTTATGCTAAATTACTTGGAAGTGATGCAGCATATTGTTAACATGTTCATTTAAAGAAAAAATGAGCGTAAAATAGAGGGATAATGTGAACCCTCAATGCTGAACAACCCTTCCATATTCTCTTAAAGGGACATAATGGTCAAAAGAGAAACATGCATAAGTGTATTTCAATTTTACATCCATTAGCAAAAAATGCTTATAGTAAAAGTTATTATTGTTATATATACAGACATTCCAACTCTCCCTGAAGCACAGGGAGTCTCCCCGATTGTAATAGCGGCTCCCTGATGCCAGCAAATGGAATGTAATCTCCCTGAAACTCCAAGTACCATGATCCAATGTGACCCAAATACGGAAAAGTGCTTCTTTAAAGGGACAGTCTACACCAGAATTGTTATTGTTTAAAAAGATAGATAATCCCTTTAGTATCCATTCCCCAGTTTTGCATAACCAACACAGTTATATTAATATATGTTTTACCTCTGTGGTTACCTTGTCTCTAAACCTCTGCAGACTGTCCCCTTATCTCAGTGTTTTTGACAGACATGCAGTTTAGCCAATCAGTGCAGACTCTTAAATAACTACACGGGAGTGAGCATAATTGTATCTATATGACACACATTAATTAATACTAACTGTCAAAAACTTTAAAAATGCTCTGAGCTAAGAGGCGGTTTTCAATGGTTTAGAAATCAGTTTGAGCCTACCTAGGTTTAGCTTTTGAAAAATACCACCAAGGGAACAAAGCAAATTTAATGATAAAAGTCAATTGGAAAGTTGTTTAAATTTTCATGCCTTATCTGAATCATGAAAGTTTAATTTTAACTAGACTGTCCCTTTAAGGAATGCCTTTAGTTGGTAAGACATTATAGAACCCTTAAAGCATGCATCAGTAACCAAAAAGCCTCCCCTGATTTTAATAAAATAAAACACAAATACTACCTTATTTATTGCACGTAATTAAACTTCGTATTCTAAAATATAAATTTGATCACTGAAAAATAGGTTTGTTGTATGTGACTTTAGTGGGAAGCTACTTTAATGATAAGTCCCTATCTTATTTAGGGTTTCAAGGTGTCCAATATATAACGGGGCGGTGCAGTAGCGGGTGAAGCCACCTCCCTGAAATGAGTTTTTGCAGGTTGGGATGTATGTATGTATGTATGTATGTACAGTATATATATATATATATATATATATATATATATATAAAATTATTTTTTTAGCAGCATACACAAATATGTTGTGAGTGCCCCGTGCACCTTCATTCAAACACCAGAGAGTCTGTAGTGGCTTGTAACACAGATTAAGTTATATGTGACATAGTACATACACACCAATGTCAGAGGCACAACTTAAATTTTAGCTGACACCAATGCACAACATCGTCAGCTCTGCAAAATGTACAGTATTACATTGTTAAAAGTATTCTTGCAGAAAGGCTGACATATAGAGCTCCAGCTTCTTAATAGCTTTAATCAACATATCAGGGTGTTAATTTATTAATTTATAGATATGCTTTATATGACTTAGGCTATAAATATTTCCATCTTGACTTCATTATATAATATTACTTTAATTAAGTCCTTTAGCCTACCACATGCATAGAAGAACTAAACCATTACGTTCTAAAATTATGGAAAGTATCCTCCCACCCCCCCAAACTTGGGTAGCTGTGGTCTAGTTTCACTAATTTATGAAATATCCTCTGTATTTTGTGGTGGGAGTACACTGCAGTTACAGATAACATTTTAGACAACAGATAATGTTTGTGTTTGCTCTATTTGGGAATCAAATACAAAATCCTTTAAATAATTTAATTTGCACACATTTTTATAAACACACACTTTTGACCACCTAATCAAATGCAAAATAACTGAACCTAGGCTAGGAACCCTGTATATGGCTATCACCAGAATGAATCAGACACAAATAAATAAACAGGGTTTGATTTCTTACTGTAATGTTGTGTTCAGCAGACACACAGGAGATCAGATCATCAAAGCTTGTTGTTCCCACTGTGACAAACACACACTTCCCCATATTACATTCTGCAACAGCACGGCTGCCTGACTCAAGCTGCAGCAAGCTACTTCCTGGTGTGATGAGAGACAGATTCTGATTGGTCTTTACAAATGACTAACTTGTATTCCTCTTTTTAATTGGCTGTTGTTTTTTCAGGCAAAGGCTGCTTGTGTTGTGAGAGTGCAATACAATTTCATAATATGATTATTAAACTAATTAAAGAGACATTAAACATAATACATTTCTAGTATTATTACACACGAACAATGGCACTACAAGGGCTTTTTCCCTGTTATTCAATAATTACAGACTATATAATATGTATTTGTGAAACAAATATTGCTTATATAGGGAATGGTGCTAATGCATAAGTAGATAAATTTCAGAAAACTAAGGAGAATCACACAAAGAGTGTGGATATCTCCTGGAAGTATGCACCTGAAAGCACTCTTAGCCTAGACTCTGTGGCAGTAATTCCAGAACGGGTAAAATTAAAATATAACTTTTATTATGAATTGCTCTTAAAATAAGGGTAACACACAAATTAAAAACGACACTAGCACCTCCAAGACATCTATTAAGTGGTTCACTCTTTAGGAGGACTTATTAGATAAAAGGCCTAATGTATATAATTATATTCTCCTTAATAGAGTTATCTTTGTTCTGCTATACTGCTGCTATTGGGTCCAAATAATGTATGTGTGCAGTCATAATATGACTACCACCCTATATAAGGATATTTGGTTACCCTAATGACTCTGGATCATGTGGTGTTAGCCAGAATTGTGTCTGTTTGTATAAATATTTTCTGAGAGGACAATAACTGATTGATTTCTCTCAGTGAGGCCAAATATCCTCACTGTTTAATGGTACAACATGTGGATGTTTATTGAAAAAACCAATATTCAGTGTTGCTTGTATCTAGATGTATACTATTATTTTCAACCGGTATATACTCCCCCAACAACGGCGGCTCGCCGCCTTTGACAAAGCCCGGAGGGGCGAAACTAGTCAGGAGTCACAGCGAGTGTTTGGGCGCTCTCAAAATTTTTTAAAAGCCTAGCACCTCAATGACAATCTAATACTCAATATCTGCTATACGTAGTTAACTTGTTGTACAGTCTGGGTTGTGCCAGACTTAGCTAGAATTTTTGGCTAACTGAAATACAATCAGTCTTACTTATTACTGTGCAGGACAATAGAGGGTATAATAGAACCTACCGAGTCAGTTGCAATCTGAATTGACACGAGTATAGATACCAACCAATTCAAATAGAACTATACTATCCAGTATAGGAATTAGTTACAAGTTTACAGCACGAATTGAATGTAACTGAAATGTGATACAAAATAGAAACACAATAACAGTGCTGCTGCTTTGCAACCAATACTAGATACCACAAAGGATATTGATGCAGCGCTAAGATAAAAGAAAATATTGTAACCCACATTAACTCTATAGTGATATTGTTTAGTGCTGTTGTGCTAATGCTGTATATATCAGTAGTCAAGCAGTGACCGTAACATTAGCTTGACTGAGAGCACTCCCATATTACTTACAAAGTGAATGATAACTGAACAAAATAGTAATAATATAACAACAAGGATTTGCACTGAGTAAACGGTTGGGGATTATATTGAGCTTAGATATCAGAAAACTATTTCACATATGTGGTCAATATAATATAACACTATAGTGTTGCACACAAAACTTCACAACTATTATTTAGAGTACAGAGTCTAAATAGTATACATCTAGATACAAGCAACACTGAATATTGGTTTTTTCAATAAACATCCACATGTTGTACCATTAAACAGTGAGGATATTTGGCCTCACTGAGAGAAATCAATCAGTTATTGTCCTCTCAGAAAATATTTATACAAACAGACACAATTCTGGCTAACACCACATGATCCAGAGTCATTAGGGTAACCAAATATCCTTATATAGGGTGGTAGTCATATTATGACTGCACACATACATTATTTGGACCCAATAGCAGCAGTATAGCAGAACAAAGATAACTCTATTAAGGAGAATATAATTATATACATTAGGCCTTTTATCTAATAAGTCCTCCTAAAGAGTGAACCACTTAATAGATGTCTTGGAGGTGCTAGTGTCGTTTTTAATTTGTGTGTTACCCTTATTTTAAGAGCAATTCATAATAAAAGTTATATTTTAATTTTACCCGTTCTGGAATTACTGCCACAGAGTCTAGGCTAAGAGTGCTTTCAGGTGCATACTTCCAGGAGATATCCACACTCTTTGTGTGATTCTCCTTAGTTTTCTGAAATTTATCTACTTATGCATTAGCACCATTCCCTATATAAGCAATATTTGTTTCACAAATACATATTATATAGTCTGTAATTATTGAATAACAGGGAAAAAGCCCTTGTAGTGCCATTGTTCGTGTGTAATAATACAAGTAAAGTTGTAGTTGTATGTTAAGAACTATATTCACTTAACATACTTCATTTTTGTGACTCTTTACTTGTAATTTATGTATTACACTGCACATGCAACCTGTACTATGTAGGAATGACCTCAAGGAAATTACATCTGAGGCTTATGGAACACTTAAGGAATATCAAAAATGCAGCGAAAGATAAGGATGAAATGAAATCCATAACTAGTGTAGCTGCACATTTCTTAAAATTCCACAATTCAAACTCAAATGACTTGCAATGCTGGGGTATAGAAAAAGTGAGTTTAGGAATGCGAGGAGGAAATCTAGAAAATGCCCTGCTGAGAGCTGAGAGTAGGTGGATCTATTTATTAAATTCAGTCCAACCATATGGGCTGAATGAACAGAATAACTATTATGTTTTTCTGTAAACTTTAAAATGTATACACTGATACAGTAACCATATAGAATAATCAAGAATCATTAGAAACAGATCACGATTAAAAAAGTTGACACAATATAAATGAAACAATATGATATAATACAAATAAGTAAAATACACAAGTAAAGAGTCACAAAAATGAAGTATGTTAAGTGAATATAGTTCTTTCACCCCTTCCCCCAACTTTTCACAAAAGTTAATGTCACAAAAATCTGTTTACAAGAACACATTCACGAACCACTGGAATAGACTGTCTAACCAGTGTTTTCATAATTAACACACAATTAATTTATCACACAGACAACTAAAATAACAAACAGCACTAATTTAAATTGCTAGCTTTGAACTCAATAGCAAGATTATATTCATCACAATATTTACAATCAAGTATCACAAGACACTAGGACAAAACACACAACGAAACAAGGGATGTAACATAAACATGTTCTTCAAATAACGTGAACACTCACAGCACTGTAGAGAGTTAACAAATCTTTTTATTTTATTTTCTCATTTCACATATTAATTTTCACCAACACTTTTATTCAGTTTCACGCAAGAGCACAGTCACATTATAAGACCGTATCTGTTCTTCACTGCAGTACAGCCTAAAACTAATAATTAATATCTATGGCACTGGACTCAGATATTAAACTGCTATTTACATTAGATGAGAAGTTAATCTATTTCCATCATATTAGGAATGTAATTTATCCAAAGAGTAGTTAATGATTAGTCACAATGATCAGCAAAATATCGAAATAATAGTATATGTATCAATATTTGAACACCATGATAATATCAAATAAGGTAGACCACCTTAGGAATCAGTATAGAACACTGACCGAATCTGTCATTTAACATACAGACAGCACGCGTAACATCAGCATAGGACACAAACCAATAATCCCCAAATAATGATTGCAAGTAGAAGCTGTCAATCAATGAACCTTGTCTGATCAAGAGCCAATCACAATAGAAGCAAGGCGGGACTTCCGGTTTCAACCAGTATATACTCCCCCAACAACGGCGGCTCGCCGCCTTTGACAAAGCCCGGAGGGGCGAAACTAGTCAGGAGTCACAGCGAGTGTTTGGGCGCTCTCAAAATTTTTTAAAAGCCTAGCACCTCAATGACAATCTAATACTCAATATCTGCTATACGTAGTTAACTTGTTGTACAGTCTGGGTTGTGCCAGACTTAGCTAGAATTTTTGGCTAACTGAAATACAATCAGTCTTACTTATTACTGTGCAGGACAATAGAGGGTATAATAGAACCTACCGAGTCAGTTGCAATCTGAATTGACACGAGTATAGATACCAACCAATTCAAATAGAACTATACTATCCAGTATAGGAATTAGTTACAAGTTTACAGCACGAATTGAATGTAACTGAAATGTGATACAAAATAGAAACACAATAACAGTGCTGCTGCTTTGCAACCAATACTAGATACCACAAAGGATATTGATGCAGCGCTAAGATAAAAGAAAATATTGTAACCCACATTAACTCTATAGTGATATTGTTTAGTGCTGTTGTGCTAATGCTGTATATATCAGTAGTCAAGCAGTGACCGTAACATTAGCTTGACTGAGAGCACTCCCATATTACTTACAAAGTGAATGATAACTGAACAAAATAGTAATAATATAACAACAAGGATTTGCACTGAGTAAACGGTTGGGGATTATATTGAGCTTAGATATCAGAAAACTATTTCACATATGTGGTCAATATAATATAACACTATAGTGTTGCACACAAAACTTCACAACTATTATTTAGAGTACAGAGTCTAAATAGTATACATCTAGATACAAGCAACACTGAATATTGGTTTTTTCAATAAACATCCACATGTTGTACCATTAAACAGTGAGGATATTTGGCCTCACTGAGAGAAATCAATCAGTTATTGTCCTCTCAGAAAATATTTATACAAACAGACACAATTCTGGCTAACACCACATGATCCAGAGTCATTAGGGTAACCAAATATCCTTATATAGGGTGGTAGTCATATTATGACTGCACACATACATTATTTGGACCCAATAGCAGCAGTATAGCAGAACAAAGATAACTCTATTAAGGAGAATATAATTATATACATTAGGCCTTTTATCTAATAAGTCCTCCTAAAGAGTGAACCACTTAATAGATGTCTTGGAGGTGCTAGTGTCGTTTTTAATTTGTGTGTTACCCTTATTTTAAGAGCAATTCATAATAAAAGTTATATTTTAATTTTACCCGTTCTGGAATTACTGCCACAGAGTCTAGGCTAAGAGTGCTTTCAGGTGCATACTTCCAGGAGATATCCACACTCTTTGTGTGATTCTCCTTAGTTTTCTGAAAAATAATACATTTCTATCATGCATATGAAATAGCACTAGTTAAAGGGACATGAAACCCACATTTTTTCTTTCATGATTTAAAAAAAGAGAATGCAATTTTAAACATCTTTCTAATTTACTTCTATTATCTCATTTGTTTTATTCTCTTGATATTCTTTGCTAAAAAGCATATCTAGATATGCTCAGTAGCTGCTGATTGGTTGCTGCACATAGAAGCCTCATGTGATTGGCTCACCCATGTGCATTGCTTTTTCTCCAACTAAGGATATCTAAAAAATGAAGCCAAATAATTAATAGCAGTAAATTGTAATGTTGTTTAAATTTGTATTCTCTACCTGAATCATGAAAGAAAGATTTTGGGTTTAGTGGCCCTTTAAGTATGTTTAAAAAAAATATGAAGAAGTTTCAGTCTAAACTGTGTATTTTTACTATGAAACTAGCAGGTGTACGCAACTGGGGAGCGATCCGATATATGGCATAGTTTTTGGCCTCGCCTCGCACATCGGGCTATCCAATATACGGCGCCGTCAGATGCTAAAGTGGCATAAGTAGGACAAACTGGCGTTGTTCCGAAAAGTGCGCAAATACACATTTTAGTCGTCGCAAGTACTTATGCCAGTATTTTGTTCACGTAAAGTCTCAATAAAGTGTAGTTTTATGCAAATTTGGCTAACACTCGTAAAAATTACCCGCGACTCCATCTAAAAATGCACAATGTAATTACGCTATTTAAAAGTCATATATAAACCCATGTGCAGCCGCAATTTTCTTCAGTGTGTTTGGATGGTTCGTTGAGCTACAGCACACTACAGTAAGTTTAGGATTAGTAAGAGTAGTGAGAGAGGCGCAGCATAATAGTTAGTTAAGTCGGATTTTTGTTTGGGTAAGCTTGTACATTTACTTACACTTATTTTTACATATTGTTCACATATTGCATACATACATATACAAAATACACAACACTTTTTTTTTTCTAACACCTCACACATTTTATTTCAATTTTACAGTGTGATAGGCTGTGTTTGGTTGTGATTGTGTGTGATTGAACTGGGAGTGAGTGTGAGTGTGTGAGTGTGTGTAGTGTGAGGATAGCAGGGAGAGGTAGGGCGGAGGGGAGGAGGGGAGCGGAGTTGCAGGGAGAGGAGTAATTGTAGCGGACAGGAGGAGCAGTAGGGTCCCCGTCAGGGAGTTAGTGGAGTGGGGAGAGGGAGAGTTAGAAGGGATGATGGGAGGGGAGATGCCCAGAGACCAGGCACACTTAGAAGAGGGACAGAGGGTGCACATGGGGACAGGAGGGGGGAGGAGGGAGAGGATAGGGAGGAACTCACACCAGGGATATCCCAGGGAGGAAGCCAGGTGACCACAGAGGAGGAGCGCATGAGATGCCCAAACTTCTCATTCGATGAGAATGTTGTGCTAGTCCAAGCCATCATGGACAACCACAGTGCCCTCTTTGGCCAGGAGAAGGGCAAAGTTGTTGCTCGAAGGCGTAAGGCAGCATGGTTGGCGGTAGAGGATGCTGTAAACAGTGTGGCCCCGCAGAGAAGGACTGTCGAGGGACTTAAAAAAAGGTGGAACGATTGTAAGAGGCGGGTGAAAGAGAAGATGGGGCAGGAAGCCATGCACCAGAGGGGAACAGGCTGTGGTCCACCCCTGGAAACCGAATACAACACCTGGCAGGAGATGATACGCAGCTCCCTGAGTATCACAGCAGTCCGTGGACTTCCAGGGGCTCGTGACTCAGGGGCTGCAACTACAGCACCTCATGCTGGTGAGTAACATCCCACACACCAGTATTATATGTATTTGAGATATAACATCCTTTAATGTCACACATTCATGTACACAATGAGGAGCATGGTATTTGGCCTACTAACAAAAACATCTACAATTATATTTCACATTAATGCTACTTAACACAATGCAATTCATGATATTAGGTGGAAAAGTGCAATACTAACATGTCTCAGAGTAACACAGGCTACAAGCCACATGTTGAGTTTTCAGTAAATGGACACTATAGCCATCACAATACTTTTAGCTCAGAAAGCAGGTTCTGTGCCTACATCAGGCTAAAGTAAATTGTGTGACCATAGTGTCACTTAAAGAACACATTTTCTCCATCACTGACATGACTATTGTATGAAACACATACCTGTATACTGTGCAGATTAAAATCCCTCATATCACAAATCACATTGTGCACATGCATGTTATATAGTTTGACATAAGAATGAGTATTGTCCCTAGCATGTATCAATGTATATTGTATGCCCACATGGACATATATATGACTGTACTAATCCCTATCATCATTTGACTCCTCCACAGAACCTCCTGTCACCAGGCTGCAAGCAGGCATGCCGCCACCTCCACCACCACCACCAGTCACAGGCATGCAGCCACCTCCACCACCAGTCACAGCCATGCAGCCACCTCCACCACCAGTCTTCAGGCAGCAACATGGACAGTATTCTCCCAGGCATGAGCAGGGTTGGATTGCCTCCGTTGAGGACCCAGAAGTGATGCCACCACCATTGGCATACGACCCCTGGCAAGATACCTGGCCTAAGGAATATCCTTTTGGCTTTGAGGGGGAGCCAAGTCAGCCATGAAGGGTCCATGTCTTTACCCCCCCACACCCAACACAATATCAGGCCAGTCATGGCTTTTCCACACAGGGGATGTCGCAAGAAATGCAAACTGGACAGGCTGAGTCACACACTAGTCGTCAATGGGACTACCAATCCAGCCTGAGAGCTCCACCATCCTCTTCCCTTGGGAGAGCTCCACCATCTGCTTCCCTTGGGAGAGCTCCACCATCCGCTTCCCTTGGGAGAGCTCTACCATCCGCTTCCCTCGGGAGAGCTCCACCATCCTCAGATGAGCATATAGCTGCAGTTGTCCATGAAGCGCCAGCAGCTGCATTTGTCCCTGAAGCACCAGCAGCTGCAGTTGTCCCTGAAGCACCAGCAGCTGAAGTTGTCCCTGAAGCACCAGCAGCTGAAGTTGTCCCTGAAGCACCAGCAGCTGAAGTTGTCCCTGAAGCACCAACAGCTGCAGTTGTCCATGATGCACCAGCAGCTGCAGTTGTCCATGATGCACCAGCAGCTGCAGTTGTCCATGATGCACCAGCAGATAGAGCTGAACCTGCACCTAGAATCACTGCTGCTCAAGAGCCTGTAGATCCACTGTATTTTCCCCTGGGTGAGGAATACATTTCACTCCAGAGGAGGCTCATAACAAGCTGCGAGAGCAGACAAAAAGGCCAACACAAGTTTCACAGGAGCCAACAGAGGTTACTCCAGCGTACCATAGAGCTGCAGAGGGACATGGCAGCATCATTAAATGGTATAGTATAAAACCAGTCGCAGATGATGAGAGTTATTTCTTATATGCAGATGCAGATGACAACAGATGGCGGGAACAAAACCAACTCTTGGGTGTGTTGGTTGAGCACTTCACACACCAGCAGGACACTGCCTCCAGCCTTTCATCTGTGGCTAGCACTCCAGCAGAATCATCTGAAGCTTCCCAAACCAGGAGAACCAGGAAATCCACTCCAGTCACCTCAGTCCCCTCATCCAAGAAGCCAGAAAAAAAACATATTCTTATAGTTCACCATAAATCTTGTCCTCTGTTATTTACCATATAATTGTCATCCACATCCATGTGAGGGGTGTTTTAGTAAACTAATATTGTTTAAACATATAATAAGGCCTGTGTGGAAATGGCCCAAAAAAGGTAATATTATCCTGTTTATGACATATTCTTGTACTATAACTCACATCCACAATAGTTGTTTCTGAAGCGTACATATAGTAATATCCACTTGTAAGATGTAAATCAATGTATCTCACATCCAATATAAATTGACATATTGGTATATATACGGTATATGGTATATGATGTTACTGATAGGGTGGGCATTATCAGGTGTTTTAAGTCTGCAGGTGAGAGGTTGTGGTGTCTGTGATTGGTTTGACACAATTGCAAAGAGGCAGCCTTCAAGAAGGTGTTAGAAATGATCATATGAGCCATCCTAGGTTTTGCTTTCAACTAAGAATACCAAGAGAACAAAGCAAGTGTTCTAATTAAATCTGAAAGTAGTTTGAAATAACATGCCCTATTTAAAAGAAGAAGGTTTTCTTTGGACTTGACTGTCCCTTTATATATTTTGGCATCAGTGCCAAGCTGTGTTAGCATTAGAATAAATTACACTCCAGTGGGTTCTAAAGAGATGAAGGTAATCCAATTTAAAGTAAATAAGCAAGTATATGTCCACAATGTGATAACGTACCTACAAGCTCAATCCATTTGATTATGTTGTGGCTTGAAACTATTTCAAATACACAAATATACCTTAAAAAAGCAATATCATAGTATACTGTCCCTTTAACCTTGAGATGCTGCTTAAATGTATGTGTTTGTTAAGACTTCCAGGGAGTTATGTTGCTTTTTTAGTCAGAATGATATTCCAAGATATTTAGCTGCTAACATTCAAGCAATACAATTTTAACAGTGCTTAGTTAAACAATAGGACACTATATATATTCTAATTGAAACACCAGAAGTTATATATATAAATATATTCTATATTTTGCACAGATAAATTACTTAGCATACAAAAGACCTGTTTAACAATGCACAGGCTATGAAATAAGCTAAAATACAAACTGCTCTTTTAAATCTCTTAACTACAATTTGAACATGGTCTTACCAATAACCTTTGTTTCAAATATTAAAAATTAGAACAATTATACATCACCAACTTGAACCAATTTGTAGTTGTCCTTTCCAAATATCTTTAGATCCTCTCATTTGAAGAAAAGTTATCGCATAGATCAAGGTAAGTTTTCAGTTCCTTGCTTAAAATGATTGTGTCCCCAAGAGAATGGCTGCCAGTTATCAATCACTAGTGACAAGCAGATCACCAAAAACTGTCCTTGTCTTGCATTTAGCTATTCCTTATATAATCATTGATGATCTTTTTCGTTGACGCCCACGGTGCTTGTCCCTTTTCATTGGACACTCGGGAGGTCCCATCGGATTTGCCCTGGAAAATTTCATTTTGAACAGCCAAAGCCTTCTGGCTGTAATACTGGACCTTGGCCATTGGGGGGCAACATGACAAACACACAGACTCATTTAGTCCTAACATTCATGTTTGCTACAATTTAAATATCTTCCATATAATGATTATTTAAAATCATCATAATTTCTTGCATTAATCACTTATACTCCGAATTCCAGGCAGGATATCATCATGTGAATTTTCTGATTATTCCAATACTAAATACAGTATGTTTTTAACATTAGATTATATCAAAGCTATTATACTGCTAATTTCCAATATTATAGCATTTATAGATCTGTTATATTTTAAAAGATGTATTTAAACTTTCATATACATTTAGTGTATAATCATATGACATGACTCAGATCATCCCATGCAGGCAATCCTGTATTTAGTATCTTTTAGCCCCATCTGAAAGATAGAAAAACCATATGTTATATATATTTTAAAAAATGGGATTATTACAACTGTTATTTAATCTATTACAAATTTGAATTTATCTCCCATATATATATTCAATACATTCTGAGGCATACATTTAATATGTTATCAGTTGTATTTTCACTAAATTTCAAAGTTACATTGTAACATGTGCTTTTGCTGTGTTATGTTGGTACGGTACATGGGAACTCCACAGGAGATAATTTACACATGGTCATTAAGTTACAGTTCCTTTGGAAGATCTTTGTATCTTCAAACATCTTCCCAGACGGTGCGGCTCCTTACCTTGGCAGGAAACCCATATATGGGCATGTATCCTGATATAGGCACCATGTGTATCTTTGTTTGAAAAAGATCTAATCTCATCAAGTGGTGAGGTGAAAAAAAAATGTTTTGAAGTTTGTATTAACAGCTAGGGAGCAAATGCTGTCTTTTGAAGTTTCTCGGGACATCCTGTCTGTATTTGAGTCTTGAGATGTGTATTCAAATTAGACTTGTGCATGGTGGAAAAATTTGGTTCGGTTCGGATAGATTCGGATGTTTTCGAATTTCGGTTCGGATCGATTTGATTTCGAAAAAATTTGAATGCATTCGTTTCTGATTTGTTTTGGATTCATTTGGATTCTAATAAATTCGGCTGGATTCAGTTCAGTTTGATTCGGAAATTCGGAATTTCGGTATGTGTTAGGTGGGATGTGCTGTGTATTAGACTAGTATTATGTACTGTATATTAGGTGTAACCCATAGCAGATTGATATAACCTAATATACTGTACAATACTAGTGTAATCCATGGCCATCCGAATCTACCGAATAAATCTGAACTAATTCAGATTTATTCGGTAGATTCGGTACTACCGTAATTCGGAAATTCGAATCGATCCGAATCTCCGAATTTAACAAATTCGGCCGAATTTTGATCCGTTCCGAATCGAAACGCACATGTCTAATTCAAATCATGTGGGTTTTGAGTCAATTCCTGACATCAGAATTGCAACCCTATTTTAATAATATCTGATAAAAATATGGCTTCATACATAAACACATTCCCCTGTCCTATTTACATATATATATGTTATTTACCTGTACCCTGACATAATTCCCCTTCCAATTCAAATAGATGTGGGACACATGTATTTGAATTGGCTTAAAGTCAGCGGTACTTGGTGAGGGTATTGACCGTACGCTTCATAGACAGTCTCTTATGCAGAGAGTCCATCATTTTTGAGACTTCATGCTTATCAGCTAGACATCTTTAAACTATAGTATACCTTTAGTGCATTTGTTGATATGACTCTTCATTCTCCCTCTATGACTCGAGTTGAGACCTAGGATGGCATGCTCGCAATTGATTGATATGGACCCATTTATCTATGAAACTTTCATTTTTGGGGATCCGTATTTTATAGGCCACTGGAGATATTTTGTCAGTAATGACAAAAGGACCTTTCCATGATGGAAGAAACTTCTTCTCTTTAACCTGATCTCTTCCAAAGTTATAAAGATAAACTTTATCATTTATTTCATATTCCTTTTTGGACGTTTTGAGATCATAATAGGTTTTATTGGCAGATGCGGATTTCTCTAAGTTCCTTTGAGCAAATGCAAAGGCATATTGCAGGTGCTTTCTTAGGTTCTCCCCATTTTGATGTGTATTGGCAGCGTTTATCAAGTTTTGGTCTGATGTACGGTACAGTAGATGCTGAGGTAGAACCATTCTTCTACCAGTCATCAGTTCAAAAGGTGACATCTTGGTAGCACTTCTTGGATTGCTCTTAATGCCATTAAGACTGGAGGTAGTTTTACATCCCAGTCTTTACCCGTCTCACTCACAAACTTTTTGAGGATTTTAACAATGGACTGGTTGTAATGCTCTACACCACCACTTGAGTAAGCTCTATAAGCAATATGGAGCTTTCTTTTTACCCCTAGTATTTTCCACATTTTGGTCATCACTTCGCTAGTGAAGTGGGTTCCCCGATCTGACTCGATTCTTTGGGGCAAACCAAATCTGGAATACACGTGGTTGATGAGCAATTCTGCACATGTTTCAGCACTATTGTTAGGTGCACTGATGCATTCTACCTATTTAGTGAACAGGCATGTCACTGTTAACATGTATTTGTTAGCTCGTGATGACCTAGTTACTGGACCAATAAAATCAATTTTACAACCTTGACAGTAGGTTTGAACATCTTTCAACATGTGTGGCCAGAATGCATAATCATGCAATATTTCATACGTGAGTTTGGCACCACAATGACCAGATGTGGGAGCATCATGGGCATGTTGAAGCATTAGACCTCTGAACTTGGTGGGTACTACCCATTGCTGGATGCCAGTTTTGGAGTGTTACGGTACCAACAGTGTACCAAGGGTTAATACCAGGGAACAACGTCCTGCATAGGGAATCAGCAATTCACAAACCAGCCAGTTTTCAGGTTTAAACAGAATGACATTTATTAAAGGCTAGATGCCTAGTATTTATACAGGTTTGACACCCCCCCCCCCCCCAGATGGGGGTTGAAAGACTGTTGTACATTACATGGAGGGAACAAGCCCTTTGACATGATACAATAGAATTATATTACTTAAACACTTCAACCACAAGACACTCTTGGCCCTTCTTATCACTTAGGCGTTTTCTCTCTGAGGTGATCAAACAATAGAATGCTTAGCACTAATTAGATTATAGCTGGAGCCAGCAACTCTGTCTTTAGAAATTAGTTTCTTAGCTAAACACAATTAACTCCTTCAGTCCTGACAGAAGGGTCTGTCACATATCTCCCCCGTTGTGGAACACTCCGGCAGACCCGGCTTGACCCTTTGGCGGGTCAACCTGGGGATGACCGGACTAGGAGGTGGTAGGCATGTCAGTTTGCCAGGACAATCCATCTGTATTCCCGTTATGAGAGAGAATTCCTGTCCATACAAAGAAGGGTTCAACTTCCTCAGTGCCCAGACTAGGGCTAAACAGTCCTTCAAAATCCCATCAGCTTCTTTACGAGTTTTCTGTACCTGCTCTTTATAGGTATCCACAATCCCTTCATACTGACATAGGGTGCCCTTGAGTTGCTGCACCTCATTATGAGCCAGCGTCAGCTTCTCCTCAAGTGTCGCTAAGTTTGTCTTTAAGGTTTCATGTCCCACTCTCAAGCTGGTGTTTTCTGCAGTCTGTCGGTGCAGCTTGTCTAGCAGAGATTCACGTTCTAAACGTGCTTTTTCCTCTGCGCTCCTCTTCTCCTTCATCAGCGCATTGTAACGGGACCTCCACATATCAATAGCGGATAGAGATTTACTGAGCTCAGCGTCCTGGGGCTTAGCAGCAGGTGGGTCAGTCTCTGCTGCACGGATCTGGGCACGGGTAGTCACAGAGTTAACATCAGCGGGACCCATAGGAGCGTAGGCAGAAACAAGGGGGGCCAAGTCATTTCCAAGAAGAACATCAGCAGGTAAGTCCTTCTTGACCCCCACATTCACAGGTCTAGCGCCCACTCCCCAATCCAAATGTACCCTGGCAACAGGTAGGCTGAACACATCGCCCCTTGCTACCCTCACAGCCACAGTGTCTCCAGTGTACTGTTTCTCAGACACCAAGTTCTTTTGAAGCAAGGTCATGGTAGCACCAGTATCCCGTAGACCACTGACCTTCTTCCCATTCACTTTAACCAGTTGCCGGTTATTCCGGTGGGCAGCTTGCACAAGGTCTGCCTCATGTAGGATGCTCCAGCATTCTTGCGCCTCTACGTAGCGGGCCGCAGGCTGAGGATTACGTGGGATTCCGCCGGCAGGTCTTCTCCAGGACTGCGCTTGGTTCGCTGCGTTTAGGGGACACTCTGGTCTTTTGTGCCCTAGTTGCTTACATCCAAAGCATCGAATCGGTTGTGAGTAGCCCCGCAAATTGAACAGGGCTCTCTGAGGGTAGTTCGTGGCCGGAGGCCGTGTGGTATAGCGGTGCGCCGGGGTTTGGTAACTGGCAGCTGCTGGGGTGACTGGGGGTCTGTACTCCACTCTAGCAGGGGGCTTAGTGGTAGCAGTGTCCAGTTTGCGGGCATCCGTATACTCATCTGCCAAGCGAGCCGCTTCCTGCAGGGTGGAGGGTTTACGGTCCCGAACCCACTCTCGAACTCCTGCGGGTAACTTGTCGAAGCAATGTTCCAACATGAATAGCTGCAGCACCTCTTCCCCAGATATGGCTTGGCACCCCGCTATCCAGTGAGCTGCTGTGCGGTGCACCTTACATGCCCACTCAAGGTAGGAATCTCCAGCTAATTTAACAGTGTCTCTGAACCGCCTCCGGTATGCCTCCGGTGTAACCGCATACCTGGAGAGCAGAGCCTCTTTTACCGTATTATAATCCCTGACTTCCTCATCTGGAATGGCCCGAAAAGCCTCTCTGGCCCGGCCGGATAATTTTCCAGATAATATCGTGACCCAGTCCTCTGCGGGTACCTTGTGTAGTGCACATTGCCTCTCAAAATCCGCAAGGTACCCATCAATCTCTCCTTCTGTTTCCAGGAAGTTTTTAAAAACTGCAAAATTTACTTTTCTCTTTTCCATCTTAGTCAGTATTGTAATAATCCCCCTCTTCCTGAGGTTACTGGCTTGTGTAGTTGCTCTTCTGGGCGATAAGGTTCATCCTGCCGCTGCCACCAATGTTACGGTACCAACAGTGTACCAAGGGTTAATACCAGGGAACAACGTCCTGCATAGGGAATCAGCAATTCACAAACCAGCCAGTTTTCAGGTTTAAACAGAATGACATTTATTAAAGGCTAGATGCCTAGTATTTATACAGGTTTGACACCCCCCCCCCCCCAGATGGGGGTTGAAAGACTGTTGTACATTACATGGAGGGAACAAGCCCTTTGACATGATACAATAGAATTATATTACTTAAACACTTCAACCACAAGACACTCTTGGCCCTTCTTATCACTTAGGCGTTTTCTCTCTGAGGTGATCAAACAATAGAATGCTTAGCACTAATTAGATTATAGCTGGAGCCAGCAACTCTGTCTTTAGAAATTAGTTTCTTAGCTAAACACAATTAACTCCTTCAGTCCTGACAGAAGGGTCTGTCACATGGAGGTTCTAATTAACAAACCATCCTTTAACTTAAATTGTGATCTGGATTTCATTAAGATTCTAAGATCTTCTTTGCCAATACAATCATCTTTTGAGATGGGGTTGCTTTCAGGATCTTCTATGTGTTTATAGAAGATGCCTACAATGGGGTCTTCTTTTTGACTAGTGATCAGGTCCTCACTAGGAGAATCCTGACTCCATTGTACCAGGTTAGGCTCACTCTGTTGTTTTGCCTGGTTTCTGGTAATGACTTCTACCTAAATTGCACCCATTAAGTGGTCAATATTAAGGAGTTCTCCAGTTATGGCTCCTTGTTTGGCTAATGAATCCGCAAGATCATTGCCTTCCTTATCAGGACCTTGAACCCTGGAATGACCCTTGGTCTTTTTCCAGTGTATGGTTAAATCATTGGATACCATCAGATTATCAATCTCACAGAACAACTTGCCATGCCTGACTGGTTTGTTATTGCTTTTCTGCATGCCATTTCTTTTCCAAGTTGGCAGGTATTCAACAAAACTGTCACGCACATAATTTGAGTCAGTAATGATCACAAATTCATGAATATCCTGTTCAATAGCCATTTCAATGGTTTTTAGAACAGCAGTGAGTTCTGCAACTTGACTGGATCTTGGTCCAATGTTGAAACTTATGGATATATTTGGGAATCCATTTGCCCAAGTTATACCAATGCCAGCGACTAGTCTGCGTCATTATCAACAGTGGCATGGTAAGAACAACCATCAACATATACCCAAGGTAATGTTTAACAATGGTCCTCATTGTACATTTTATATAGGGAATTCCTGGACACTTTTTAAGTGGGCGTGGAGAGGGCGTGGCTTGGGGCGAGGCTTCTCACGGCCTCAAATTCATTATGAAATCAATTTTATATATATATATTTTATATGTTTTCATCTACTGAACTGCAAAGGGCTTCAATGCACACACACATTTATGTGTGTGTGTGTGTGTATATATGTGTACATATGTATTTATTTTTTTATATGTGTATATATTAAGGTGACCAAATTTTTAAAATGAAATCCGGTATTGGTATTAATATATTTAATATATGTGGCGGCGATGTAGGGGGTAGATTAGGGGTTAATATATTTAATATAGGTGGCGGTGGTGTAGGGGGATTAGATTAGGGGTTAATATATTTAATATAAGTGGCGGCGGTGTAGGGGCGTCAGATTACAGGTAAAAGAGCTGATTACTTTGGGGCAATGCAGTGTAGGGACACTTTAGTATTTTAGGGGGTAATACATTTATTATAGGTGGCAGCGGTGTAGGGGGATTAGATTAGGGGTTAATAATTTAAAGATAGGTGGCGGCGGTGTAAGGGGGTCAGATTAGGGGGTAGTACATATAATGTAGGTGGCGGCTCACATTAGGGGTTAATATAGTTAAAATAGGTGGTGGCGGTGTAGGGGGATCATATTGGGGGTAAAATAGTTAATGTAGCTGGCGGCGGGGTAGGGGGCTCACATTAGGGGGTAATATAGTTAAAATATGTGGCGGCGTTGTAGGGGGATCATATTGGGGGTAATATAGTTAATGTAGCTGGCGGCGGGGTCCGGGAGCGGCGGTTTAGGGGTTAATATATTTATTGTTAGGAGTGAGAGGGGGGGTTGCGGATAGAGGGGTATACGTGTCGGGCTATGTTTGGGAGGCGTGTTAGACAGTAACGGGAGATTTAACATTTTAGTCAGTTTTTTTATGCGGCGGCAGTTTCTAAAGTGCCGTAAGTCACTGGCGACTCCAGAAATTTGTACTTACGCAGATTTCTGGTCATCGCTAGTTTGTTAGACTTACGGCACTTTAGCAAATGCCAGCGCCGTATATGGGATAGCTCGATGGGCGAGCTGAAACTACGGGCGCCACAGGTTTCCACGCTTGCGCCGAAACCTGCGCCGTATATCGGATCGCGCCCCGGATGTCCATATAAATATCCCTTCTCTACTGTTTATTTTTGAGTTGCCTAATAAAGTGTTGTTGAGTGCTATATATGTACACTCTTTGTCGGTAATTTACTGGTTTTCTTGTATCTAGCTTCCTTTTAGTGTACAACACTGGCCTAACATTATATGTCTATGTTGTTCCCTATCAACCTACTGGGAACAGACTATTGATAGTGCTTCAGGCAACAACGCTTGTAGTGCCATCGTTTTTTTCCCCCCTTCCTCTTGCCCATATTTCTAAAGTATGCCTGTACTTCTTAAAGGGAATGATACCCAAACTTCATATTTCATGATTCAGATAGAGAATACAATTTAAAATTTTGCAATTTACTTCTATGATCAAATTTGCATCATTCTTATGTTATTCTTTTGTTGAAGAGATATCTAGATAGGTAGCGTGCACATGTCTGAAGCACTACATGAGAGGAAGTAGTGCTGCCATCTAGTGTTCTTGCTAATGTATAATATTGTTGCAAAACTACTGCCAAATAGTGCTGCAGACACGTTTACCTTCCTGCTTTTCAACAAAGGGTAACACGAAAACAAAGACAATTTGCTCATAGAAGAAAATTGGAAAGTTGTTTAAAATTGTATGCTCTATCTGAATCATGAAATAAATGTTTTTTGGCTATGTCCCTTTAAATATCTTTAGAAGGAAAAAACCACAAACAATATAAATAAAAAGCACATATATGTGAGGCTTGCAGGTGCCTTTATGGTCAATTAAAATAGACAGCTGGTGTCCAGAACCATATACCAAGAGCGCTATTCACAATGTTACTTATTTGGAGCTTTAACACAAAATTTTATTCCAATGGCATCTAACTCCTCTTAAATTATTTCAAATGTCCCACATTCACTCCCCTTATGTTGGAGGGGTTGTGGGAGAACTGGCTCCGCAGTTCATATGTGGTGGGCATGTCCCAAAATTAATTATCTCTGGACCAGGGCTCTTCTATGCTGCAGGCGGTTCAGAGTTAGCTGGGGGGGGCATGCTCTGAAGGGTCTTTTTCATATGCTCCCCGAGAAGCTCCCGGCTCAGGTTCTAAATCTGTGTATATACTTATTTACTGCAGTTAAGTTGGCTATAGCCAGATCATGGCGTCAGCCTAAATGCCCAGGGTGGTCTCAAGTCCTGACAATTATGACACATATGGAAACAATGGAATGCCCCATTTTTGCAGCTAACAACACAATTGACATTCACTGGTTGAGCTGGGAGCTCTGGAGACAATGTCTTGAGCCAGGGGGGGAACCCATGTTCTTAACAGAATGGGTCCTCGATCACATTTTCGACAAGGCTTTTCCTGCAGTATCTGACTCTATAGGGGGCCATGGTTCTCAGTTAGTATACTTCACCGCTTTGATTTCCTTATGTTTCTGCAGTACATCTGTTGCTTGTTCTTATATACAATTCTCAGGGAATACTACAGTGTGGGTCATTTGTATTTACATGAGTTGTTCATTCTATTGAGTAGAGCGAGGTGTCATTATAATGCATATAGTCTCTTCATTGGTTTTTTATTTATTATGTGGTTTCTTCCACACCTCAACTCTCTCTCATTTATGTGGATGGCTCATAATGTGAACTCCCTGAACTTTTATGCAGCCAGATTGTACCCCTCTGGAAAATGTTTACTTGTACTGTTGAAACGAATATATTGTACTTTTGTAAAAACTTTCAATAAAAGCAATATATATATATATATTTTAAATAGTCAGCTGGTGGAGGACAGCAACAATAAACTGTACAAACTGGGGGAATAATGATTTATTGAATTACATGTGCTGCAATGTAGTTTATAAATAAATGAGCATTCAAAGACACAGATGATGATGACATTTGTCTACTTTTACTGCAGTTTATTTCTAAAGAGATTATCCAAAGAGAAATAGTGAAAGCTTAATATTTGGAAACTTCCTGTCCTGGCTAGCACCAGAATAGAGGACGAAAAGAAAATCAGACTTTCTGATAACCGTAAATAAAAAATACATAAAAAATAAAAGCTCAGATAACAAACCTATGTAGAAGGTTAGTTGTAATTTGAAAAGAGTGAAGGCCCTTTAAGGGTTAAAAAGATATACTCTAATAAGTTAGCATACCTGACAATCAGCTAGATTACAAGTTTGTGTTTTCGTCTTTTAACGCTGAAAATATGGCATTTTCATAGTTAAAACAGCAACACAGCTATTTACGAGTCTTGTCGGTATAGGTGTACCGCAAGCCGTTTAGCCTGTAACGCAACGTCAGTACCACACTCCTAAAAATTACGTTTTTTAATGGGACTTCCATAGCGCTGGTATTACAAGTTTTTCTGGGAGGCTAAAAAGCGAGCGGTACACTCAGCAGTTATGAGTTTTACGCAACAAAGCTGTTACATAAAACTCATAACTAAAGTGTTAAAAAGTACACAAACACCCATAAACTACCTATTAACCCCTAAACCGAGGTCCTCCCGCATCACAAACACTATAATAAAGTTATTAACCCCTAATCTGCCGCCTCTGACATCGCCGCCACTAATAAAATTTATTAACCCCTATTTCACCGCTCCCCGACATCATCGCCACTATATTAAAGTTATGAACCCCTAAACCGCCACCCTCCTGCACCTCAAACACTATTTAAATATTCTTAACCCCTAATCTGCCGTCTGCCCACACCGCCGCCACTATAATAAACCTATTAACCCCTAAACCGCAAGCCCCCCACAACAAAATATACTAAAATAAACTATTAACCCCTAAACTGAAAGCCCCCCACAACGAAATAAACTGATTTAAACTATTAACCCCTAAACCTAATGCCCACTAACGTTATATTAAAATTACAATTTCCCTATCTTAAATTAAATTAAAACTTACCTGTCAAATTAAAAAAAACTAAGTTTAAACTAACAATTGAACTAATATAATTATTAAACCAAAATTAAACTAACTACCAATTAAATAAAACTAAACTACACATTAAAAAAATTCTACCACTACTCTAATTTAAAAAAATAGTAAATTACAAAAAATAACAAACACTAAATTACGAAAAAAACAAACGAAATTATCAAAAATAAAAAAGAATTACACCTAATCTAATAGCCCTATCAAAATAAAAAAAACCTTAGCCTACAATATACTACCAACAGCCCTTAAAAGGGCTTTTTCTAGGGCATTGCCCTAAGTTTAACAGCTCTTTTACCTGTAAAAAAAAAAATACAAAGACCCCCCCAACAGTAAAACCCACCACCCAACCAACCCTCCCAAATAAAAAAAGCTATCTAAAAAAAACTAAACTAACCATTGCCCTGAAAAGGGCATTTGTATGGGCATTTATATTGTAGCTAGCTTATGTTTTATTTTACAGTTAAGTTTGTATTTAGTTTTAAATAGTTATTATTTAGTTAATAATTGTAACTTTAATTTAGCTCTATTTTAATTATGTTAAAGTTAGGGGGGTTGGTTAGGCTTACGTTAGGGTTAGGTTTAGGGGTTAATATATTTATTAAGTGGCAGTGATGTGGGAGGCCAGAGGTTTAGGGGTTAATAACTTTAGTATAGTGGCGGCAACATCGGGAGCAGCAGATTAGGGGTCAATAGTTTTATGTAGGTGGTGGCGATGTTGGGGGAGGCAGATTAGGGGTTTTACTGTTGGGGGGTATTTGTATTTTATTTTTTTTACAGGTAAAAGAGCTGATTTCTTTGGAGCAATGCCCTGAAAAAGGCCCTTTTAAGGGCTATTTGTAGTTTATTGTAGGTTAGGGTTTTTTTTTATTTTGGGGGGCTTTTTTTATTTTCATAGGGACCTTAGATTAGGTGTAATTAGTTTAAATCTTTGATCATTTCTTATTTATTTTTTGTAACTTAGTTGTTAGTTTTTTGTAAAAATATAATATAGTTCATTTAATTTGTAGTTTAATGTAATTTTAGTATAAAAGTTAGGTTAGATTCAGTTTAAATTTAATATAGTTTAATGTAACTTTATTATAATAGTTAGGGTAGGTTAATTAATTAGTAGTTTAATATAGTTTAAAGGGACACTGAACACAATTTTTTTCTTTTGTAATTCAGAAAGAGCATGCAATTTTAAGCAACTTTCTAATTTACTCCTATTATCAATTTTTCTTTGTTCTCTTGCTATCATTATTTGAAAAAGAAGGCATCTAAGCTTTTTTTTGGTTTCAGTACTCTGGACAGCACTTTTTTATTGGTGGATGAATTTATCCACCAATCAGCAAGGACAACCCAGGTTGTTCACCAAAAATGGTCCGGCATCTAAAATTACATTCTTGCATTTCAAATAAAGATACCAAGAGAATGAAAATTTGATAATAGGAGTAAATTAGAAAGTTGCTTAAAATGTAATGCTCAATCTGAATCACGAAATAATTTTTTTGGGTACAGTGTCCCTTTAATGTAATTTTAAAGGTAAGTTTAAATTTATTATAAGATAGGGATGAGTTAATATTTAATATAAAGTTAGCGGGTTGTTAGGTTTAGGGGTTAATAGGTTAATTTAGTTTATGGTGATGTGGGGGGCTGGCGGTTTAGGGGTTAATAACTTTATTTAGAACCGGATTACAAAAAATAAAAAAAGATTACAAAAATTTTAAGCTAAAAGCTAAAAGTTAAGCTAAAAAAATGTCCCTACCCTAAACTAAATTACAAAAAGTAATCAGTTCTATTACCAGCTCTTAAAAGGGCCTTTTGTGGGGCATTGCCCCAAAGTAATCAGCTCTTTTACCTGTGGAAAAAAAGAACAATCCCCCCTTTTACAACTCACCACCCACACACCCCTACTCTAAAACCCACCCTATCCCCCCTTAAAAAACCTAAGTCTAACCCCCAAGTGGTCCTTACCTGTCCTTAAGACCGGCGGAGAAGGTCCTGTTCCAGGCGGAGAAGTCTTCTTCCAGGCAGCGACCTCTTCTTCTTCCAGGAACCAGCCGGCGCGGAGCAGAGGAGTTGAAGACCGATGACCGCGGAGATGAAGACCGTCCTCTCTGGAACTGAAGACCGGCGATGCAGGTACTGAAGATCGGCGACGCTGGAACTGAAGACCGGGGCCATGGAGCGTGGAGGATCCTCTTCATATGATCGCCGCCATAGATTAAAAATGGCGTCCCTTGAATTCCTATTGGATGATTTGAGTCTTCAAATTCAAATCAGCCAATTGGATGAGAGCTACTTTAATTCTATTGGCTGATTTGAATAACCAAAAGAATAAGAGCTACTGTAATTCTATTGGCTGATTAGAATAGCCGGTCGCAGGTCTTCAGTTCCAGAGAGGACGGTCTTCAGCTCTGCGGTCATCGGTCTTCAACTCCTCCGCTCCGCGCCGGCTGGTTCCTGGAAAGAGAAGAGGTCGCCGCCTGGAGGAAGACTTCTCCGCCTGGAACAGGACCTTCTCCGCCGGTCTTCAGGACAGGTAAGGACCACTTGGGGGTTAGACTTAGGTTTTTTTAAGGGGGGATAGGGTGGGTTTTAGAGTAGGGGTGTGTGGGTGGTGGGTTGTAATGGGGGGGGTTGTTCTTTTTTTCCACAGGTAAAAGAGCTGATTACTTTGGGGCAATGCCCCACAAAAGGCCCTTTTAAGGGCTGGTAATAGAGCTGATTACTTTTTGTAATTTAGTTTAGGGTAGGGACATTTTTTTATTTTGGGGGGCTTTGTTATTTAATTAGGGGGCTTAGATTAGGTGTAATTAGCTTAAAATTCTTGTAATCTTTTTTATTTTTTGTAATTTAGTGTTTGTTTTTGTAATTTAGTTTAGTGTATTTTATTATATTTTAGTTTAGATAATTGTAGTTTATTTTATTAATTTATTGATAGTGTAGGTGTATTTGTAACTTAGGTTAGGATTTATTTTACAGGTAAATTGGTAATTATTTTAACTAGGTAGCTATTAAATAGTTATTAACTCTTTAATAGCTATTGAACCTAGTTAAAATAAATACCAAGTTACCTGTAAAATAAATATAAACCCTAAAATAGCTACAATGTAATTATTAAAGTGACACTGAACCCAAATTTTTTCTTTCATGATTCAGATAGAGCATGCAATTTTAAAAATCTTTCTAATTTACTCCTGTTATCAATTTTTCTTCGTTCTCTTGCTTTCTTTATTTGAAAAAGAAGGCATCTAAGCTATTTTTTTGGTTCAGGACCATGGAAAGCACTTGTTTATTGGTAGGTGAATTTATCTACCAATCAGCAAGAACAACACAGTGTGTTCACCAAAAATGGGCCGGCATCTAAACTTACATTCTTGCATTTCAAATAAAGATACCAAGAGAATAAAAAGAATTTGATAATAGGAGTAAATTAGAAAGTTGCTTAATATTGCATGCTCTATCTGAATCATGATAGAAAAAATTTGGGTTCAGTGTCCCTTTAATTATATTGTAGCTATCTTAGGGTTTATTTTATAGGTAAGTATTTAGTTTTAAATACAAATATTTTAGTTAATAATATTAATATTATTTAGATTTATTGCAATAATAATTAGGTTAGGGGTGTTAGGGTTAGATAGGGTTAATATAGTTAATATATATAATATCATAACTATATTAACTATATTAACCCTAATATAATTAGGGTTAATATAGTTAATATAGGTGGCGGCGGTGTAGGGGGGTCAGATTAGGGGTTAATATAGTTAATATGGTGGCGGCGGTGTAGGGGGGTCAGATTAGGGGTTAATATATTTAATATAGGTGGCGGCGGTGTAGGGGGATTAGATTAGGGGTTAATATATTTAATATAGGTGGTGGCGGCGGTGTAGGGGGATTAGATTAGGGGTTAATATATTTAATATAGGTGGCGACGGTGTAGGGGGGGTCAGATTACAGGTAAAAGAGCTGATTACTTTGGGGCAATGCCCCGCAAAAGGCCCTTTTAAGGGCTGGTAATAGAGCTGATTACTTTGGGGCAATGCAGTGGAGGGACACTTTAGTATTTTAAGGGGTAATACATTTATTATAGGTGGCGGCGGTGTAGGGGGATTAGATTAGGGGTTAATACATTTAATATAGGTGGTGGCGGTGTAGGGGGATTAGATTAGGGGTTAATCATTTTAATATAGGTGGCGGCGGTGTAGGGGGATTAGATTAGGGGGTGATGTAGTTAAAATAGGTGGCAGCGGGGTAGGGGGCTCACATTAGGGGGTAATAATTTTAATAGAGGTGGCAGCGGTGTAGAGGGCTCACATTAGGGGTTAGATATATAATATAGGTGGCGGCGGTGTAGGGGGCTCACATTAGGGGGTTAGATATATAATATAGGTTGCAGCGGTGTAGATGGCTCACATTAGGGGGTTAGATATATAATATAGGTGGCGGCGGTGTAAGGGCTCACATTAGGGGGTTATCATTTTAATGTAGGTGGCGGCGGGGTCCGGGAGTGGCGGTTTAGGGGTTAAGCACTTTATTAGGGATTGCGGCGGGGGATTGCGGTTGACAGGTAGATAGACATTGCGCATGCATTAGGTGTTTTATTTTGCAGGGAGTTTAGGGAGTTACGGGACTCCAATACTCAGCGTAAGGCTTACTACGCCTGCAATTTGTGGCGAGGTGAAAATGGAGTAAGATTTCTCCATTTTCGCCACGTAAGTCCTTACGCTGTATATTGGATACCAAACTGCGCGGGTTTGGTATACCTGTCTATGGGCCAAAAAACTACGGCCGAAGACAGAAATATACGAGCGTAACTTCTAGGTTACGCCGTATATGTGATTCCAAACCAGCGCAAAATTTGGCGTCGCCGGCTTTTGCGGGCGACGCTGCATATCGGATCGGGCCCCTGCTTCGAGGGGATTGAATAAAACTTAAAGGGCCACTAAACCCAAAATCTTTCTTTCATGATTCAGATAGAACATACAAACTTAAACAACATTACAATTTACTTCTATTATTTATTTTGCTTCATTTTTTAGATATCCTTAGTTGAAGAAAAAGCAATGCACATGGTGAGCCAATCACACGAGGCTTCTATGTGCAGCAACCAATCAGCAGCTACTGAGCATATCTAGATATGCTTTTCAGCAAAGAATATCAAGAGAATAAAACAAATTAGATAATAGAAGTCAATTAGAAAGATTTTTAAAACTGCATTCTCTTTCAAAATCATGAAAGAAAAAATGTGGGTTTCATGTCCCTTTAACTTTTATTAGTTATATGAATAAAAAAATTCATGATTGAAAATAGAACATAAAAACACAGTTTGGAACAATCCTGACACTGCTTATTATAACGCTATATTATCATCTGTGGTACTGGGTCATCATAGTATATACAAATACCAAAAATGTCGATGCACACTTTTTCAGGTATCAGAATTGAGGATGCTATTGTAATTGCACTCCCCTGGGTTGGGGATAATGGTGCCAGGTTTAGGTGTGGTTCTTTAAGGGTGCTGGCGTAAAACTTGGGGTAGGATGCTTGTGGGGTTAATGCACTGTTTATTTTTGATTTACCTAATAAAGTGTTGTTGAGTGCTATATATGTACACTCATTGCCGGCAATTTACTGGTTTTCTTGTATCTGGATACATTAGAAATATTGTGGGTTTGGTTCCAGACCACTGCAACAAAGCGAGTCACACACATTTTGTGGCCTCCCAGTCCATATAAATGTTATGTTTACATTATACTATAGTTTGTTAAGTGTGTACTTTCATTATGCCTAAAAAAAACAATCTGCATCCCGTAGTAAAAAAATACTTTATTGCTAAAATAGGTAACCATTATCTAAGCCTTCTGCGAAACGTAATCATTTTGCTGGTGGTATGCACATATATATATATATATATATATATATGTATATATATATATATATATATATATATATATATATATATATATATATATAGGCTGACCATACGTACCGTTTTGAAAGGGACAGTACCGTTATTTTATGTTTCTTCCCCCGTCCCGTCATTTCTTTAATAACATTCATTTTGTCCCGTTTTGAGGGTTATCAGTGTAATTTTTTAGCACACACACCACTTACTAAAATCATTGTGATCATTGAAAGCAAGTGACAGCAGGTCAGTACTCAGTCGTGAGCTGTCAGACTGAGCTGAGGAGAGAGACTGGTCACGAGAGACAAGTTAGAACTACTAGCTAGTGCCTAGTAAGGACAGGAGTCGGACTAGATCTGTCATTATCTGATGTGATGATCATCTGCCTCTGCCATCATCCGAATTAGCGGCTGACCATCACCAGAGAGATAATTCTTGCCAACTTCTTGTGTCACAGTGTGAACATACAAACATAGTGATCAAGTAGATCAACTGTCTAAGTTATGCAAGAATTGTGCACGGCCAAAGTAAGACCAGTGTCTGTGCCAGTCAATTAATTTAATTGTCATTAATTATGCTTACTAAATTGCTTACTATTCCAACCTTTCACACTCTTTTCTTACTGCTTACAATTGACTCTTATGTAAACTGCAAAATAAAACAAAATAAAAAAAAGTAATTTGTCATGTTGTTTAGAACTAAACTATGATGGTAGTGTATTTTTATTTTTATTTTGCAGTTTACTTATTACGCTGCTGCAGTGCTGGTTCTAAAGACTTTATAAGTAACGGTTATCATTATCAAGTAACTATTTCCACATTTTTCTCAGTTCTTCCACCATGTAACAATGATTTTGGGCAACTGAGCTAAGGATAATTGTTGGCTCAATAGTTTATATTCATGTCATAAAAGTTAACTTTTGTTAAAATCTTACTTTTTTTCCTACGAATAAAGAATATTAACCCTGTCCCATTTTTGACATCTCAATGTCCCGTTTTTGTCTAAAGGAAATATGGTCAGCCTATATATATATATATATATATATATATATGTGTGTGTGTGTGTGTGTATTTATGTGTTTATATGTGTATATATGTTGTAAAAATGGCACAGATAGACTTGCTTGACGCAGGGTTTCCAGAAATACCTGCAAAGCACAATATAGCGAATTGCAATGAAACGAGGTATGCCTGTATTTAAGAAGAATGTCCACAAGGTGGTGCAATTTCTCCATAAGTAGTAATACATGTGTTACTGGATTAGCATTCCATATTTAAAGATAATACATGATAGACATAACAATGTATTCAAACCAAAAATTAGCCTTGGAATAATTAGCATTACAATTGTATTAGTTCAGGGGTTTTCAAAGCGAAGGGACAGTACACTGTAAAATTGTTTTTCTATTAATGTATTTTCAATGACTTGTTATACCAAATGCAGAATATAAAATATTTGAGAAATTTCATTTTCAGGTTTATTTGTGTATATGAAGTAGCTGATTTTGTGCTTTGAAACCACAGCCTATTACAATGGGTTGAGCTTCAGGTAATATCAGAACTCATTATGTTATCACTTTGTGTATACACACTTGCTTCCTTATCTTTTATTTGGCTGGAAAACCAAAGCTCAATACATAGAGAGAACAATGGAACATTATCATTTTATTACTTAACTATCCTGCACCCCACTGAGAGTGTAACTTTTTCTGCTGGCTGTGTTTACTTAGGCTATTCAATAGCTGAGACTCCAGTATCAAAACTTTCAGTATAGGTGGCTAAACCACAGGCTAAATCAGCTATTTCAAATGATGAAATAGGAGTAAAGGAGCTACTTGTAACCAATTTAATACACTCTAGCAGGTAAAAAGGATCATTGGGAATAATTTAAAGGGGAGAAAATGTTTGGGTGAACTGTCCCTTTAAGCGGTGGGACTCCCTTCTGACATTTACAAAACAGCACCCCCACAATAGATTATTTTTTTGTCTTTAAATAAAATTGTAATATTTATTTTTAGTTATAATTTGGGGAATTTACATCTGATCCAGGGTTTACACACAGTTCAAAAGCTAATTCTGCTCCAGAACCAAATGAGTCCTTCACTCACGTTTTAATTTGTACTTTGTTACTCCTGTGTTAAACACAAGTTACTGATCAAGACAACAGACGCAACTCAGTCTCTGAGCGATTTTGACCTCAGTGCTTTTGTTCCACCTACATTCTGCCCTTTGCCTTATTCCATCACAACATGGCATTGTAGACTCTTAAAAAACGTTCTATGTTTTGCCAAATCAGCATGTGGTTTCCATGAGATAGTGCTAAGTATCATTGCTCCCGCACCTCCCCTTATAGGCTCTAACACCCCCCCATCTCACTTTGAAAACCACTGTATTAGTTGTTTAAATGTTGAAGATATAAGTAAAAAAGGTTTAGTTTCTATAAAATAATGCACACAATGATATTTAAGCTTAAAGGGATAGTAAACCCAATTTTTTTCTCTCATGATTCAGATAGAGCATGCAATTTTAAGAAACTTTCTAATTGACTCCTATTATCAATTTTTCTTCGTTCTCTTGGTATCTTTATTTAAAAAAGGCAGGAACGTAAGCTTAGGAGCCAGCCCATTTTTGGTTCAGAACGCTGAGTAGCGCTTGCTGATTGGTGGCTACATTTAACCACCAATCAGCAAATTCTACCCAGGTGCTGAACGAAAAAAATGGGCCAGCTCCTAAGCTTACATTCCTGCCTTTTTAAATAAAGATACCAAGAGAACGAAGACAATTAGAAAGTTGCTTCAAATTGCATGCTCTATCTGAATCATGAAAGAAAATAGGTTTAATATCCCTTTAAGTTTCCCCTTATCTAACTTTCCTGCTATATTTTTTTTCTGTGGTCTTCTGTTTCACTGAAGGTTAGCAGTGTATAGACAGGTGTGAGGTAGGGGGAAGCCACAAGCTGTGAGATAAATAATACCAGGGGGGAAGGAGGCAACAGGTAAAGAAGTAGTGTTGCACAATCTGGGACCAGAGTAATTGTCCCCATATATATACTGAGCAGGCTCTTCATGTGCTGTCCCTTAATGTTGCAGTTTGTACTGCCATTTGAATTTTGTGCACAAGTCCTGGACAATGAAATAGATTTGTAAGGCACAGGAGCAGACTTTTGTGGGTAGTTAAAAAGCTCATACGCTGTACTGCATGTGGCTATTTCCAGAGCGCCAATAAAGTACTTTTCTCTGGGGTCCATACTTGGTTTTAGCATGCAAAATAAATTATTTTTAAAAAATTGCTAGCAAAGTAGGGATTTTTATGTCTCTTTGAACATATTTTGTATGTATGCTCTTTTTGTTCTCCTTTCATGGGGAATTTCTATAAAAACTTGTATTACTGGGAGAAACATTTGCTATAGCAAATCGTGTGCCTAGGGCAGTTGAAATCCCATATTTTGATTTATATGCATATGCTCTTTCCTCTGAGTGGGCCAAAGTAATACACATCTTTATTTTATGTTTTTTTGTTTGTCCATCTGAAGAGAGTTACCAGTCTATAGATCATCTTGCTAAAAGAAATCACCACATCATCTCTGCTGAAAAAGATTCATCTAGAGCAGTGATTGGTGAAATGAGCTCTAATAAAATCAATGCAGCTGTTTCTCTCTCGCAAACTGTTTACTTCCTGTGGAATAGAACCGCTTCCACTGTCAAGGATACAGACATCACAATGTTTTAAAAAATATTACATTACATTAAAAAAACCCTCTATAAATCTGCCCACTCTAATACATGCAAAAGGAAAAACATGAAGAGCGTTCATAAAATAAAAGAGACCACCACATCAGCTTTGAGATATTTCACTTGGGCAATTGTGTCTTTTTAAATTCTTAGTTGGTCCCAAAATAAGACAGAGGCGTCACTACAAGGCTATTATTAGTAGTTCTTGGTACTCCTTCTCTCTTGTTTTATGGTCAGCTCTTCTTATAACCATATAGTTTATTCACTGAGAAAACAAAAAGCCATTAGAGCGCTTTCTTTTGTTTCATTTTTAAATTCTGCATGAGTTGCGGTTTACGTGAAAAATCACAACCACGCCTTAAAACCCCTGAACACCAAAGAACTCCCACAGTCAACACCTTTACCAATACAAATACCATTCCATCCTGTGAGACTACTTTAACATAACATCAGAGACAGACGAACAATTTACAATGACACAGATCCTATTTTACATGTTTCACAATTGTTATACTTGAATTTATTGTTTTACTACATTTCTAGAATTTCACGTTTGATGTGCGTTATATAATTTTTTTGGCCATTTAACACAACTATATATGCTAATAACAGAAATACCCCCTGATGATTGGCTAGAAAGGATATGTGATTATAGGGTTGTCACCTCGGCCATGTTTTTTTGCGCAGTTATGAGTTATACATGCTTTATGGTGTTCAGGGGGAAACATGAATAGTGCTGTCTAGCAGGAATATTTATGTGCTGTCCAGAGACACAATCACCTAGATTACGAGTTTTTCATTACGGTTTTAACGCTGAAAAAATGGTAATTTCAGCATTAAACAGCACCGCAGCCATTACAAGTCTTGTCGGTATAGCTGTGCCACAAGCCTTTTAGCCTGTAACGCAACGTCAGTCCCGCACACGTAAAAATGATGTTTTTTCATGGGACTTCCATAGCATAGCCATTACGAGTTTTGCGGTGAGGCTAAAAAGCTTGCGTTGCAGCCTATATCGACAATATCCGTACCGCCATCTGAAAGCAGTAGTTATGAGTTTTATGCTACAAAACTGTACACTAACACCCATAAACTACCTATTAACCCCTAAATTGAGGTCATCCCGCATCACAAACACTATAATAAAGTTATTAACCCCTAATCTGCCGCTCCCGACATCGCCACTAACCCTTTGAGTGCTAAGCACTTTCCCAACTGGGTGCTAAGATGATTAAATTTATTTTTTTATTTTTTTTATTTTGTGAAAAAAAAGTTTCAACTTTTTTTCCCCCCAGATCCCCAAAACTTACACCATTGGAAAGGTTAGGTGATTACCTTTCCAATGGTGGGTCTTGGGGTCTGTAGCTGCTTAGATGCCTGAGATTCAGGCTTCTAAGCAGCATGCCCCCTTTCCCTATAATTTGTATTAACAAATTGCTAATAAAGTTGCGCAAAACGTGATGCCCCGGCGATGCCTGTCCCTCTACAGGCACGATCGCCGGGGTTGGAGCGGGTGAAAGCCCCCAGATCTCCCTCAAGGTGGGAGAGTGCTAGTGACGGCTCTGAGCCGTCATTAGCACCAGAGTGGGAAACTCTGTGACGGCTCAGAGCCGTCATCATTAGCACTCAAAGGGTTAAATATTATTAACCCCTAATCTGCCGTCCTCCCACATCGCCCCCACTATACTAAAAATATTAACACCTATTCCACCGCTCCCCGACACCACCGCCACTATAATAAATCTATTAACCCCTAAACCGAAAGCCCCCCATAACGAAATATACTAAATTAAACTATTAACCCCTAAATTAAAAGCCCTCCACATCGCAATAAACTAATTTAAACTAGTAACCCCTAAACCTAACGCCCCACTAACTATATATTAAAATTACAATTTCCCTATCTTAAATTAAATTAAAACTTACCTGTAAAATTAAAAAAACAGACGGCTAGATTACGAGTTTTGTGGTAAGAGGGGTGCAGTGCTAGCTTGCAACTTCATAAACCCGGCGTTAAAAGACAAGAAGTGAGCGTAGAGCAAAACTGTGTTCCATACCGCACTCCAATACCAGCGCTGCTTAAGTCAGCGGTGAGCTGGTTGTACGTGCTTGTGCACGATTTCCCCATAGACATCAATGGGGAGAGCCGGCTGAAAAAAAGTCTAACACCTGCAATAAAGCAGCGTAAAGCTCCGTAATGCAGCCCCATTGATTCCTATGGGGAAACAAAATTTATGTTTACACCTAACACCCTAACATGAACCCCGAGTCTAAACACCCCTAATCTTAAACTTATTAACCCCTAATCTGCCACCCTGACATCGCTGACACCTACATTATATTTATTAACCCCTAATCTCCCGCCCCCAATGTCGCTGCAACCTACCTACACTTATTAACCCCTAATCTGCCGCCACGAACGTCGCCGCCACTATAATAAACATATTAACCCCTAAACCGCTGCACTCCCACCTCACAAACACTAGATAAATATTATTAACCCTTAATCTGCTGCCCCTAACATCGCCGCCACTTATTAACCACTAAACCACTAATCTGCTGCCCCAACATCGCCGACACCTACATTATATTTATTAACCCCTAATCTCCCGCCCCCAATGTCGCTGCAACCTACCTACACTTATTAACCCCTAATCTGCCGCCACGAACGTCGCCGCCACTATAATAAACATATTAACCCCTAAACCGCTGCACTCCCACCTCACAAACACTAGATAAATATTATTAACCCTTAATCTGCTGCCCCTAACATCGCCGCCACTTATTAACCACTAAACCACTAATCTGCTGCCCCAACATCGCCGACACCTACATTATATTTATTAACCCCTAATCTCCCGCCCCCAATGTCGCTGCAACCTACCTACATTTATTAACCCCTAATGTGCCGCACCCAACGTCGCCGCCACTATACTAAATTTATTAACCCCTAAACCTAAGTCTAACCCTAATTCTAACACCCCCTAACTTAAATATAATTAAAATAAATCTAAATAAAAACTAATATCATTAACTAAATAATTCCTATTTAAAACTAAATACTTACCTGTAAAATAATCCCTAACGCCTAGATTTAGAGTTGGGCGGTAGCCGTGAAAACCAGCGTTAGAGGCTCCTAACGCTGGTTTTTACCGCCCGCTGGTATTTGGAGTCAGTCAGGAAAGTTCCAATCAGCCAATAGAATGCGAGCTCAATCTGATTGGCTGATCGGATCAGCCAATCGGATTGAACTTGATTCTGATTGGCTGATTCCATCAGCCAATCAGAATTTTCCTACCTTAATTCCGATTGGCTGATAGAATTCTATTAGCCAATCGGAATTCGAGGGACGCCATCTTGGATGACGTCCCTTAAAGGAACCGTCATTCTTCAGTTGGACGTCGGAGGAAGAAGATTGATCCGCGCTGGAGGTCTTCACGATGGAGCCGTTCCTCATCGGATGAAGATAGAAGATGCCGCTTGGATCAAGATGTTTGTCGGTCTGGATCACCTCTTCTTCCCGGATAGGATGAAGACTTTGGAGCCTCTTCTGGACCTCTTCAGCCGCAGGATTATGGATCGCCGGCCCCAGCTTGGGTTGGATGAAGATTTCGGAGCCAGGACCGATCGGTGATACCCGGTGAGGTGAAGATAAGGTAGGAAGATCTTCAGGGGCTTAGTGTTAGGTTTATTTAAGGGGGGTTTGGGTTAGATTAGGGGTATGTGGGTGGTGGGTTGTAATGTTGGGGGGGGTATTGTATGGTTTTTTTTACAGGCAAAAGAGCTGAATTCTTTGGGGCATGCCCCACAAAAGGTCCTTTTAAGGGCTGGTAAGGTAAAAGAGCTTTGAACTTTTTTTAATTTAGAATAGGGTAGGGCATTTTTTTATTTTGGGGGGCTTTGTTATTTTATTAGGGGGCTTAGAGTAGGTGTAATTAGTTTAAAATTGTTGTAATATTTTTCTAATGTTTGTAAATATTTTTTTATTTTTTGTAACTTAGTTCTTTTTTATTTTTTGTACTTTAGTTAGTTTATTTAATTGTATTTATTTGTAGGAATTTTATTTAATTTATTTATTGATAGTGTAGTGTTAGGTTTAATTGTAGATAATTGTAGGTAGTTTATTTAATTAATTTATTGATAGTGTAGTGTTAGGTTTAATTGTAACTTAGGTTAGGATTTATTTTACAGGTAATTTTGTTATTATTTTAACTAGGTAACTATTAAATAGCTATTAACTATTTAATAGCTATTGTACCTGGTTAAAATAATTACAAAGTTGCCTGTAAAATAAATATTAATCCTAAAATAGCTACAATATAATTATAATTTATATTGTAGCTATATTAGGGTTTATTTTACAGGTAAGTATTTAGCTTTAAATAGGAATAAGTTATTTAATAAGAGTTAATTTATTTCGTTAGAATAAAATTATATTTAATTTAGGGGGGTGTTAGGGTTAGGGTTAGAATTAGCTTTAGGGGTTAAAAAATTTATTAGAGTAGCGGTGAGCTCCGATCAGCAGATTAGGGGTTAATACTTGAAGTTAGGTGTCGGCAATGTTAGGGAGGGCAGATTAGGGGTTAATACTATTTCTTATAGGGTTATTGAGGCGGGAGTGAGGCGGATTAGGGGTTAATACATTTATTATAGTAGCGCTCAGGTCCGGTCGGCAGATTAAGGGTTAATAAGTGTAGTTAGGTGGAGGCGACATTGGGGGCGGCAGATTAGGGGTTAATAAATATAATATAGGGGTCGGCGATGTTAGGGCAGCAGATTAGGGGTACATAGGGATAATGTAGGTGGCCGGGTGTACGGAGCGGCAGATTAGGGGTTAAAAATAATATGCAGGAGTCAGCGATAGCGGGGTCGGCAGATTAGGGGTTAATAAGTCTAAGGTTAGGGGTGTTTAGACTCGGGGTACATGTTAGAGTGTTAGGTGCAGACGTAGGAAGTGTTTCCCCATAGGAAACAATGGGGCTGCGCTAGGAGCTGAACGCGGCTTTTTTGCAGGTGTTAGGTTTTTTTTCAGCTCAAACAGCCCCATTGTTTTCTATGGGGGAATCGTGCACAAGCACGTTTTTGAGGCTGGCTGCGTCCGTAAGCACCGCTGGTATCGAGAGTTGCAGTGGCGTTAAATTATGCTCTACGCTCCCTTTTTGGAGCCTAACGCACTGAAAACCCAGCCATTCTGTTAACTCTAAATACCAGCGGTATTTAAAAGGTGCGGCCAGAAAAAAGCATGCGTAGCTAACACACCCCTTTGGCCGCAAAACTCTAAATCTAGGCGTAAGATAGCTACAATATAACTAATAGTTACATTGTAGCTAGCTTAGGGTTTATTTTTATTTTACAGGCCAGTTTGTATTTATTTTAACTAGGTAGACTAGTTAGTAAATAGTTATTAACTATTTACTAACTACCTAGCTAAAATAAATACAAATTTACCTGTAAAATAAAACCTAACCTGAGTTACATTAACACTTAACCTTACACTACAATTAAATCAATTACCTAAATTAAATACAATTTCATAAATTACAAAAACAAACAAACAAACACTAAATTACACAAAATAAAAAACAAATTATCAGATATTTAAACTAATTTACACCTAATCCAATAGCCCTATCAAAAGAAAAAATCCCCCCCCAAAATAAAAAAAAACCCTAGCCTAAACTAAACAACCAATAGCCCTTAAACTACCAAAAGCCCTTAAAAGTGGCGGTGATGTTAGGGGCAGCAGATTAGGGGTTAATAATATTTAACTAGTGTTTGCGAGGCGGGAGTGCGGCGGTTAATATGTTTATTCTAGTGGCAGCGATGTCGGGAGCGGCAGATTAGGGGTTAATAATTTTATTTTAGTGTTTGCAATGCGGTTAAGGGGTTAATAGGTAGTTTTTGGGTGTTAGTGTACTTTTTAGCACTTTAGTTATGAGTTTTATGCTACAGCTTTGTAGTGTAAAACTCATAACTACTGACTTTAGAATGCGCTACGAATCTTGTGGGATAGGCTGTACCGCTCACTTTTTGACCTCCAAAAAAAGCTTGTAATACTGGCGCTATGGAAGTCCCATTGAAAAAAGACTTTACGAAAATTGCGTAAGTTAATTTACGGTACGGCCAAAAAAGTGTGCGGGACAGCTGTACCTACAAGACTCGTAATAGCAGCGGTAGTGAAAAAGCAGCGTTATAACTCATAACGCAAAACTCGTAATCTAGCCGTAAGTTTAAACTAACAATTAAACTAATATAACTATTAAACTAAAATTAAACTAACTACCAATTAAAGAAAACTAAAATACACATTAAAAAAATCAACTGAGTAGTGCCATTGTCTCCTCTCTTGTTTACATTAAAAAAATCCTAACACTACTATAAAAATTACAAACTAATTACAAAAAATAAAAAATAATAAATTACAAAAAATAACACTAAATTACGAAAAATAACAAACGAAATTATCAAAAATAAAAAAGAATTACACCTAATCTAATAGCCCTATAAAAATAAAAAAGCCAACCCAAAATAAAAAAAAACCCTAACCTACAATAAACTACCAATAGCCCTTAAAAGGGCCTTTTGTAGGCATTGCTCTAAGTTAAACAGCTCTTTTACCTGTAAAAAAAAAATACAAAGACCCCCCTAATAGTAAAACCCACCACCCAACCAACCCCCCAAAATAAAAAACCTAACTCTAACAAAAACCTAATCTACCCATTGCCCTGAAAAGGGCATTTGTATTCAGCCAATAGGATGAGAGCTACTGAAATTTTATTGTCTGATTTGAACATCCAATAGAATTTCAGAAGCTCTCATCCTATTAGCTGTTTTGAACAGTCAATACGATTTCAGTAGCTCTCATCCTATTGGCTGATTTGAATTTCAAAAATCAAATCAGCCAATAGGAATGCAAGGGACGTAATTTTGAATTGCGTCCCTTACATTGAAGATTCAGTATACAGCGGCGATCGTATGAAGAGGATGCTCCACGCCAGATGTCTTCAGGATGGACCGCCGGGATGAAGATATAAGACGCTGCCGGGATGAAGCGGGGCTTCAGCAACTGTGAGTACCTAGAGGGGTTGGTGTTATGCTTTTTAAAGGTTTTTTGGGTGTTTTTTTTTTTAGATTAGGGGTTGGGCAGATCTTAAAAGAGCTAAATGCCCTAATGGGTAGATTAGGTTTTTTTAGATAGTTTTTTTTTTTTTTTTTTGGGGGGGGGGGGGGGTTTGTAATGTTAGTGGGTCTTTGTCTTTTTATTTTAGAAAAAGAGCTGTTTAACCTAGGGCAATGCCCTACAAAAGGCCCTTTTAAGGGCTATTGGTAGTTTATTCTAGATTAGGTTTCTTTTATTATTATTTTTTATTTATTTTTTTAATGGGTATTAGAATTGGAATAATAGTTATTATTTTGGATAATTTCGTTTGTTATTTTGTGTAATGTTTTTTTTCATTTTGGGGTGGTTTTTATTTTTAGATTAAGGGTTGGGCATTTCTTAAACGAGTTGAATGCCCTTTTAAGGGCAGGAAAAAGAGCTTAATGCCCTTTTAAGGGCAATGCCCATTCAAATGCCCTTTTCAGGGCAATGGGTGGATTAGGTTTTACTTTATTTTTATTTTGTGGGTTTGGGGGGTGGGGGTTTGTATACTTTTAGGGGGTGTTTGTTTTTCTTTTGTAGGAAAAGAGCTGTTATCCCTACAAAAGGCCCTTTTAAGGGTAGTTTTTTTTTTTTATTTCTAATGACACGATGAGTCCACGGATCATCTAATTACTATTGGGAATATCACTCCTGCCCAGCAGTGGCAAAGAGCACCCCAGCAAAGCTGTTAAATATCACCTCCCTTCTATCCAACCCCCAGTCATTCTCTTTGCCTATGTTAGTGTAAGGAAGTGGTAAAGATAAGTGTCCCAAATTTTAGTACCCATTAATTCCAGGGCCCTGCACTTCCTCTCAAGCTCCGGCTGGGGTCTCCTTGCAAGACATTGCTTCCCTCATGTCTTCTGCAGTTTCTGATGCATTGTCTGCTTTTCCCATGCTACAGGGAAAGCGCAAGAGGAAGTCTAAAGAATCAGTGCGTAAGGTATCTGACTCGGTCCGAATGTTTCCTCTCATAAATCTGATGAGGAGGATTTTTCGGTAGCATCTGAGGGTGAAATCTCAGATTCTGGCAGTGTAATTCCTTCCTCTGATGCTGAAGTTGTATCCTTCAGGTTTAAGCTGGAACACCTCCATTTACTACTCAAGGAGGTTTTGGCTACTCTGGATGACTCAGACTCTACTGTCATTGTCATCCCTAAAAAGTCTAGTAAACTTAACAAGTATTATGATGTAATTAATATGTTAGAAAAATTAAGGGATTTTTGGCATTAAAGCTAATTGCTGAATTAGGCACTAGTGAATTAATAAGAAAAGGGGTTAAAAATAAACACTTTATTTAACAAATATACTGTAACGAACATAATTATCAAAAGGTATAAAATTTAAGAAGTGGGTAATCACCATCCACTCCTAAGTATTCATTTAGGGATGATCCAACAAAGTTAAAAACATTAAAAGGGCTGTGTGCCCTAGAGGCACTGTTACTGAAACACAGGAGACAGAGTGAAATAAGCAGAAGAATGTACAGGGATTTATCCAATCACACAAATCACACAGACTATGCGCTCAAAGGCGTCCTCCTGCCTGCGTACTGCTGGGATTGAACCCAGTCAACCGATTGCTAAATAAATGCCCTGTATCTTTTTTTTTTTCTTTTTTTTTTTATTTAATTTTTTTATTGAGGTTGAAAATAAGGCTTACAAAAAACATGTAAGAATTACTTACAGCACAAATAAGTTGCATATAAAACAATCAATACAAATCAGATAAAGGTAATGAAATATATGCAGATGATAAATTCAAACACCAATAAGATGGATATCCTCAGCCAAGTAAACTATATACCCTCCAAATGATCTTTGAGGTCACTTTTGTACCCCCTAGTAATATAAAGTTGTCTAACGGAGGGTAATCATGACTAAAAGGAGACCACTTATGGATCTCCAATAGTATACCTCATTTTCCTTTTCTCTATATATAGGCAGAAGAGAATATGTTGTAAACTTATATACAAACTTTCTGAACACGTAAATATGAGTTATTTAATCCCCAAGTGCAGCCTTTGGGCCTCACTTGTGCCCTCTAGATAAAGTTTGGCTAGAGCCTGGGAAATAGTATACATATAACACCATTGTCCTTGGACTATCTAAATAGGAGATAAACACATATAAAGACCATGGGATAGGGTATAATAGCTCAACCAATTTTCTGGATAGTTGTCATATGGTCAACTAAAAAACTTTCAATTTCACACTCTGGGGCCATATATAAAAAGGAGGTAAAACAGGTAAAAATCAAAACAGACTGCTGATCATGTATAAGGGTAGGACATGAATTTGGGATTAATAAGAAATGTTCAGACCTATATACTCCATCTATTATTAAGATATGTTTACAATATTAGAAGCACAAATAGGTGTGTATAGAACAATGGATAAATCTGCTATATTACTCGCATATGTGTCACTTTAACTTGTTAAGAGCTATTAAGTTAACAATGTATAAATTAGTTATTGAGATATTAGCTAGCATGCTCAAGCATATAATATATATAGTCCAAAATTGAGCTCTGTAGGTAAACACATAGGCTAAGAAAAACATATATGAGGGCAAAATGAACAGCAATCTACTCAAGTAATATAGATCTACATTAGTAATCAGGATAAGCTACTCAATCTATAATACAAAATATCAACAATATTGAGTGAACAACAATATAGGAGTCTAGTGCTGCAAAAAGGTAATGTATAGCTCTCTAGAGCAAGTTCAAACCGTCTCTGCTTGTAGGCACCATGACTTCAATTAGTTCTTCTTATAGCGTAATGAAGACCTGGAGTTCTCAGCCCCCATAGCAGGTATACTAACGATACTCACATGGGATAACTAGGGATCTGTGGTTTTAGGGAGAGCTACAATTAGACTGAGTGAGCAAACAGTAGATAACTAATGACAGTTTGCAGCTCAGATGCCTGCTACAAGTGAAAAAAAACTGCGGCAAGCACCCTGGCACTATATATTTGGTCAGTGGTCAACCGACACCAGTCTTTAGTGGGTAGCACCTAAGGACTTCTAAGGTACTCATTTTCGGCAGGTGTCTCAGCAATATAGGGTGACGGCACTTCTGATCTCCAAGCAACCATGTCTGCCACGTATCCAAATGGCAATTGCTGATGGCGGGACCTGAAACAAACTCCCGTGCCACCTGCAAAGTCTCAGAAAGTTCCCAAGACCGGCCCATGTGTGCGACCAAAGAGGTCAGTGTACTATGGCTGTGTATGGGTCTAGTAGCGATGCAACTAGTCTCCAACTTGCATGGCTTCCGTACATAGATAGTGGGACATGGGAGATCGCAACCTTGCTCCTCTGCGTGTTGACTCGGATTCTTTATTGCCTCAGCGAGATCATCGGTCTTCTTTGCAGACTCCTTGAGACCTCGTGGTGCGGTTAAGCTCTGAACCTGAAGTCGTCTGCTCGAGGTATTGTCCGGCTCCGAACCCGATATCACAGTGGCCGGAGGGGTAATCTGCTTTGTATCTTCCCCAGGTGAAGTGTCGCTATGAGCTGTCGCTGCGAAAAGTAGTGACCACAGGTCCCTTCCAAGCTGTTGGTTAGATTGCTTGATCGCATCCTTTATTGCGCACTCCCAGGTTGCCACAGCTCCAAAGACATCCCTCCTGTGTGCCATTGCTCTTGCATTTGCCAACGAGTGATATGTTAGCTTGGTATAGCTCTCTATTGGAGAGCAGACTCAGTCAAGAGATGATTTATTTTTGTGAATCCTATTACAGGATCTCTTAACCCCGGAGTTCGGGGGGGGGGGGTTTAGTTTCTTGCGGCAGCCCCAGACCTACGCTGAGATTCCTTCTCTAGAGTTTTGAGCAAAAATGGCTGCTCGGCCCTGATAGTATATCTCCTGCATAGCTGTCCCAAAGAGCATAGGCCAAAACACTGTCGTATCATCAGCCCCAAAGATAGTCCAAGCTTTAGTTGTAATGTGCACCCTAAGAGTATACAATACTGCAGTTTTATAATGAAGTGCCGCTTTGAGAGTAGGCTCCGTCCCCCAAATGCCCTGTATCTTATCGTCACATTCATACCAAATATATAGATTGACTATGACTATCGTTTGCAACTACTTATAATGATACATATTTAGTATACAGATGAATCATTGATGAACTTTTATATTACACAGTGACGATTGGTGACACACTGTATCTATTTAAAAATGAATACAAGCCATTTATAGTGAATCTTGAGCTAATTGTGGAAATACAAGCATGCTGTATGACATGCAGATTCACTGAGTGATTTTTGGTATGAATGTGATACAGGGCATTTATTTAGCAATCGGTTGACTGGGTTCAATCCCAGCAGTACGCAGGCAGGAGGACGCCTTTGAGCGCATAGTCTGTGTGATTTGTGTGATTGGATAAATCCCTGTACATTCTTCTGCTTATTTCACTCTGTCTCCTGTGTTTCAGTAACAGTGCCTCTAGGGCACACAGCCCTTTTAATGTTTTTAACTTTGTTGGATCATCCCTAAATGAATACTTAGGAGTGGATGGTGATTACCCACTTCTTAAATTTGATCCATTTTGATAATTTTGTTTGTTACAGTATATTTGTTAAATAAAGTGTTTATTTTTAACCCCTTTTCTTAAGTATTATGATGTACCTTCCATGATAGAATGTTTTCCCGTACCAGATCGGGCTTCAGAAATTATTGTTAAGGAATGGGAGAAGCCGAGTATTCCTTTTTCTCCTTCTCCTATTTTAAGAAGATGTTTCCCATTGATGACTCTATCATGGAGTCTTGGCAAACGGTCCCCAAGGTGGAAGGGGCAATTTCCACTTTAGCTAAGAGAACTACTATTCCCATACAGGATAGCTGTTCTTTTAAGGACCCTATGGATAAGAAACTGGAGGGTTTTCTTAAGAAAATTTATGTTCACCAGGGTTTACAATAGCAACCTGCGGTGTGTATTGCTACAATTTCTAGCGTGGCGGCATACTGGTTTGATACGTTGTCTGGTCTGATTGCTTTGAAACATACATTCCCCTTGACGAGATCCAGGACAGGATCAGGGCTCTTAAATTGGCAAATCCTTTCATTTCTTATGCTTCCCTTCAAGTTATCAAGTTGGGAGCAAAGATTTCTAGTTATGCCATTCTGGCTTGAAGAGCTTTATGGCTGAAATCTTGGTCTGCAGATGTGTTGTCTAAGTCTAAACTTTTGTCTATTCCTTACAAGGGTAAGACCTTGTCTGGCCCAGCTTTGGCTGAGATTATTTCTGAGATTACAGGAGGAAAGAATCATTTCCTTACTCAGGATAAGAAATCTAAGCAGAAGGGACATCAGAGTAATTTTCGTTACTTTCAAAACTTCAAGGATAAACCTTCCTCTCCCTCTACAAAACAGGATCAGTCCAAACCTTCCTGGAGACCCAACCAATCTTGGGATAAGGGAAAACAATCCAAGAAGCCTGCTAATGATTCAAAGTCAGCATGAAGGGTCTGCCCCCGATCCGGGGCCAGATCTTGTGGGGGGCAGACTTTGCTTTTTTTGCTCAGGCTTGGGTTCAGGATGTTCAGGATCCTTGGGTGATAGACATCGTGTCCCATGGATACAAACTAGAATCCAAGACCTTTCCCCCCAGGGGCAGATTTCTTCTCTCAAGATTATCTGTAGAAAAAAGAGAGGCGTTCTTACCTTGTGTTCGAGATCTATCCGAAATGGGAGTGATAGTTCCTGTTCCAGTACAGGAGCAGAGTCTGGGATTTTACTCCAATCTGTTTGTGGTTCCCAAGAAAGAGGGAACCTTCAGACCAATCTTGGATCTCAAGAGTCTAAACAAATTCCTCAGAGTACCGTCCTTCCATTCTTCCATTAGTTCAAAAGGTTGAATTTATGACAACAGTAGATTTAAAGGATGTGTACCTTCATGTTCCCATCTACAGGGATCATCACAAGTTTCTGAGATTTGTGTTTCTCCACAAACACTTCCAGTTTGCGGCTCTTCCTTTCGGACTAGCTACAGCTCCCAGAATTTTTTCAAAGGTTCCGGGATCTCTGTTGTCAGTGCTCCGGTTACAGGGTATTGCAGTGGCGCCTTATTTGGATGACATTCTGGTTCAGGCCCAGTCTTTTCATCTAGCAAGCTCCCACACAGAGATGCTTGTATCCTTCCTGCACTCTCACGGTGTGAAGGTGAATCTGGAAAAGAGTTCCTTAATTCCATCTACAAGGGTAGTCTTTTTGGGAACCTTAATAGATTCTGTTTTGATGAAAATATTCTGGAACGGGGATTACGCGGATCTGTCTCCGCAAATTCATTTGGATCAGATGACAAGAGATTCTCTTCCTTGGTGGTTGTCTCAGGATCATCTCTCCCAGGGAACCAGTTTTTGCAGACCTACCTGGTTGATAGTGACTATGGACACCAGCCTGACAGGTTGGGGAGCAGTATGGGGCCTCTATTTGTAGTTTTCTCTGGGAAACGTAAGGGGCAGAAAGCTATGGCTACTTCTCTTTCTTTGTGGCTGAAGAGTATAATTCGCTTTGCCTATGAGACTGCTGGACAGCAGCCTCCTGAGAAGGTTACGGCTCATTCTACGAGAGCTGTTTCCTCTTCCTGGGCATTCAAAAATGAAGCTTCTGTAGAACAGTTTTGCAAGGCTGCAACTTGGTCCTCTCTACATACTTTTTCAAAATTCTATAAGTTTGATACTTTTGCCTCGGCTGAGGCTTCCTTTGGGAGAAAGGTTCTTCAAGCAGTGGTGCCTTCTGTTTAGGTTCCCTGTCTTGTCCCTCCCTTATCATCTGTGTCCTCTAGCTTGGGTAATTAGATGATCTGTGGACTCATCTTGTCATTAGGAAGAAAATTAAATTTATGCTCACCTGATAAATTTCTTTCTTTCTTGACATGATGAGTCCACGGCCCGCCCTGTTTTTGATGACAGGATATTTTTTGTTATGTTATAAACCTCAGGCACCACTGCACCTTGTTGCTTCCTTTCTCTCCTTTACTTAGGTCAAATTACTGGGTGTTGGATAGAAGGGAGGTGATATTTAACAGCTTTGCTGTGGTGCTCTTTGCCGCCTCCTGCTGGGCAGGAGTGATATTCCCAATAGTAATTAGATGATCCGTTGACTCATCGTGTCAAGAAAGAAAGACATTTATCAGGTAAGCATAAATTTAGTTTTTGTAATTTTAGTGTTTTTTTATTTTTTAGAAATGGTAGGTTTTTTATTTTTTGGAATGGTTTTATTTCACAGGTAAGTATGTATTTAGTTTTAAATAGATATAATTTAGTTAATAATTGTAACTTTAATGTAGCTCTATTTTAATTATGTTAAAGTTAGGGGGGTTAGGGTTAGATTTAGGGGTTCATAGTTCAATTTCGGTTGTTGCGATGTGGGGGGCTGGTGATTTAGGGGTTAATAGGTTTATTTAGTGGTAGTGATGTGGGAGACCAGAGGTTTAGGGGTTAATAGCTTTATTTAGTGGCAGCGATGTCGGGGAGCGGCGGAATAGGGGTTAATATATTTATTACAGTGTTGGGGTGCAGGGGAATAGGGGTTAATAACTTTAGTATAGTGGCGGCGATATCGGGAGCGGCAGATTAGGGGTTAATAACTTTATGTAGGTGCCGGCGATGTCAGTGGCGGCAGATTAGGGGTGTTTAGATGTGGAGTTTATGTTAGGGTGTTAGGTTTAAACGTTACTTTTTTCCCAAAGGCATCAATGGGGCTGCGTTATGGAGCTTTTCATTCCGCGATCGCAGGTGTTAGTTTTTTTTCTAACCGGCTTTCCCCATTGATTTCTATGGGGAAAGCGTGCATGAGCATGTCAAAACAGTGCTTGTATTTTGTGCGGTATGGAGCTCAACGCAACCATATCGCACGAACAAGCCGGCTGTTAGAAAACTTGTAATGGCAGCGCTATGGAGGGTGTTGCGTTCGTTAAAAACCTTATAGCGCGCATAACTCGTAATCTACCTGAATGCATTTTCCACCCTGCAGCATGTTTAACTCATAACTGTCCAGGAAAATAATTGCTGAGGTGGTAACCTTATATGTGAAATGAGCCTCAATGAATTTTTGAATATGATCTCTCCTGAACCGCGAGACACATCAGCAGCATGAATCTTGCCTATTGTGTATATTGCAGTAACAACCAAATCACTCCATCAATACAATAACATATAAAGGGGTGTTGTTAAAGGGATATTCCAGCCAAAATTGGAAACCACATGGGTGCATTTCGGCATTGAACAGAAGCAATTTTGTAATATACATGCATTAGCAAAAATGCTTCTAATAAAAGCTATAGCTGTTTCAAAAGTGTATTTAAGTATGCACCGTGCACCAGCATTTTAAACACAACACTTGTTCGGAGAGCCTAAGGTGCTTGTACCATCAGGTGATGACTCAATTTGTTAATTGTTGAAATGATACAAGCCCCACTGATGATCTGAGCAGCAGCATTATTTAAAATGTGGGTGCATTGAAAATATCTAGCTATGCTTCACATGCACGTGCAGAGAAAAATGGTAACACTAAAACAGTGATAACTCTTAATAGAAGCATTTTTGCCAATACATGTATATTGCAAATATGTTTCTATTCAAAGATGCAATAAATCTATGTGCATTTCTATTTTGACTGGAATGTCCCTTTATTAAGCTCAATACAAGATTGACATACTTTACACTCAAGAAACAGCTAAAATCTTTATCTGTGGATTCAGACAGGATCTGGAAACATTGATTAAGAATTAGTTGCTTAACGGGACAAGTGAGGGCAAAAGGAAAATGTTCTAACGAACAACAAAGACACTAGGTTACTATTACACACACAATTGATTTTACTTGATAATATATAAGATGTATATACTTTTTGTACATTTGTGAATGAATCATCTATCCAATTTCTTAAATACCCATATAAGTATATAAGTAATATGTTATTAAAAAAAAAAACTTCTATAAGAAACAACTTATAAACATTAAACTTTCTAATAAATTCACTATTAGTATGATAATAAAGGAAATGAATTGTATATAGAACAATATACAAAATACAAAACATTGCAAAAACATTATAACTATAAATTCATTATTCTATGCATTATGCTAACCCACTATAACCTCTAAAATAGTAATACAAATATTGATAAGAATCTATAAATTTACACCAATATAAATGGGGTTTGAATTAATGTCTCCATATTCCCATCATAACCACTTACCACAGCATTATATCTGCAATAATTTAATATATAGATAGAAAATAATATTTATCTTAGAAAAAAAAAATGAAACTTAAATAACAATACAAAATTATAAAAATACAAAACAATAAAAAATAATACAGACTAGAAAAAATATTAATTAGTAAACAATATATGATATAGCGATGCTTCTTAAACTTTAAGTTGGGAACCCTTGGGGGATCCCTTAAAAAAATGTTGTCATAATATTTGATAATGTACCGTGAGTGTTAGGAGTGAGTTTGTGTGTTTAGTGAGTGTGTGTATAGTGAGTGTGTGTGTTGTAAGTGAGTTTGTGTGTGTTGTGAGTTTGTGTGTGTTGTAGTTTGTGTTGTGTTAGAGTGAGTGTATGAGTGTGAGTGTATGAGTGTATTTATAAGTGACTGTGTGTTTGCAAATTAGTAACTTTTTTTTCTCTATTTTGCCTAATGTGAGGTAGACACATACTTAATTTTGTAAAGGCATGGACATCAAGCATGGGGGGGGGGGGGGAATCTAAATGGACGGTATATTAGGTTATACAAAGAACCTAACTGTTAGCAATCAACAATGGCTACAAAGTTGAATTTATTTATTTATACCAATAATTCCCTCACTTGTGTAGTATATTGATGTATTAAAAACAAAACAATTTAAGGGCTTGGACCCCCATTGGAAATTCCTATCTAACTAACAACCACCCAATTACCTAACTCTTACCCAAACAAAAGACTCCAAGTTGGAGTACAGATCGATCATGGTCACTTTTATTAATAACTTTAAATAATTTAACTATAGACTTTCACGAAGTCTTAAAGGGACATTATACACTTGATTTTTCTTTGCATAAATGTTTTGTAGATGATCCATTTATATAGCCCATACATTGTATAGTTTTGCTTATTTTTAAATAACATTGCTCTGATTTTCAGACTCCTAACCAAATTTAGCACTTTTTGAGACCTGAAGTAAACTATTATTATTAATAGTAAAGAACAGAACTATATTAAGAACTACAATACTTGCACCCCAACATGACATGCACCCCTATAGAAGACTATATGAGGGATTTAGTGCACCCTCCCTATCTGATATAGAGCTAGATTATGAGTGGTATGGAGGCTTTTTGCACATGTCGGGCTGTGCTTGTATTATGAGTTGAAAGTAAAAAGTTTGCAAACAAACCTAAACCCGACTCGCACAAAAAGCGGAACTTCAAATATCATGAACGCGTCAACTTATTCCCCATAGACTCCATACTTGCTAACCCGAATGTGTTTATGTGCGATAAACCTGACATGAATTATTTAATTTCACATTCCAATGTTCTTGACATGCAGAACAGTCCCTTTTCTTTTAAATACATATTTCTCTATATATCTATATATACCCATGCCTTTATATATATTCCTAAAGATACAGTATATAGGTATAGATATGTATTTTACATGAACAGTATCAAAATAATGTACTTTTTTATTAAATACATATTTCTATATATATCTGATACTGTTCATGTAAAATAGATTTCTATACCTATATCTATAGGAAAAGATATACAGGTATAGGTATATATAAATATGTATTTACAATAAAAAGGATATTATCCTGTAAGTGAAGAACATTGGAATGTGAAATATGTACAGTAAATATGCAGTAAAACACACAAATACATATGTACACACACAAACACACACATTATATATATATATATATATATATATATATAAAAATAAATAAATATATATATATATAAGTATATATATATATATATATATATATATATATATATATATATAAAAGTATATATATATATATATATATATATATATATATAAATATATATATATATATATATATATATATATATATATATACACACACACACACACACACATATTTAGACATGTGTATGTATGTATCTCTATATTAAAGCCCTTTCAGTGCCTTTTTTTTTTTCTAACACCCGAGACCTCATATATTTGAGCCCTTATAACTTTTTAATGCATTTTTTTTTAAATATTTTTTATCAGACAGTGTTATTATGTGTGTAAATTTGTTTTAAATGTTTTTGATGTTTTTATTGTGCAACGATTTTGTCTCGCGTAACAGTTAACGAGAGCTCTAAAGTTACGCTTACCCCACGCACATTAAATTTGATTGCACTCAAGTAAACGCTATTTTCAACATTTGCAAAGAGCCACAATATACCCCTTATCGCTTGCGTGTTACACTTAGTGCGCCACTCGTAATCTAGCCCATACTGACAAAAAATAACTATGGGCTTGTAAAGTAAGTGCAAAAATAGAATCGCTATTGATTGCTCGTTCTCTTGCTATCTTTATTTGAAAAAAAGAAGGCATCTAAGCTATTTTTTGGTTCAGACGCTGGACAGCACTTGTATATTGGTAGGTGAATTTATCCACCAATCAGCAAGAACAACCCAGTTTGTTAACCAAAAATGGGCCAGCATCTAAACTTACATTCTTGCATGTCAAATAAAGATAACAAGAGAATGAAGAAAATTTGATAATAGGAGTAAATTAGAAAGTTGCATGCTCTATCTGAATCACAAAAGTAAAAAATTGGGTTCATTGTCCCTTTAACTGTTTTGCCTGTAGAAAGTACCATGTCTTTGGAAGTTTATAATATCAGTATAGACTCTGATCCATTAAAAAAAAAAAAAGCATTTTTAGTGAAATGTGTATTCACTACATGACTCTTTCTAGATTCCATATTCTAGCAATCCTACTGAGATGCCAAAATGTAGTAGTATTGATTTTTTTTTATTGGTCTAACAATGCATAAAAAAACAAAGTAAGCTTTCAAAATGTTCATCTCGCCTTCAGGTTTAAAGCAATGCTAATTAAAATAATAGTACTCACAAAACAGTCAAAAGGACAGAAAGTAATGTAGGATTTTGACTGCACAAACAAGCGTACGCTGACATAAAGATTAGGGTTGCCACCTGTCCCTTAAAATACAGAACAGTTATAAGTTACACATGCTGCAGGGTGTGCAGGGAGGAATATGAATAGTGCATATGAATAGTGCTGTCCAGAAACACAATACATGTTCCTCCCTGCACACCCTGCAGCATGTGTAACTCATAAGTGTCCAGGAAAACATGGCTGAGGTGGCAACCCTAATAAAGATATACAAATAAACATTCAGTAAAAGAACTAAAATGCCCTTTGCAAATAGCTACATGTACATATGTGCATATGCATACAAGTGATTATACACAATAGGGAAATAACATTTAAAGGGTCATGAACCCCAAAAAATGCCTTTCATGATTCACAAAGAGCTAGCCGCAATACACTACTTGGAGCTAGCTGCTGATTAGTGGCTGCGCATATATGTCTCTTGTCATTGGTTCAGCTGATGTGTTCAGCGAGCTCACAGTAGTGCATTGCTGTTCCTTTATAAAAGAAAAACAAGAGAATGAAGCAAACTTGAAAACTGAATTAAATTGGAAAGTTGTTTAAAATTGTATGCCCTATTTGTACCATTAAAGAATAATATTTGTGTTTCATATTCCTTTAAGAATGGACTTTTATGCATTTAAAAATTCAAATCAGCCAAAAGGATTAGAGCTGCTTACATCCTATTGGCTGATTTGATCAAAGTCAAATCAGCCAAAAGGAATGCAAGGGTAGCCCTATATGAAAGGGGTACCCTGCATTCAATCTTCAGTGTGCAGCGGAAGATCGCATGAAGAGGACCACCGTGTCGGATGGATGTCGCTGATGACCGCTCCTCCTCCGCGCCACTGGGTTGAAGATTGGATGAAGATGGATTCGCCTGGATGAACTTCTTTTGCCGCTGAGATGAAGAGGTTTTGACGTACTTCATCAATGATAAGTACCGATTTTGTTAGTGTTAGGTTTTTTGTTTTTTTTGGGGGTGTTTTTTTTTTAGATTAGGGCTTTTTTTATTATTTATGGGCTGAAAAGAAGCTGAATGCCCTTTTAAGGACAATGCCCATACAAATGGTCTTTTTGGGGCAATGGGTAGATCAGGTTTTTGTATAGTTAGTTTTTTTTATTTTGGCGGTTTAGGGGGGGCATTATAATGTTAGGGGGTACTTTGTTTATTTTTTTGGCAAAAGAGCTGTTTACTTTAAGGCAATGCCCTACAAAAAGCCCTTTTAAGGGCGATTGGTAGTTTATTTATAGATTAGGGGAGATTTATTTTGGGGTGCTTTTTATTTTAAACAGGGGTATTAGAATAGGAATAACTTTTTTTATTTTGGATAATTTCGTTTATTAATTGTTGTAATGTTAGCTTTTTAACTATTTTTATTTTTTTATTTTGTGTAATGTTAGCTTTTTTATTTTTGTTTAAAGGGACACTGAACCCAAATGTTTTATTTTGTGATTCAGATAGAGCATGACATTTTAAGCAACTTTGCAATTTACCCCTATTATCAAATGTTCCTTATTCTCTTGGTATCTTTATTTGAAATGCAAGAATGTAAGTTTAGATGCCGGCCCATTTTTGGTGAACAACCTAGGTTGTCCTTGCTGATTGGTGGATAAATTCATCCACCAATCAAAAACTGCTGTCCAGAGTACTGAACCAAGAAAAAAGCTTAGATGCCTTCTTTCTCAAATAAAGATACCAAGAGAACGAAGAAACATTGATAATAGGAGTAAATTAGAAAGTTGCTTAAAATTGCATGCTCTATCTGAATCACAAAAGAAATTTTTTGGGTTCAGTGTCCCTTTAATGTTAGTTTTTTTTAGTAAACAAACAATGTCACAGCGCTAGTTAAAAAGAAACTCATACAAAGCAGTAGCTATATATAAGGATTCCCAATCCCTTATAGATAAATAGCACAAAAGAAAAAAATGTTTTCTAGTAATAGGTTTACTAGAAATAACTACTGCGCTACTCTAACAGGCAGCTTAATATATGTAGTACCTTACTGAAATGGCAAAATGAAATAGCACAATAATAATAATACAGACTCAACATTCCATATTTATAAGGAATGTAACAAAGCATGCAAAAAAGGAATCAAATTAGCCAAAATTGAAAATGAAAAATTAATTGCAAAGGATTCTAAGTCTATCCCTAAAAGGTTTTTTAAGTACATAAATAGCAAAAAATCTAAGAAGGACAATATAGGTACATTAAAATGCGTGGAGGGTAGCATGATAAACAATGACAGGGAGAAGGCTGAGGTATTAAACCAGTTTTTTTCTTCAGTATACACAAGAGAGGAACCATTGGATGATATTTTGGAACAAAATAGAACATGCCAGTCCATACCATTAACTGGGTTATGTTTAGAGGATATCAGGAAAAAAATGGATAATATTAAGGTAAATAAAACTCCAGGCCCAGATGAAATACACCCAAGGGTGTTAAGGGAATTTAGCACTCTTATAGACAAACCTCTGCTCTCAATTGTTCAAGACTCATTATCCTCAGGCATGGTACCCCAGGATTGGCGTAAAGCTGATGTGGTGCCACTCTTCATAAAGGGAAGCAGGGATGATCCAGGATGCTATAGACCAGTTAGTCTGACATTAATAGTGGGGAAGATATTTGAAAGGATTATAAGGGATTATATAGATGAGCATATTCGTGTAAACAAGATTATGAGTTCTAATCAGCATGGTTTTAGGAGAAATAGATCACGTCAAACTAATCTAATTAGATTCTATGAGGAAGTAAGTAAAAATATAGATAAAGGGGAATCAGTTAATGTTATATACTTAGATTTTGCAAAGGCATTTGATACAGTGACACATGAGAGATTAATGTACAAAATTAAGGGACTGGGAATAGCTGAAAATGTTAGCTCATGGATAAATAACTGGATAAAAGATAGGGAGCAACGAGTAGTAGTAAATGGATCATACTCAAATTGGACAAAGGTAATCAGTGGAGTACCCCAGGGATCAGTGCTGGGCCCTATTCTTTTTAATATTTTTATAAATGACTTGGAGCAAGGATTAAATAGCAATATCTCTATTTTTGCAGATGATACTAAGTTAAGTAAGGTCATTAGGTCGGAGCAGGATGAACTTTCATTACAAAGGGATCTGCAAAAATTAGAAGTATGGGCAAGTAAATGGAAAATGAGATTTAATACGGAAAAATGAAAGGTTCTACATTTTGGAAGTAAAAATAAGCAGGCAACGTATTTTTTAAATGGGACAAGACTTAGCCAAACACAGGAGGAAAGGGATTTGGGAGTAGTAATATATAACAAGATAAAGATGAGTGCACAATGCAGGGCAGCGGCTTCAAAGGCTAATAAGATACTAGCATGTATTAAAAGAGGCAGTGATTCAAGGGAGGAAAGCATAATTCTGTCACTATATAAAGCCCTGGTAAGACCTCACCTTGAGTATGGAGTGCAGTTCTGGGGACCGATTACATAAAAAGATATTGCAGAACTAGAAAATGTTCAGAGAAGGGCCCCAAAGCTAATAAGGGGATTGGAGAATTTAACCTATGAGGAGAGGCTAGCCAAACTGGGTCTGTTCTCTTTAGAAAAAAGATGCTTGAGAGGTGACATGATTACTTTATATAAATATATTCAAGGCCCACATACAGAGATGGCAGAAGCTCTGTTTATTCCAAGAAAATTGTTTCTGACATGAGGTCACAAGTTAAGGTTGGAGGAAAGGAGATTTAATCTCATGCAACGGAAACGTTTTTTCACTGTAAGAGCAATTAAATTGTGGAACTCATTACCAAAGGAGGTAGTGAATGCCAATACCCTAGATACATTTAAAAATTGTCTGTATACATTTCTGTATATAAACAAAATTCATGGATATGATTGCTAGTATTAAATGGATCACCTTTTAGTGGGGTTATCTAAGTTTAACTGGAGCTTTTTGTAAGTATTTTAGATTTGTATAGGTTGAACTCGATGGACTTCAGTCTTTTTTCAACCTTTTCTACAATGTTACTATGTTACAATAAAGAGCAAATATATAATATCCAGCTGAATGGCAAAAAAAAAATATTTAATACAATGTCAAATCACATAAAAACATTTCATAAAAACATTTCACATATACATAAAATAAGATAAGAAGTTAAAAAGTTCATAGTGTCATAAGCGAAATGGTTCATTCGCATAGAAAGCTTCAGAGGTTTAGTTTGCAGAAAGCAGGTCAGTCAAAAGCATAAGAAGCCCAGATAGGAGCACAATCGTTTTGCTGTTGGTATAAGCAGACAGAGAAAACTTCTTTTACAGGAAGAATAAAGTTCGGTAATATAAGGTGTATTCCTTACTTACACCGGTAATAGGTTGCTGATCCTCAGATATCCCAGACCGTCCTTGCATGTCTTTGTGCAAATCACAGGGAAATGTTTACTCTTCTCTGACCGGCTCTCCTTGCCATGAGAGCAAACTCGGCTATGTATCTTCTAGAATGGAATGCTCAGTGATGATGCCGGTGTGTAGCAGGGTAAGTACGCCCTTCTGTTGTCGGTCTGGGAGATGAATCACATCAATAGAAAGCTATTCCTCTGCCAACCTTACGTAAGGTAAAGGTGAAGGACATCTTAACGCTTATCGGATCTGGTCGAGTGAGACTTTTTTTTTAGTAATTTAGACTTTTTGGTTTTTGCAATTATTTATTATTTTTTTAAGATATATATTATCTTTTTAATTTTATGTCAGTGTATTTTAATTGGGGTTAAGTTACAGGATGTTAGGTTAGGGGGATTAGTTTTTAGTTTAATACTTTGCGTTGTTATGGTGGTTTAGGGGTTAATAGTTTAATTAGATACTTTGCATTGTGGTGGTTTGGCGGTTTAGAGGTTAATAGTTTAATTAGGTGTTTGCGTTGTGGGTGGTTAACGGTTTAGGGGTTATTAACTTTTATTAGTCATTGGGATGTGGGGGAATGGAGGTTTAGAGGTTAATACATTTTATTAGTGATTGCAATGTGGGGGGATGGTGGTTTAGGGTTTGATATTGCGCATGTGTTAGGTGTTTGTTAAGGCTTCCAGGGAGTTATGGTGCTTTTTTACTATGCGCAAGGGTTGCTGCGCCTGCCTATGTGTGGCAAGATAAAAATGGAGTAAAATATCTCCATTCTGCGCGCGTTAAGTCCTTTTGCTGCATATGTGATACTGACTGGCAACGCCAGTTCTATGTTAGTTTATGGAGTAAAAAATGTGCCCAACGTGTAAAATATATGCGCATAACTTGTCTGCTGCGCCGGGTATGTGATCCCTCGATTAGACTAAAAATCTGCAGGCCACCTCTTATCTGAGTGCATTTTTATAGCTTTTCACAGCAAGACACTGCAAATACAAGTGTGCTATATAGATAAACATTGTGCTCACTCCTGTGGAGTTATGCATGATTCAGCACTAATTGGCTAAAATACAAGTCTGTAAATAGCACTGAGATAAGGGGGCAGTCTGTAAAGGCTTAGATACAATGTGATCACAGAGGTAAAATGTATATAATATAATTGTGTTGCTTGTGAAAAACTTGGGAATGGGTAATAAAGGGATTATCTTTCTGTTTAATAAATGAAACATTTAGAGTAGACTGTCCCATTAGGTTTAAGCTGCTGCCCAGCTGTTTTTCTGCTTCTAACAGTTAGTAGAGGACAAACAGATTTTTGTAAGCAAACAAGTTCAGAACAACCCCATGAGCACATATCAGATGGAAAAAAAGAAATGTGAAACATAATAGACAGGCATCAACAATATTGAATTAAACCTGCTATATTTTACTTTTGCTACAGCTGCATATATTTTGCTTTCATGAAGGCATGTGAGAATAGTTGCAAAAATACATTTATAAATCTAAATCGGGATAACAAAATAAATATAAAATCAAGTAATAGTGCATATATTTTACCTCAAAATAAAATCTGTGTATTTTTGTTTTATTCTAAACTTGAGGTGAAACTGTAGTTGAAAAGTGAGATAAACATAATAACCACTAGATGGCACTAAAGCAAGATATAAAAAAAGATGAACCACGCTATTATGACAGAAACACAGAAAAACTGGATATGGTGTGTAAACAAAAAAAAAATATATATATATATAACCTGAATATATATCTGCTTACTTGTGTATCAATGGCAATATAATCTTAAAGACACAAAAAATACATATAGTTCCATTTTCTTACCGTTTGGGACCAAGGCTATTTTTACATTTCTGCAGTGTTTGTGTTTAGCTGTAATTTTCCTCTTACTCATTTACTGTACCCACACATATTATATACAGTTTTTCTTGCCATTAAATGGACTTTCTAAAGATACCATTATTTACATCATATCTTATAATTTACTATAAAAAAAATGATAAAATATGATGAAAAAATGGAAAAAACACACTTTTTCTAACTTTGACACCCAAAATCTGATATCTGTCAGGAATCCTTGAATGTCCCTAGACATATATATATATATATATATTTTAGTAGACAACCCAAAGTATTGATCTAGGCCCATTTTGGTATATTTCATGTCACCATTTCACCGCCAAATGCGATCAAATAAAAAAAAAAAATTTCACTTTTTCACAAAATTTTTCACAAACTTTAGGTTTCTTACTGAAATTATTTACAAACAGCTTGTGCAATCATGGCACACATGGTTGTAAATGCTTCTCTGGGATCCTCTTTGTTCAGAAATAGCAGACATTTATGACTTTGGCATTACTTTTTGGTAATTAGAAGGCTGCTATATGCTGCTGAGCACAACACGTGTATTTTGCCCAGCAGTGAAGGAGTTAATTAGGGAGCTTGTAGGGTTAATTTTAGATTTAGTGTAGTGTAGTAGATAACCCAAAGTAATGATCTAGGCCCATTTTGATATATTTCCTGCCAACATTTCCCCCGCCAAATGCGATCAAATAATAAAAATTGTTAACTTTTTCACAATTTTAGGTTTCTCACTGAAACTATTTACAAACAGTTAGTGCAATGATGGCACAACTGGTTGTAAATGCTTCTCTGGGATTCACTTTGTTCAGAAATAGCAGAGATATATGGCTTTGGCATTGCTTTTTGGTAATTAGAAGGCAGCTAAATGCTGCTGAGCACCACACTTGTATTATGCCCAGCAGTTAAGGGGTTAATTAGATAGCTTGTAGGGTTAATGTTATCCATCTTAAGCACTGGCAGAAAGTCTGCCAGTTCTAAAATATTTTTTTTTTTTTTTTTTTTTTTTTTTTAATATTTTATACAGCAGTGATTGATCCCCCTTAGCCCCCAACCTCCCTGATCCCCCCCATACAGCTCTTTAACCTTCCACCCTCTACCTATTTTCCACCATCTTGGGTACTGGCAGCTGTCTGCCAGTACCCAGTTTTCTCAAAACCCAATTTTCTGTAGTGTAGCTGCCCCCCTCCCAGATCCCTTTAGAAAAATGTATTTCCCTCTCTCCCACCCTCTCCCTCCCTCTACCTCCCCCTCTCCGGACTCAATGGAGAGTGCCCAAGAGCACACGTACCGCGCGCTCCTGATCACTTGCGCGCTCTGCGGAACAGGATCCAGAAGTCTCTCCAACGATGGGCCGCCCACCTGCCTCCCTGGCTGATGCAGAGAGTGCCACAGAGTGGGTCTCTCTGCATTGAATGCTTAAAAAAAGATATTGCAGGATGCCTCAATATTGAGGTATCACTGCAATACTCTGAGAGCTGCTGGAATCGATCGCAATTGCTTCCAGCTCTCAATTAGACAGATGACGTACCAGGTACATCCATTTTCACTAACTGACAACTTTTGCAGGACGTACCTGGTACATCCTCGGTTGTTAAGGGGTTAACGTTTACTTAAACAATTTATAGCATTAATCCAATGCCAAATTATGTATTAATGATTTAACGATTTAACAACACTTGATTAATGAAATATATCCCAATATTATAATAAGATTCTTGATCCAATTCAATAAGCCTAATGGAATTTCCAGAAAATATAATTAAGCTATTTGACCCCAAATAGTCTTATAATACTTAAATATACCATATACCAATTAATCTAGCATGAAATAACTTCTTATTTAGCCACAATAAAACAAATTCTAAAATATGTCACAATAACGACAAATAACTTTTGACATTAAAATACATAAATCTTTTCTTAGTAATAATATTTAAAGGGACAGTCTACTCCAGAATATTTATTTTTTTAAAAGATAGATTATCCCTTTATTACCCATTCCCTAGTTTTGCATAACCAACACAGTTATATTAATACACTTTTTACCTCTGTGATTATCTTGTATCTAAGCGTATGCAAACTGGCCCTTATTTCAATTCTTTTGACAGACTTACATTTTAGCCAATCAGTGCTGGCTCCTAGGAACTCCACGTGCGTGTGCACAGTGTTATCTATATAAAACACATGAACTAACACCCTCTAGTGGTGAAAAACTGTCAAAATGTCCTGAGATAAGAGGCGGCCTTCAAGGGCTTAGAAATTAGCATATGAACCGCCTAGGTTTAACTTTCAACTAAGAATACCAAGGGATCAAAGCAAAATTGGTGATAGAAGTAAATTGGAAAATTGTTTAAAATTACATGTCCTATCTGAATCATGAAAGTTTGTTTTGGACTAGACCGTTTAGCTTTTTCAGATATTTCTTATGGTCATACATGAAGACGGTATCACTATTTTGCAGGGGTCCAGGTCACAGAGTTATCTCTCTTGCCCAAAGAGAGGTTACCATTCAGGGTTCAGAATCTTTCCAAAAGTAGGCCCAACGGTGTATATCTCTTTAACAAAGTGAGTCTGTCTCCTTTCTTGCATAGTGGCAGCTTATATCAGTGATAAGCCACTCCTTCATTCTCTAATCATTCCATAGAGAAATCAGGTTACGCCCTTAGGTCTCATTGGCTTACTGGTAATGCCACTCTCTTAACAGCCAAACCTTTTGGCTGTAGTACTGGTTTTAGGGAATGAGAATGGTAATGAGACATGCACATTTTTTAAATATTCTGTTTCTCAATTACAGGGATATATATATGAAATATATATTTAATGCATTTATAATTTCCTAGCTTTAATAAACTATATGTTCAATACATGGTCCATCCAATCTAACTGAGCACGTATTTACAAGTCCAAACATGGGTATATTTAGAATATATATATATATATACATACACACACACATGATATATATTTCCCACTATTTTATATCATAATATCATCTGTAAGTAGCAGTGATTAATCATATAGCCATATTAATAAGTAATTATATTCTTAATTATTTGCTCTTCATAGACTCAAAGCATTTAATATCCTGGTATTACATTGCATTTTTGAGTATATCTCCATATTCCACACATACCTGCAATAGAATTTTGTTGGAACCAATATAACCATAGATATATACATATATTTAACTTCCTTATTATTTACTATATAATATATATATATATATATATATATTATTTGAAGTCATTCTTTAATAAGGTACAGGAATGGTCTCATATTTATGATTTCAGTCATAGGACAAATTATCTAGTATGTATTTATTTCAAAACCTAATTTTCACACCAAATTCTGAAAAACAAATGTTGTTTTATTCTGACACAGTTAAACATTTTAAATTCACCAATGCAGCTATTTATTTAATATAACAGAAATGTATTCAATATGGTATATTCCTAAAGGTAATCTCATATGTTGGTATTCTTTCATAAAGTCTTGGTATAAGTGTATTTTCTAGATAACATATGTGTATTCAAACCTTCAAAGGATTCTTTGTCTCATCATTTGCCTGTGTTAAATTAATTACCCTTTTGAGATTTTGCTAGCTTCAAACATGAGTCCAGACCTGTGTCTGCTGTGACTACAGGGGGTCCCCTGATCAGCTAATTTTATTACCCACTGTTCAGGTAGTGATCAAACTTTTCTTTGAATTGACATTATCTCTTATAGTTTGGGACAAATGTTTATTTCCTTTTGTTCTTTGAGGCATCCATCTGTACTTGAGCATAGGTAGGGTGAGGTCTGTGTCAGACCTTTTTGAATAGACCTGTAGTTTACAATTTCAAAACATTTGTACCTAGGGTTAATATTTCAAGATAAATTAATTATTTATCTATATAATGTATATATGTGTGTGTGTGTGTGTGTGTGTGTGTATATATATATATATATATATATATCTTATATAATGTCACTCAGCAATACCCTGACACAGATCCCCCTTTCAATTTTAAGATATGTGTTACACGTTTTGGAATGGACTGAAATCCAGTGGTAATTAGTGCGTATACTGCCAGTATGCATTATATACAGTCTTAACAGAGAAGAGTCTGTTATTTTTGAATCCTCATATCTATGCTCTTTAGCTAGACATCTTATTCATCTTTAAACTACAACACTTCCTTAGTGTGCTTGGGGAAATTACCTTTTATTCTCCCTCTATGACTTGGAGTTGGGACCTAGGATGGCACGCTCGCAGCTGATTATGGACCCATTTATCCATAAAAGTATAATTTTTAGGGATCCTAATTTTATAGGCAACTGGAGATATTTTGTTAGTAATGACAAAAGGACCCTTCCATGATAGAAGAAATTTCTTCTCCTTAACTTGATCTCTTCCAAAATTATAAAGATAAACTTTATCATTAATTTCATATTCCTTTTTGGAAGTTTTGAGGTCATAATAAGTTTTAGCGGCAGTTGCGGTCTTCTCTATGTTCCTTTTAGCAAATGTAAAATCATATTGCAGATGTTTCCTTAAGTATTCCACATATTGATGGGTAGTAGCAGCATTTATTCTGGTCTTATGTACAGTACAGTAAATGTTGAGGTAGAACCATTCTTCTACCAGTCATTAATTCAAAAAGTGACATATTATTAGCACCAATCAGAGTTTCTCTTAATGCTATTAGGACTAAAGGTAATTTTTTCATCCCAGTCCTTATCTGTTTCACTCACAAACATTTTGAGTAATTTCACAATATACTGGTTGTAATGCTCTACACCACCACTAGAGGCAACTCTATATGCTATATGGAGCTTTCTTTTAACCCCTAGTATTTTCCACATTTTTGTCATCACTTTGCTAGTGAAGTGGGTCCCCTGATTGGATTCGTTTTGTTGGGGTAAACTAAATCTGGAAAACATGTGGTTGATGAGCAATTCTGTGCATGTTTCAGCACTATTATTAGGCGCACTGATGCATTCTACCCATTTGGTGAATAGGCATGTTACTGTCAACATGTTTCTGTTACCTCTGGATGACCTAGTTACTGGACCAATAAAATCAATTTGCATATCTGACCATGGCATTACCATCCCCCTTTTCTGCAATGGCGCTGTATGCGTTGGTCCAGTGGGTTGGAACTGTGGACAGATTAAACAACCTTGACAGTAGATTTGAACATCCTTCAACATATGCAGCCAAAAGGCGTAGTCACGCAATATTTCATATGTTAGTTTGGCACCACGATGACCAGCTGTGGGAGCTTCATGGGCATGTTCAAGCATGAGACCCCTGAACTGGGTAGGTACCACCCATTGTTGGAAACCTGTTTTGGAGGTTCTAATTAATAAACCATCCTGTAATTTGTATTGTGATTTGGACTTTATTAAGATCCTAAGATCTTCCTTACCAATACAGTCATGTTTTGAGATGGGGTTGTTTTCAGAATTTTCTATATGTCTATAGAAAATACCTATAATGGGATTTCTTTTTGACTAGTGATCAGGTCCTCACTAGGAAAATCCTGACTCCATTGTACCAGGTTAGGCTCATTCTGTTGTTTAGCCTGGTTTCTGGTAATGGCCTCTACATGAATTGCACCCGATAAGTGGTGAATATTGAGGAGGTCTCCAGTTATGTCTCCTTGTTTGGCTAATGAATCTGCAAGATCATTGCCTTCCTTATCAGGACCTTGAATTCTGCAATGACCCTTGATCTTTTTCAGTGTATGGTTAACCCATTGGAAACCACTAATTTATCAATCTCACAGAACAACTTACCATGTTTGACTGGTTTGTTGTTAGTTTTCTGCATGCCATTTCTTTTCCAAGTTGGTAGGTATTCAACAAAACTGTCAAGCACATAATTCATGTAATGATCACAAATTCATGAATACCTTCTTCAATAGCCATTTCAATGGTTTTTAGAATAACTGTGAGTTCTGCTACTTGACTGGATCTTGGTCCAATGTTGAAACCTACAGAAATATTTGGGGATCCATTTGACCAAGCTATACCAATGCCAGTGACTAATCTGCACTCATTATCAATAGTGGCATTGTAAGAACACCCATCAACATATACCCAAGGTAATGGTCCTCATTGCATATTTTATTTGGGGAAACCAATTGTTCCTCCAGGAAATCATCTTCTATTAACTCTTCCTCATGATCTTTAGCAGTACAGTCATGGAGCTCCACAAGCCCCTGTGCAACTGGATTCTTTTTATTTTGCTTATAGCGAATTTCTAAAGGTCAGCCATGTAAGGAAAGAGTCCAAGCTGTGATGCGGCTATTGGACAGGTTCCCATCTCTTATTTTATCACTTTGCAAATTTATATCAAAGGCTGGTGGGCCGTTTCTACAATAATTTTCTCACCCTTTATATAGCTGCAGAAATTTTGTAGAGCCCATACAGTAGATAAGAGGGCTTTTTCATAATCACCACATTTTATTTCCGCTGGGGATAAAGCTTTGCTTACATAACTTTGCTTACATTATCATGTTTTTTTTTATATAAAACAGCACTCATGCTTACATCAGTGTAACCTGTTTCTAAGTAGAAAGGTTTACTACCTTCAGGGTAAGCTAAGCAAGGTGCTTGAGTGAGTTTCCTCTTCAGCACTCTTATGGCTGTCTCTTGAGCCTCACTCCAGTGCCATACAACATCCTTCTTTAGAAGATGTAGTAGTGGTTTAGCTAAATCTGCATAATTGTCAATAAATTTGTGAGAATAATTTGTCATACCCAGGAATTATCTCAATTCCTTTAAGTTTGTTGGGTTCTTGAAATTTATTATGGCTTCAACCTTTTTCTTCTGAAGTAACTTCATGTCCCAGGAAGTTGACACGAGTACCGCAGCATTGAGCTTTTTGTAGGGATAATTTGACACCTGCCCTTTTAAGTTGGCTGAGGACATGTTTAAGTTCTGTGATGTGTTTTTCAAAGTCTGGGAGTTTGATTAACACATCATTAACATAGGATAACATCCCCCTCTCTAGTGCATCAGACATAGCCTTATGCTTGAATACAGCAAATTCATGTCCTGAATTTATGTATCCAAACTGAAGTCTTTGCAATGCATATTGGACCTTCTGGAAGGAAAACGCTAGCTTATACTGGTCTTCCTCATGTATCTTTTTGGTCCAATATCCCTGCGCACAATTAATGGCAGTGAATATCTTAGATCCCTGTATCTGCACTAGGCACTGGTCAATGTATGGCACAGGCCAGCCAGACATGTAGACTAGTTTGTTTAGCTGTCTTAAGTCAGCACACAAACACCATTGTCTATTGGGTTTAAGAATACCTAGAATATGATTATTATAAAAGTTATGCATCTGTCTGATGATACCCCTTTCTTTCAAGTTTCTTATGATTTCTGCAAGTGAATCATATGAGGCTAAAGGGAGTCTGTATTGCTTAACAAATACAGGCAGTGCATTGGGATCTGTTTGGATTCTTGCAATGTGTAGGTCTGTAGTCCCACAGTCAGAAGAATCCCTAGCAAAAATATCCTTGTACTCCATCAGGAGTTCTTATAGCTGCTGGCATTCATCACTGGAAAAGCCATTAGCTAAGGAGATTTGCTCTGCGACTATTTGCTGAAATCTTGGAAAGATTTCAGGCTGTCCTATTTCATAGGCTTCTTTAAGCCTAGAGGTGAGGTCCCCTTGTTTATAATTTAAATTACCCCCATGATTCTGCGTATTGGGGTATTCTTGTTCTCTGATCGGTTGATCAAATATCAAGGAGGCTTCTTTAATTTTACAGATGCCTTCCTCTGAGCTGAAAGGGTAAATAGATTGAATTGTAAATAATACTTCTGGCGTGGATGCAAAGGATTGTTCTATTAACTGTTCTTCAGTTAAGTACCTTTCAGGTTTTAGCCAGATTACATTATTCTGGAATCCGAAAATATAATAACTGGATTCTAGAGCATATTCTATGGTAGTTCCCTTGGATAAGGTGATATCCTGTGGGGTCATGTTATGCACAATATCATGTATTGGTATATCTCCAATATTTACCATAGAAGTATGGATCATTGTTATACCCATATTTTGCATTCTCTGGGAGATGCAGAGTAGCGCTTCAGAAGTTTTTAACTTCTGACCCCTTTTACCTGTAAGGGTAAGAGAAATTTATCAGCCCCAGCAGGGATTACAATATCATTAGACACCTGCATATTCACAGCATATGGCATTTGCTGGTTTGATTTCAGGGTTGCATTTTCATCCTGAAATATTTCAGGGTCCCCTTTCAACCTGCTCCAGAGGCAAAGGTTAAGCAAATCTATTTGTATGGCATATCTATGCAAGAGATCATTGCCAATGTATATTTGATTATGGGGATTATTTAAAACTAAAAACAGGTGTTTCACTGATTTATTACCTATGCAGATAGATAATAAACATTTAGCTGTAATGTTATAGCTTTCAGAGTTATCATCTAGGTCATGGGCCCAGTGATCTTGGGGAGAAAGATATTTAATTACTTTAGGTTTAGCTATCTGTGTCAATAAGCCTTCACTTATATAGCTAGCTTCCTGTTTTAAGTTTAATTTAGCATACTTGGTTTTTCCCAGGTCATGCACTTGCATAGGGATAAATAAATCATCCTTAATTTTCTCAATTTCTGCAAGGAATTGAGAGTGATCGCCGCCTTTAGGGAATTTAGGATCTCCATTGTGTAGAGATATGGTTAATACATTGCCTTCTAGGGAAATATTGGCTATTTTCCCAGGCAAAAATTTAATGGTATGAGGTATGCTGGACCGATCATAATTAATAGGTCTTTTGACTTGTGACCAAATAATATTATTTATGCACTCAATTATGGTACTTAATCGCTTAAGAAGATCAATACCAATTATTAAATGATCATTTGGCAGATCCACTATAATGACAGGGTGTCTTATTACCCTGTTTCCCAGTTTTAGCTTTAACCACGCAGTGCCCCAGACTTTGAGAGAGTCACCCCCAACACCTATTATTGAACCATCAAATTCCCTGAGTTTAGGCTTGTGGGTTGTTAGCTAATTTAGCTGTGTGTAATAAAACAGTTGCCTGTAATAAAATAGTTGCCTTAGATCCAGTATCAATTAATCCCATGATAGGGTTGGTAAATGAATCCTGGAGCTGAGCTAATACATAATATCTCTCCTCAGTTTCTACCATTTCACACATAAAATTAGCATGTTTACACATTTGTTGGCTTTGCCACGAATTTCCTGAATCAGCCACGTTACCTGATACAGTACAATTCTTACCCACCGCCTCCTCTGTAATAGGGATAACGGGTTTCCTGTGTATTGAGTCACAGTCAGGGCTTTCTGTCCACCTGTGGGAATAAGATTTAGCGAGAACTGCAAAAGAGGAGATGTATTAATGCTTCCAGACTGGGGACACCTGCCTTCCGTTGCTGGGCTGTAGGGAGAGAATTTGATTTGTATCATTAATAACATTTATTATACCCTTTGGTGTTTCTCTCCCTACAGATAATATTATAGTATTTATGCTTGTGCCTGTGGCGTATTGTTGGCCACTGGTGTCACCCCTAAAAAAGGATTATTGGGTTTCTGAGCCATAAGAGCTTGACTTATATTAGCAAGCTGTTCATATAATTGATTAAACTGAGTACTAAGTTGACCCACTTGATTATATATGCTATTTTTACCCATAGGCCGATTTTTTGATTCCCCAGGGTATTGATTCCTGGATCCTTGGTATCCCTCAGATCATAGCTATTTTGTCTATCTTGATGCGTCTGCCTTTGGGGTTCAACTTGTCTGGCGTTAATATCCTGGGGTGCACTATTTAACTGGGGTGTCTGGTTATCCTGAGAGTATCTGGGCCACTTATGGTATCTACTTCTACGGGGATACCGATTACCGTGTGGGTATTTGTCTCTTTGGGGATACCTAGTTATCTGGGTATGCCCGCCATTTTGAATATATTCCCTGCTATTAGCCTGTGGATTCTGCACCTCAGCCCTTGGCGGGGGAGGGGCAGACTCAAAAAAGGCCTGTTTTTTCTGGTCACTTCCGCATAAGTTTTCTTTTTTTAATTCAAAATTGAGGGGGGCTAGGAGACACCCTAGTTTCGGCCACAATTTTAGGGTTGGACCTTGGTTCTCTTTCAACCTCTTGTTCACTGGACTGCTGAATGGAGTATAATTTTGTACTCTCTCTGATCAGCCAATCCAATGAACAGTTTTCTTTCATACTTTGATGTGTGAGGGTAATGCTTCATAAAATAAATTTACAAATTCTGAGCTTTCAAATTTGGGATTGTTTTCGGCCATACTGTAAGCACCTTTTAGTGTAGAAAGGAAATAGTTTGGGCTTTGATTTGCGCCACATTTCAAACTCTATACAGCTTCTTTAGCAGCGGTGGCAGAACGATAGTGCCCTAACTCCCTTTTGCACTGTTGTTTTATTTCTCTCCAAGTATGAATATTCATATCTTTCAGTGAAATAAAAAACGTACAATATTTACCTTCAAATACCCAAGGCAGAAATTCAATTTTAGACTGCTCACTATGAACATTAAGTATAGATAAAGCATTTGCATAGGCCTCTAAGTGGTTGATTATAGAAATGGTCCCCCTTTTTGAGAATACAGGTACTGCACTGTTTAAGAATTTAATTATCTTATGGGTGTCATACACTTTATTAGGTACATATTGGGTTCTCCTAGGGACCTTATTATTATTGCTGGAGCCATTTGGGGTCCTTTGTTTAAATTCTTCTCTTATTCCTTGTATCTCCCCTCTCACAAATTATTTTAGGGATTTCATAATCTCTGTATTTTTTTCATTATTTTCATCACTAATGGAGGGGGGCTTATTATTGCTGAGTTGCTCATTTAAACTTTTTATTTTAGCAATTATTTTTTGGTTATGTTTATCTAAGGCGGCCATGTCTGTTTAAGTGTAACAATTTCATTTTGGACTATTTCTAAATTTTCTTCTCATTTGCGTGATGAGCAAATTTAGGCCTAGATTTGGAGTTTGGCGGTAGCCGTGAAAACCAGCGTTAGAGGCTCCTAACGCTCGTTTTTAGGCTACCGCCGGTATTTGGAGTCATTCAAAAAAGGGTCTAACGCTCACTTTTCAGCCGCAACTTTTCCATACCGCAGATCCCCTTACGTCAATTGCGTATCCTATCTTTTCAATGGGATCTTTCTAACTCCGGTATTTAGAGTCGTGGCTGAAGTGAGCGTTAGAAATCTAACGACAAAACTCCAGCCGCAGAAAAAAGTCAGTATTAAAGAGCTTTCTGGGCTAACGCCGGTTCATAAAGCTCTTAACTACTGTGCTCTAAAGTACACTAACACCCATAAACTACCTATGTACCCCTAAACTGAGGCCCCCCCACATCGCCGACACTCGATTAAAAATTTTTAACCCCTAATCTGCCGACCGCCACCTACGTTATACTTATGTACCCCTAATCTGCTGCCCCTAACACCGCCGACCCCTATATTATATTTATTAACCCCTAACCTGCCCCCCACAACGTCGCAGCCAGCTACCTACAATAATTAACCCCTAATCTGCCGACCGCAAAGAGCCGCCACCTACATTATAGCTATGTAACCCTAATCTGCTGCCCATAACACCGCCGACCCCTATATTATATTTATTAACCCCTAATCTGCCCCCCTCAACGTCGCCTCCACCTGCCTACACTTATTAACCCCTAATCTGCCGAGCGGACCGCACCGCTACTATAATAAAGTTATTAACCCCTAATCCGCCTCACTAACCCTATAATAAATAGTATTAACCCCTAATCTGCCCTCCCTAACATCGCCGACACCTAACTTCAATTATTAACCCCTAATCTGCCGACTGGAGCTCACCGCTATTCTAATAAATGTATTAACCCCTAAAGCTAAGTCTAACCCTAACACTAACACCCCCCTAAGTTAAATATAATTTTAATCTAACGAAATTAATTAACTCTTCTTAAATAAATTATTACTATTTAAAGCTAAATACTTACCTGTAAAATAAATCCTAATATAGCTACAATATAAATTATAATGATATTATAGCTATTTTAGGATTAATATTTATTTTACAGGTAACTTTGTATTTATTTTAACCAGGTACAATAGCTATTAAATAGTTAAGAACTATTTAATAGCTAAAATAGTTAAAATAATTACAAATTTACCTGTAAAATAAATCCTAACCTAAGTTACAATTAAACCTAACACTACACTATCAATAAATAAATTAAATAAACTACCTATAATTATCTACAATTAAACCTAACACTACACTATCAATAAATAAATTGAATACAATTTCTACAAATAAATACAATGAAATAAACTAACTAAAGTACAAAAAATAAAAAAGAACTAAGTTACAAAAAATAAAAAAATATTTACAAACATTAGAAATATATTACAACAATTTTAAACTAATTACACCTACTCTAAGCCCCCTAATAAAATAAGAAAGCCCCCCAAAATAAAAAAATGCCCTACCCTATTCTAAATTACTAAAGTTCAAAGCTCTTTTACCTTACCAGCCCTGAACAGGGCCCTTTGCGGGGCATGCCCCAAGAAGTTCAGCTCTTTTGCCTGTAAAAAAAAACATACAATACCCCCCCCCAACATTACAACCCACCACCCACATACCCCTAATCTAACCCAAACCCCCCTTAAATAAACCTAACACTAAGCCCCTGAAGATCTCCCTACCTTGAGTCGTCTTCACCCAGCCGAGCCAAATTCTTCATCCAAGCGGGGCAGAAGAGGTCTTCCATCCAATTGAAGTCTTCATCCAAGCGGAATCTTCTATCGTCATCCATCCGGAGTGGAGCGGCAGCATCCTGAAGACCTCCGACGCGGAACATCCATCCTGGCCGACGACTGAACGACGAATGACGGTTCCTTTAAATGACGTCATCCAAGATGGCGTCCCTCAAATTCCGATTGGCTGATAGGATTCTATCAGCCAATCGGAATTAAGGTAGGAATATTCTGATTGGCTGATGGAATCAGCCAATCAGAATCAAGTTCAATCCGATTGGCTGATTGGATCAGCCAATCGGATTGAACTTGATTCTGATTGGCTGATTCCATCAGCCAATCAGAATATTCCCAGAATATGGATGTTCCGTGTCGGAGGTCTTCAGGATGCTGCCGCTCCGCTCCGCATGGATGACGATAGAAGATTCCGCTTGGATGAAGACTTCAATCGGACGGAAGACCTCTTCTGCCCCGCTTGGATGAAGACTTCTACCGGATGGAGGACCTCTTCTTGCTCCGCTTGGATGAAGAATTTGGCTCGGCTGGGTGAAGACGACTCAAGGTAGGGAGATCTTCAGGGGCTTAGTGTTAGGTTTATTTAAGGGGGGTTTGGGTTAGATTAGGGGTATGTGGGTGGTAGGTTGTAATGTTGGGGGGGGGTATTGTATGGTTTTTTTTTACAGGCAAAAGAGCTGAACTTCTTGGGGCATGCCCCGCAAAGGGCCCTGTTCAGGGCTGGTAAGGTAAAAGAGCTTTGAACTTTAGTAATTTAGAATAGGGTAGGGCATTTTTTTATTTTGGGGGGCTTTGTTATTTTATTAGGGGGCTTAGAGTAGGTGTAATTAGTTTAAAATTGTTGTAATATATTTCTAATTTTTGTAAATATTTTTTTATTTTTTGTAACTTAGTTCTTTTTTATTTTTTGTACTTTAGTTAGTTTATTTCATTGTATTTATTTGTAGGAATTTTATTTAATTTATTTATTGATAGTGTAGTGTTAGGTTTAATTTTAGATAATTATAGGTAGTTTATTTAATTTATTTATTGATAGTGTAGTGTTAGGTTTAATTGTAACTTAGGTTAGGATTTATTTTACAGGTAAATTTGTAATTATTTTTAGCTATTAAATAGTTCTTAACTATTTAATAGCTATTGTACCTGTTTAAAATAAATACAAAGTTACCTGTAAAATAAATATTAATCCTAAAATAGCTATAATATCATTATAATTTATATTGTAGCTATATTAGGATTTATTTTACAGGTAAGTATTTAGCTTTAAATAGGAATAATTTATTTAAGAAGAGTTAATTAATTTCGTTAGATTAAAATTATATTTAATTCAGGGGGGTGTTAGTGTTAGGGTTAGACTTAGCTTTAGGGGTTAATACATTTATTAGAATAGCGGTGAGCTCCAGTCGGCAGATTAGGGGTTAATAATTGAAGTTAGGTGTCGGCGATGTTAGGGAGGGCAGATTAGGGGTTAATACTATTTATTATAGGGTTAGTGAGGCGGATTAGGGGTTAATAACTTTATAATAATAGCGGTGCGGTCCGCTCGGCAGATTAGGGGTTAATAAGTGTAGGCAGGTGGAGGCGACATTGTGGGGGGCAGATTAGGGGTTAATAAATATAATATAGGGGTCGGCGATGTTAGGGGCAGCAGATTAGGGGTACATAGGGATAATGTAAGTAGCGGCGGTTTACGGAGCGGCAGATTAGGGGTTAAAAATAATATACAGGGGTCAGCGATAGCGGGGGCAGAAGAATAGGGGTTAATAAGTGTAAGGTTAGGGGTGTTTAGACTCGGGGTACATGTTATAGTGTTAGGTGCAGACGTAGGAAGTGTTTCCCCATAGGAAACAATGGGGCTGCGTTAGGAGCTGAACGCGGCTTTTTTGCAGGTGTTTTTTTTCAGCTCAAACAGCCCCATTGTTTCCTATGAGGGAATCGTGCACGAGCACGTTTTTGAGGCTGGCCGCGTCCGTAAGCAACTCTGGTATCGAGAGTTGAAGTTGCGTTAAATATGCTGTACGCTCCTTTTTTGGAGCCTAACGCAGCCATTCTGTGGACTCTCATCCAAGCGGGGCAGAAGAGGTCTTCCATCCGATTGAAGTCTTCATCCAAGCGGAATCTTCTATCGTCATCCATCCGGAGCGGAGCGGCAGCATCCTGAAGACCTCTGACGCGGAACATCCATCCTGGCCGACGACTGAACGACGAATGACGGTTCCTTTAAATGACGTCATCCAAGATGGCGTCCCTCGAATTCCGATTGGCTGATAGGATTCTATCAGCCAATCGGAATTAAGGTAGGAATATTCTGATTGGCTGATGGAATCAGCCAATCAGAATCAAGTTCAATCCGATTGGCTGATTGGATCAGCCAATCGGATTGAACTTGATTCTGATTGGCTGATTCCATCAGCCAATCAGAATATTCCCAGAATATGGATGTTCCGTGTCGGAGGTCTTCAGGATGCTGCCGCTCCGCTCCGGATGGATGACGATAGAAGATTCCGCTTGGATGAAGACTTCAATCGGATGGAAGACCTCTTCTGCCTCGCTTGGATGAAGACTTCTACCGGATGGAGGACCTCTTCTTGCTCCGCTTGGATGAAGAATTTGGCTTGGCTGGGTGAAGACGACAGAAAGGTAGGGAGATCTTCAGGGGCTTAGTGTTAGGTTTATTTAAGGGGGGTTTGGGTTAGATTAGGGGTATGTGGGTGGTGGGTTGTAATGTTGGGGGGGTATTGTATGGTTTTTTTTACAGGCAAAAGAGCTGAACTTCTTGGGGCATGCCCCGCAAAGGGCCCTGTTCAGGGCTGGTAAGGTAAAAGAGCTTTGAACTTTAGTAATTTAGAATAGGGTAGGGCATTTTTTTATTTTGGGGGGCTTTGTTATTTTATTAGGGGACTTAGAGTAGGTGTAATTAGTTTAAAATTGTTGTAATATATTTCTAATGTTTGTAAATATTTTTTTATTTTTTGTAACTTAGTTCTTTTTTATTTTTTGTACTTTTGTTAGTTTATTTCATTGTATTTATTTGTAGGAATTTTATTTAATTTATTTATTGATAGTGTAGTGTTAGGTTTAATTTTAGATAATTATAGGTAGTTTATTTAATTTATTTATTGATAGTGTAGTGTTAGGTTTAATTGTAACTTAGGTTAGGATTTATTTTACAGGTAAATTTGTAATTATTTTTAGCTATTAAATAGTTCTTAACTATTTAATAGCTATTGTACCTGGTTAAAATAAATACAAAGTTACCTGTAAAATAAATATTAATCCTAAAATAGCTATAATATCATTATAATTTATATTGTAGCTATATTAGGATTTATTTTACAGGTAAGTATTTAGCTTTAAATAGGAATAATTTATTTAAGAAGAGTTAATTAATTTCGTTAGATTAAAATTATATTTAATTCAGGGGGGTGTTAGTGTTAGGGTTAGACTTAGCTTTAGGGGTTAATACATTTATTAGAATAGCGGTGAGCTCCAGTCGGCAGATTAGGGGTTAATAATTGAAGTTAGGTGTCGGCGATGTTAGGGAGGGCAGATTAGGGGTTAATACTATTTATTATAGGGTTAGTGAGGCGGATTAGGGGTTAATAACTTTATAATAATAGCGGTGCGGTCCGCTCGGCAGATTAGGGGTTAATAAGTGTAGGCAGGTGGAGGCGACGTTGTGGGGGGCAGATTAGGGGTTAATAAATATAATATAGGGGTCGGCGATGTTAGGGGCAGCAGATTAGGGGTACATAGGGATAATGTAAGTAGCGGCGGTTTACGGAGCGGCAGATTAGGGGTTAAAAATAATATACAGGGGTCAGCGATAGCGGGGGCGGAAGAATAGGGGTTAATAAGTGTAAGGTTAGGGGTGTTTAGACTCGGGGTACATGTTAGAGTGTTAGGTGCAGACGTAGGAAGTGTTTCCCCATAGGAAACAATGGGGCTGCGTTAGGAGCTGAACGCGGCTTTTTTGCAGGTGTTTTTTTTCAGCTCAAACAGCCCCATTGTTTCCTATGAGGGAATCGTGCACGAGCACGTTTTTGAGGCTGGCCGCGTCCGTAAGCAACTCTGGTATCGAGAGTTGAAGTTGCGTTAAATATGCTGTACGCTCCTTTTTTGGAGCCTAACGCAGCCATTCTGTGGACTCTCATCCAAGCGGGGCAGAAGAGGTCTTCCATCCGATTGAAGTCTTCATCCAAGCGGAATCTTCTATCGTCATCCATCCGGAGCGGAGCGGCAGCATCCTGAAGACCTCCGACGCGGAACATCCATCCTGGCCGACGACTGAACGACGAATGACGGTTCCTTTAAATGACGTCATCCAAGATGGCGTCCCTCGAATTCCGATTGGCTGATAGGATTCTATCAGCCAATCGGAATTAAGGTAGGAATATTCTGATTGGCTGATGGAATCAGCCAATCAGAATCAAGTTCAATCCGATTGGCTGATTGGATCAGCCAATCGGATTGAACTTGATTCTGATTGGCTGATTCCATCAGCCAATCAGAATATTCCCAGAATATGGATGTTCCGTGTCGGAGGTCTTCAGGATGCTGCCGCTCCGCTCCGGATGGATGACGATAGAAGATTCCGCTTGGATGAAGACTTCAATCGGATGGAAGACCTCTTCTGCCCCGCTTGGATGAAGACTTCTACCGGATGGAGGACCTCTTCTTGCTCCGCTTGGATGAAGAATTTGGCTCGGCTGGGTGAAGACGACTCAAGGTAGGGAGATCTTCAGGGGCTTAGTGTTAGGTTTATTTAAGGGGGGTTTGGGTTAGATTAGGGGTATGTGGGTGGTGGGTTGTAATGTTGGGGGGGGTATTGTATGTTTTTTTTTACAGGCAAAAGAGCTGAACTTCTTGGGGCATGCCCCGCAAAGGGCCCTGTTCAGGGCTGGTAAGGTAAAAGAGCTTTGAACTTTAGTAATTTAGAATAGGGTAGGGCATTTTTTTATTTTGGGGGGCTTTGTTATTTTATTAGGGGGCTTAGAGTAGGTGTAATTAGTTTAAAATTGTTGTAATATATTTCTAATGTTTGTAAATATTTTTTTATTTTTTGTAACTTAGTTCTTTTTTATTTTTTGTACTTTAGTTAGTTTATTTCATTGTATTTATTTGTAGGAATTTTATTTAATTTATTTATTGATAGTGTAGTGTTAGGTTTAATTTTAGATAATTATAGGTAGTTTATTTAATTTATTTATTGATAGTGTAGTGTTAGGTTTAATTGTAACTTAGGTTAGGATTTATTTTACAGGTAAATTTGTAATTATTTTTAGCTATTAAATAGTTCTTAACTATTTAATAGCTATTGTACCTGGTTAAAATAAATACAAAGTTACCTGTAAAATAAATATTAATCCTAAAATAGCTATAATATCATTATAATTTATATTGTAGCTATATTAGGATTTATTTTACAGGTAAGTATTTAGCTTTAAATAGGAATAATTTATTTAAGAAGAGTTAATTAATTTCGTTAGATTAAAATTATATTTAACTTAGGGGGGTGTTAGTGTTAGGGTTAGACTTAGCTTTAGGGGTTAATACATTTATTAGAATAGCGGTGAGCTCCAGTCGGCAGATTAGGGGTTAATAATTGAAGTTAGGTGTCGGCGATGTTAGGGAGGGCAGATTAGGGGTTAATACTATTTATTATAGGGTTAGTGAGGCGGATTAGGGGTTAATAACTTTATAATAATAGCGGTGCGGTCCGCTCGGCAGATTAGGGGTTAATAAGTGTAGGCAGGTGAAGGCGACGTTGTGGGGGGCAGATTAGGGGTTAATAAATATAATATAGGGGTCGGCGATGTTAGGGGCAGCAGATTAGGGGTACATAGGGATAATGTAAGTAGCGGCGGTTTACGGAGCGGCAGATTAGGGGTTAAAAATAATATACAGGGGTCAGCGATAGCGGGGGCGGAAGAATAGGGGTTAATAAGTGTAAGGTTAGGGGTGTTTAGACTCGGGGTACATGTTAGAGTGTTAGGTGCAGACGTAGGAAGTGTTTCCCATAGGAAACAATGGGGCTGCGTTAGGAGCTGAACGCGGCTTTTTTGCAGGTGTTTTTTTTCAGCTCAAACAGCCCCATTGTTTCCTATGAGGGAATCGTGCACGAGCACGTTTTTGAGGCTGGCCGCGTCCGTAAGCAACTCTGGTATCGAGAGTTGAAGTTGCGTTAAATATGCTGTACGCTCCTTTTTTGGAGCCTAACGCAGCCATTCTGTGGACTCTCATCCAAGCGGGGCAGAAGAGGTCTTCCATCCGATTGAAGTCTTCATCCAAGCGGAATCTTCTATCGTCATCCATCCGGAGCGGAGCGGCAGCATCCTGAAGACCTCCGACGCGGAACATCCATCCTGGCCGACGACTGAACGACGAATGACGGTTCCTTTAAATGACGTCATCCAAGCTGGCGTCCCTCGACTTCCGATTGGCTGATAGGATTCTATCAGCCAATCGGAATTAAGGTAGGAATATTCTGATTGGCTGATGGAATCAGCCAATCAGAATCAAGTTCAATCCGATTGGCTGATTGGATCAGCCAATCGGATTGAACTTGATTCTGATTGGCTGATTCCATCAGCCAATCAGAATATTCCCAGAATATGGATGTTCCGTGTCGGAGGCCTTCAGGATGCTGCCGCTCCGCTCCGCTCCGGATGGATGACGATAGAAGATTCCGCTTGGATGAAGACTTCAATTGGATGGAAGACCTCTTCTGCCCCGCTTGGATGAAGACTTCTACCGGATGGAGGACCTCTTCTTGCTCCGCTTGGATGAAGAATTTGCCTCGGCTGGGTGAAGACGACTCAAGGTAGGGAGATCTTCAGGGGCTTAGTGTTAGGTTTATTTAAGGGGGGTTTGGGTTATATTAGGGGTATGTGGGTGGTGGGTTGTAATGTTGGGGGGGGGTATTGTATGTTTTTTTTTACAGGCAAAAGAGCTGAACTTCTTGGGGCATGCCCCGCAAAGGGCCCTGTTCAGGGCTGGTAAGGTAAAAGAGCTTTGAACTTTAGTAATTTAGAATAGGGTAGGGCATTTTTTTATTTTGGGGGGCTTTGTTATTTTATTAGGGGGCTTAGAGTAGGTGTAATTAGTTTAAAATTGTTGTAATATATTTCTAATGTTTGTAAATATTTTTTTATTTTTTGTAACTTAGTTCTTTTTTATTTTTTGTACTTTAGTTAGTTTATTTCATTGTATTTATTTGTAGGAATTTTATTTAATTTATTTATTGATAGTGTAGTGTTAGGTTTAATTTTAGATAATTATAGGTAGTTTATTTAATTTATTTATTGATAGTGTAGTGTTAGGTTTAATTGTAACTTAGGTTAGGATTTATTTTACAGGTAAATTTGTAATTATTTTTAGCTATTAAATAGTTCTTAACTATTTAAGAGCTATTGTACCTGGTTAAAATAAATACAAAGTTACCTGTAAAATAAATATTAATCCTAAAATAGCTATAATTTCATTATAATTTATATTGTAGCTATATTAGGATTTATTTTACAGGTAAGTATTTAGCTTTAAATAGGAATAATTTATTTAAGAAGAGTTAATTAATTTCGTTAGATTAAAATTATATTTAACTTAGGGGGGTGTTAGTGTTAGGGTTAGACTTAGCTTTAGGGGTTAATACATTTATTAGAATAGCGGTGAGCTCCAGTCGGCAGATTAGGGGTTAATAATTGAAGTTAGGTGTCGGCGATGTTAGGGAGGGCAGATTAGGGGTTAATACTATTTATTATAGGGTTAGTGAGGCGGATTAGGGGTTAATAACTTTATAATAATAGCGGTGCGGTCCGCTCGGCAGATTAGGGGTTAATAAGTGTAGGCAGGTGGAGGCGACGTTGTGGGGGGCAGATTAGGGGTTAATAAATATAATATAGGGTCGGCGGTGTTAGGGGCAGCAGATTAGGGGTACATAGGGATAATGTAAGTAGCGGCGGTTTACGGAGCGGCAGATTAGGGGTTAAAAATAATATACAGGGGTCAGCGATAGCGGGGGCGGAAGTATAGGGGTTAATAAGTGTAAGGTTAGCGGTGTTTAGACTCGGGGTACATGTTAGAGTTTTAGGTGCAGACGTAGGAAGTGTTTCCCCATAGGAAACAATGGGGCTGCGTTAGGAGCTGAACGCGGCTTTTTTGCAGGTGTTAGGTTATTTTTCAGCTCAAACAGCCCCATTGTTTCCTATGAGGGAATCGTGCACGAGCACGTTTTTGAGGCTGGCCGCGTCCGTAAGCAACTCTGGTATCGAGAGTTGAAGTTGCGTTAAATATGCTGTACGCTCCTTTTTTGGAGCCTAATGCAGCCATTCTGTGGACTCTCAATACCAGAGTTATTTTAAAGGTGCGGCCAGAAAAAAGCCAGCGTTAGATACGCGGGTCCTTACCGACAAAACTCTAAATCTAGCCGTTAATCTCTTAGCTGTTGTAATTGTCTATAAGGTGAGTGGACATTTCGTCATTAATGCATATTATCAACGACAAATTTGAGAATTATCTCATCCCGTTTTTTTAGAATTCTTGCATTGATTAATTTTTAATAATTCTTGGAATAACTCACTTGTTTCGTTCCACATTCTATTATCAATAGCAATATTTTTGGCCTTAGTGGTAAACATATCAATATACTCATTTAATTCACCTGAAATATTAAATTTATTTTTGATGTGGCTGATAGCGTCCATTCTAAGGGAGTCTGCCTTAGTAAGGGGCAAATTTTGGGGTCACATTTCAATACTATGTATACATTCATTTGAGTCACTAGTGATAGACATTGTGATTTTAGCTTAGTATTTAGTTAATTTGAAAAGATAATACAATTTTTTAAAAAATTGTAATTTTAAAATATCACTAAATTATTTTTTTTTAACTATTTCTATTTACTACAAAATATATTATATCAATGTGATAAAGAATAATGATCTCCAGCGAATGCCTCCAACGTGTTATATATCCTAGGTTACAATATTATTAATTCTATCTGAGCAGTAACCTCCAACATATTATATATTTACATAACAATATTTTTGATTAATGGAATTAAGAATATTAATAATTAATAAACAATATCAAAATTATTGTCAGCAATACCTCCAATTAATATAGTAGAAATTCTATCAGTACACTCCAGTGAAATATCAGACCTCTGTAGTATACTCCAAAATAGCACTGTTGAGATATCTATAAACTTGACAATAACATTATTATTAAAAAATAAATATTTAATCTCAAATTAAATTAATTTCTGAGTTCTGACAAGTTAATCCTTATAAACACATTAATTATATTTATGCTGAAAATAGTGTATTAATTGTGACCAAATATATGTGTCTAGTTGTTACAATATTCTATATAAAACAAGCTATAAAAATATTTAATGAATGAATATTCAATTAATTGTCAAGTACCTCAATATTATGGGTGCAATGTTTCTATGAATTAACCTTAGCTCAAAATGAATTAATTCTCAAATACCGCCATTAATGTTTACTTAAACAATTTATAGCATTAATCCAATGTCAAAATATAGATTAATGATTTAACAACACTTGATTAATTAAATATATCCTAATATTATAAGAGTCTTAGTCCAATTCAATAAGCTTAACGGAGTTTCCAGAAAATATAATTAAGCTATTTGGCCCAAAATAGTCTTATAATACTTAAATAATCAACCAGAGATTGTTATACAATACTACCAATTCAACATATACCAATTAATCTAGTATGAAATAACTTCTTATTTAGCCACAATAAAACAAATTCTAAAATATATCACAATAACTACAAATAACTTATGACATTAAAATACATAAATCCTTTCTTAATAATAATATTTAACACTAGTATACTTACTACCCTGGCCTAATTAATATTAAATATAAGATTAATATACTTTTTAATTAACAGCTGCAGCTATACTATGCTATAAAGAATTTCTTTGCTAAGGCCTATTTAATATATAAAAGAAATTAAACGCACATACATTACCAGATACCAATAAGAGAGTTTAGCTTTTTCAGATATTTCTTATGGTCAATTGTGAAGAAGGTATCACTATTTTTCAGGGGTCCAGGTCACAGAGTTATCTCTCTTGCCCAAAGAGAGGTTTCCAGCCAGGGTTCAGAATCTTTCCAAAAGTAGGCCCAATGGTGTATATCTCTGTTTAACAAAGTGAGTCTGTCTCCTTTCTTGCATAGTGGCAGGTTATTTTTCAGCTCAAACAGCCCCATTGTTTCCTATGAGGGAATCGTGCACGAGCACGTTTTTGAGGCTGGCCGCGTCCGTAAGCAACTCTGGTATCGAGAGTTGAAGTTGCGTTAAATATGCTGTACGCTCCTTTTTTGGAGCCTAATGCAGCCATTCTGTGGACTCTCAATACCAGAGTTATTTTAAAGGTGCGGCCAGAAAAAAGCCAGCGTTAGATACGCGGGTCCTTACCGACAAAACTCTAAATCTAGCCGTTAATCTCTTAGCTGTTGTAATTGTCTATAAGGTGAGTGGACATTTCGTCATTAATGCATATTATCAACGACAAATTTGAGAATTATCTCATCCCGTTTTTTTAGAATTCTTGCATTGATTAATTTTTAATAATTCTTGGAATAACTCACTTGTTTCGTTCCACATTCTATTATCAATAGCAATATTTTTGGCCTTAGTGGTAAACATATCAATATACTCATTTAATTCACCTGAAATATTAAATTTATTTTTGATGTGGCTGATAGCGTCCATTCTAAGGGAGTCTGCCTTAGTAAGGGGCAAATTTTGGGGTCACATTTCAATACTATGTATACATTCATTTGAGTCACTAGTGATAGACATTGTGATTTTAGCTTAGTATTTAGTTAATTTGAAAAGATAATACAATTTTTTAAAAAATTGTAATTTTAAAATATCACTAAATTATTTTTTTTTAACTATTTCTATTTACTACAAAATATATTATATCAATGTGATAAAGAATAATGATCTCCAGCGAATGCCTCCAACGTGTTATATATCCTAGGTTACAATATTATTAATTCTATCTGAGCAGTAACCTCCAACATATTATATATTTACATAACAATATTTTTGATTAATGGAATTAAGAATATTAATAATTAATAAACAATATCAAAATTATTGTCAGCAATACCTGCATTTAATATAGTAGAAATTCTATCAGTACACTCCAGTGAAATATCAGACCTCTGTAGTATACTCCAAAATAGCACTGTTGAGATATCTATAAACTTGACAATAACATTATTATTAAAAAATAAATATTTAATCTCAAATTAAATTAATTTCTGAGTTCTGACCAGTTAATCCTTATAAACACATTAATTATATTTATGCTGAAAATAGTGTATTAATTGTGACCAAATATATGTGTCTAGTTGTTACAATATTCTATATAAAACAAGCTATAAAAATATTTAATGAATGAATATTCAATTAATTGTCAAGTACCTCAATATTATGGGTGCAATGTTTCTATGAATTAACCTTAGCTCAAAATGAATTAATTCTCAAATACCGCCATTAATGTTTACTTAAACAATTTATAGCATTAATCCAATGTCAAAATATAGATTAATGATTTAACAACACTTGATTAATTAAATATATCCTAATATTATAAGAGTCTTAGTCCAATTCAATAAGCTTAACGGAGTTTCCAGAAAATATAATTAAGCTATTTGGCCCAAAATAGTCTTATAATACTTAAATAATCAACCAGAGATTGTTATACAATACTACCAATTCAACATATACCAATTAATCTAGTATGAAATAACTTCTTATTTAGCCACAATAAAACAAATTCTAAAATATATCACAATAACTACAAATAACTTATGACATTAAAATACATAAATCCTTTCTTAATAATAATATTTAACACTAGTATACTTACTACCCTGGCCTAATTAATATTAAATATAAGATTAATATACTTTTTAATTAACAGCTGCAGCTATACTATGCTATAAAGAATTTCTTTGCTAAGGCCTATTTAATATATAAAAGAAATTAAACGCACATACATTACCAGATACCAATAAGAGAGTTTAGCTTTTTCAGATATTTCTTATGGTCAATTGTGAAGAAGGTATCACTATTTTTCAGGGGTCCAGGTCACAGAGTTATCTCTCTTGCCCAAAGAGAGGTTTCCAGCCAGGGTTCAGAATCTTTCCAAAAGTAGGCCCAATGGTGTATATCTCTGTTTAACAAAGTGAGTCTGTCTCCTTTCTTGCATAGTGGCAGCTTATATCAGTGATAAGCCACTCCTTCATTCTCTAATCATTCCATATAGAAATCGGGTTACACCCTTAGCTCTCATTGGCTTATTGGTAATGCCACTCTCTTAACAGCCAAACCTTTTGGCTGTAGTAATAGATTTTTGCCCATCGGGGGAACAACAACAGGAATGGAATGAGATGTACATTTTTTAAATACTCTGTTTCTCAATTACAGGGATATATATATATATATATATATATATATATATATATATATATATATATATATATATATATAAATAAACGATCCAAAGATACAGGCACTCACTGGTCTTTTCTTAAAAAGTATTTCATTTATTAATTCAATTTAAAATACAGACATAACGTTTCGGCACATTGTTGTGGCTTTGTCAAGTGTCAAAGAAACAAATACAACAGATAAGCTAAAACTAATGACAAACATTTAAAACCACACTTCTTATATACATATCTAATTATCACCACCTTTACGCTCGTGTCACCATCCAATACACATGGATGACATCATCATAGCGCACTGACGCACCAAGCATCATGATGTGAGTACCGACGTAGTCATAGTAACGTCTGGAAACAAAACAATGTGTAGCACAATCGTAAATAACCAACAACACACATGGACATAATGCGCTAGCGCACAAAGCGCTCTGTCATAGGTGACGACGTTGTCTAGGCAACATACACAAAAACACCATTCGCATTATTATTCACATGTGAATCTCAATCAAATACAAGACAATATGTTTTAGATGGGTCAAGCGGTAAGGCTAATACAGGTGTAAAGGGCTATAAATGTGCAATCAGACAGGATGTCACACTGATGCAATACAAGATAAGATTCCCGATCATAGCACCAGCAAGCCCACACCTGAAGTAACAAAATACTGAATGAAACATGCAAACAAAATCATCATAATACACACTGTGCACTTTTGCAGCATATGTAAGTTAAAACAGATATCAGGCTATATATAACTAAACAACAAAATCTGATTTATATAGCCAAAACAAAGATTATATCTTAGGGTTTTGTAAATTGAATAATGGAAAAATCAGACAAATACACCAATGCATCATGCCTCCATGGTGCATTTTAGAAACTTTGATAAATAGTGAGAATCCATCACCGGATGCCATTAAACATATGGGAGGATCATATGGCAGAGTTGTGAGAATATTCATATAGTCATGGGGCCTTTAGTAGAACGGACTGAAGTCCAAGGACATATTGAGGCCCCTTGGGGCTAGAGTATCCAGCCGGTAGATCCACCTACTTTCAAGTTGTAGAAGTCTCTTAGCCCTGTTGCCACCTCTAGACATGGAGGGCACATGATCAATTAACATGGATGTTATACTTGAGACAGCATGTTTGTGTTTTGAATAGTGGCATGCCACTGGCTGGACCGATTCACCCTTTGTCAGGGCCTCTCGTATGGCACATCTGTGGTTAGTCATTTGTTCCCGAAAAGTGGTTATCGTTTTACCGACATAGGCCCTGGAACATGGGCACATCATTTGATAACTAGCAAAAGTAGTGAGAATGTGCCGCACTTGTGTGCGGAACATCTGGAGTGACGTAAGAATCGATCTGTGTCGGACTGAGTCCGGCGGATCGAAGCTTACGTCACAAAATTCTACTTTTGCCGGTCTCGAGCCTTTGATAACTAAGGCGTATCAGCCTCGCCACAAATACGCTGCGGAATTCCAGCGTATTTGAGGTTGACGGCTTGATGACTAGGCCCCAATATATGTAAAATGGGCTTATATTTTGTTTTCATGCCTGCATGACTGAACACATCATATAGTTTTGCAATCCATTTTAATCTTTGCTTTATATTATTTTGGCTACAAATATTTTAGTAGACAACCCAAAGTATTGATCTAGGCCCATTTTGGTATATTTCATGCCACCATTTCACCGTCAAATACAATAAAATAAAAATAATCGTTATCTTTTTTGCTAACTTTTTCACAAACTTTAGGTTTCTCACTTAAATAATTTACAAACAGCTTGTGCAATTGAAAAAGGAAGAAAGTCCCAAAACTTGAGCAAAGATAAAAAAGCAAAACTTTATTCCAAAAGTTTAAAAGTAAACAGGAAAACGGAAGAAAGATCCAGACCTGATAACTTGTCTGACCGGTTTCGGTATGTGGACCGTAATCATAGACATAGCTTGTGCAATTATGGCACAAATGGTTATAAATGCTTCTCTGGGATCCCCTTTGTTCAGAAATAGCAGACATATATGGCTTTGGCGTTGCTTTTTGGTAATTAGAATGCTGCTAAATGCCGCTGCGCACCACACTTGTATTATGCCCAGCAGTTAAGGGGTTAATTAGGTAGTTTGTAGGGTTAATTTTAGCTTTAGTGTAGAGATCAGCCTCCCACCTGACACATCCCACCCACTGATCCCTCCTTGACCCCTCAAACAGCTCTCTTCCCTCTCTCACCTCACAATTGTCACTACCATCTTAAGTACTGGCAGAAAGTCTTTTTATGATAGGAATGTGCGGGGCGGGCGGGATAGTGGTAAATGGGTTAGGAAAAAAACATTGTTAGTTCACATATGTTATGTTGTTTCTTCTGATGATGTCAGCTGGTGGGAGTGGCACCTCTGGTTGGGGCTCAGTTCTGGAGCACTTGTGAGGGTTTATAATTGCACGGTGGGGGAAAGTAGATGGTTGTTATTTTTGTTGGTGTCTGACGAAGGGGGTAACACCCCGAAACGTTACAAGAAATAAAGGTAACAATTTGAAAATCCTGGCGAATGCATCCTTTTCTCCACTACCTATACTTTGATCTTGAAAGCACCCTGGGTGGATGTTTGGTAACCGTGAGTGCTGGCCCTTTGCATACTTTTATATATATATATATATATATATATATATATATATATACATATATGTGTCTAGATATGTGTACATATGTATTTATATGTGTATATATGTATTTACAGACATATATAAACACATACATGCATATGTTCTTTGGAGCCCTTTAAAGTCAAGTAGCGGAAAACATGTAAAAGCATATTTATGCACTATTCATATTTAATAAATTGTTTAATTGTGTATTTACTGTAAATATTTCACATTCCAATGTTCTTCACATATAAATAGATATTCCTATATAAATCTGTATTATTTATACCTATATATAATCATGTATATATTTTTATATATATATATTTCTGCAAAAATATTATCTTCTAACCACGATGTGAGTTTTTTTTCAACTTTTTCGGCTCCATTGAACTCTATGGGGGAATGCGAGTTTTTCGACTTCTCAAAGTCTAGTGCGAATCTCTGAGTGCAAAAAAATTATTTCTAGCAGCTTTAACACTCTAAACATGGCAGAATTAATTTTTTAATTAGTTAACTATGAAGAATATACTTTAATTTTAGCATTTGTAGCATTTGTGTCTGCACCCACATGAGTTACGTCAATGAGCAATAATATTTATAGTGCTGTGCTGCTTATGTGTACAACATTGTGGTCCATCTCATCACCCCCCCCCCCCCCGGGAAAAAATGTCTGTTGATGCCCATATGTCTATGTTTTTTGTGGAACATGTTTTTCTATGTATGCTTTAACATTATACTGATGAAGTGCAGAAACAAAAATTCTGGAATACAAGTCTCTGGACTTTTAATATTTTTTTTTGCGAAACAAATGATAGACCCAATAATATGCATGATCCTATTATTTATAACATTTATTTTTTTACATAAGAAAAAATTATTAAACAAACTGCAGGTAAATTAATACTGATGATTAATTTGTTATGTGTCATTATAATATTGAATACTATTTTCCTATAAATTATCCTGCAGAACTACTTTGGCTGGTGAGTTTGCAGTCTTTTGTTAAAAAAAAGAATTAGATCAAACTGCATTAATTAATGTTATGCTGGCATTTTATATACCACTTTGGAATGATATGGTGTATAAGCTCTGCTTGTTTATCTGACTAAGTGTTCTGATTGGTCAGCTTGGCTTTGGCAGTTAATAAAGATTTGTAGAGTTGTGGTGTGTCTAAGCACAACACATTAGCAATGGATTTACTGCTTAGACTTGTCATTCCATTAACATTGTGCGCAAATAATGACTCTCCCCGGAGTCATCTATTTACAATCCAGCAGTGTTTCATTCTTGGAGGACTTAAATCTGCCAGTTTTGAGCAGGATTTCATGTATAATACATAAACCCAGTTAGCTCACATTAACTCCTCATAGAAAAATTAAAGATTCTATTCTCCAAATGTTTACATAATATTATTTTCCGGCTAGATTACGAGTTTTGCGTTATGAGCGGCTCGGTGCTAATTTGCAAGTTATTTCCACCGCTCACCTCCCTATAGGGCTGCTATTACAGGTTTGTAAAAACCCGGAGTTAGCAGGCAATATGGCAGCATTGAGCTCCATTGAGCTCCATACCGCACTCAAATCCCAGCGTTGCTTTGAGCTGGTTTTACGTGCTCGTGCACAATTTCCCCATAGACATCAATAGGGAGAGCCGGCTAAAAAAAAAGCCTAACACCTGCAATAAAGGAACGTAAAGCTCCGTAACGCAGCTCCATTGATTCCTATGGGGAAAGAAAAGTTATGTTTACACCTAACACCCTAACATAAACCCCCGAGTCTAAATACCCCTAATCTGCCGCCCCCGACATCGCCGACGCCTGCCTACAGTTATTAACCCTTAATCTGCTGCCCCCGACATCGCTGCCACCTACCTACACTTATTAACCCCTAATCTGCCGCCCTGCTGACACCTACATTACACTTTTAACCCCTAATATGCCGCCCCAATGTCGCTGCTACCTACATTACAGTTATTAACCCCTAATCTGCCGCCCCCGACATCATCCCCACCTACCTACACTTATTAACCCCTAATCTGCCGTCCCCAATGTTGCCGCCACTATACTAAAGTTATTAGCCCCTAAACCTAACCCTAAGTCTAACCCTAACACCACTAACTTTAACATAATTAAAATAAATCTAAATAAAGATTACAATTAATACCTAAATAATTCCTATTTAAAACTAAATACTTATCTATAAAATAAAACCTAAGCTAGCTACAATATAACTAATAGTTACATTGTAGCTATCTTAGGTTTTATTTTTATTTCACAGGTAAGTTTGTATTTATTTTAACTAGGAAGACTAGTTAGTAAATAGTTATTAACTATTTACTAACTACCTAGTTAAAATAAATACAACCTTACCAGTAAAATTAAACCTAACCTATCTTACACTAACACCTAACCTTACACTACAATTAAATCAATTACATTAATTAAATACAATTAACTAAATTACAAAAAATAATAAACACTAAATTACACAAAATAAAAAAGAAATTAAAAAAGATTTAAACTATTTACATCTAATCTAATAGCCCTATCAAAATAAAAAAAAACCTAGCCTAAACTAAACTGCCAATAGCCCTTAAAAGGGCCTTTTGCGGGGCTCTTTTACCTATAAAAAAAATACAAACAACCCCCAACAGTAAAACCCACCACTCACACAACTAAACCCCCCAAATAAAATCCTATCTGAAAAAACCTAAGCTCTCCATTGCCCTGAAAAGGGCATTTGGATGGCCATTGCCCTTAAAAGGGCATTTAGCTCTTTTTCAGCCCAAACCCATAGCTAAAAATAAAACCCACCCAATAAACCTTTAAAAAACCTAACAATTACCTTCGAAGATCCACTTACAGTTTTTGAAGACCAGACATCCATCCTCAACGAAGCCGGGAGAAGTCTTCATCCAAGCGGGCAGAAGTCCTCAACGAAGCCGGGAGAAGTCTTCATCCAAGCGGCAAGAAGTCGTCCTCCAGACGGGCAGACGTCTTCATCCAGACGGCATCTTCTATCTTCATCCTTCAGGCGTGGAGTGTCTTCATCTTCAAGACATCCGGGGCGGAGCATCCTTTTCTTTCGACGGCTACTGAAGAATGAAGGTTCTTCAAGATGACGTCCCTTGAATTCCGATTGGCTGATAGAATTCTATCAGCCAATCGGAATTAACAGTGAAAAGATCCTATTGATGCAATCAGCCAATAGGATTGAGCTTGCATTCTATTGGCTGTTCCAATTAATTTTTTAAGGGTTTATTGGGTGGGTTTTATTTTTAGCTTAGGGTTTGGGCTGAAAAAGAGCTAAATGCCCTTTTAAGGGCAATGCCCATCCAAATGCCCTTTTCAGGGCAATGGGGAGTTTAGTTTTTTTTAGTTAGGATTTTATTTGGGGGGTTTTACAGGTTAAAGAGCTGATTTCTTTGGGGCAATGCCCCGCAAAAAGCCCTTTTAAGGGCTATTGGCAGTTTAGTTTAGGCTAGGGTTTTTTTTATTTTGGGGGGCTTTTTTTTTGATAGGGCTATTAGATTAGGTGTAATTAGTTTAAATATTTGATAATTTCTTTTTTATTTTGTGTAATTTAGTGTTTATTATTATTTGTAATTTAGTTAATTGTATTTAATCAATGTAATTGATTTAATTGTAGTGTAAGGTTAGGTGTTAGTGTAAGACAGGTTAGGTTTTATTTTACAGGTAAGTTTGTATTTATTTTAACTAAGTAGTTATTAAATAGTTAATAACTATTTACTAACTAGTCTACCTAGTTAAAATAAATACAAACTATCCTGTGAAATAAAAATAAAACCTAAGATACATACAATGTAACTATTAGTTATATTGTAGCTAGCTTAGGTTTTCTTTTATAGGTAAGTATTTAGTTTTAAATAGGAATTATTTATGTATTAATTGTAATTTGTATTTAGATTTATTTTAATTATGTTAAAGTTAGTGGGTGTTAGGGTTAGGGTTAGACTTAGGGTTAGGTTTAGGGGTTAATAACTTTAGTATAGTGGCGGCTATTTTGGGGGCAGCAGATTAGGGGTTAATAACAGTAAAGTAGGTTGTTGAGGCGATGTTAGGGACAGCAGATTAAGGGTTAATAATATTTAACTAGTGTTTGCGATGCGGGGTACGGCGGTTTAGGGGTTAATATGTTTATTATAGTGGCGGTGATGTCTGGAGCGGCAGATTAGGGGTTAATAATTTTATTTTAGTGTGTGCGATGCGGGAGGGCCTCGGTTTAGGGGTTAATAGGTAGTTTATGGGTGTTAGTGTACTTTGTAACACTTTAGTTATGAGTTTTATGCTACGGCTTTGTACAGATTTTTTAGTTATAGGCTGTACCGCTTACTTTTTGGCCTCCTAGGCAAACTATTAATACCGGCGCTGTGGAAGTCTTTTTGAAAAAGGACTTTTTGAAAGCTGCAGTAGTTACGTTGCGTGACGGCCAAAAAAGTGTGCAGTACAGATATACCTGCAAGACTCGTAATACCAGCGGTAGTGAAAGAGCATATTTATGAGACTTTTTCACTCATAACGCAAAACTACTGTTTGTTAAAAAAAAAGAAGGGTAAAGGAAAACAAAAAGATCTAATAGTTAACATTTGAACATTTTCATATATTTTGCCATATCCGTTACTATCATGGGTTGTGATATCTGCTTGCTGTCCCTCCTGCAGCTTCGCATTTGGACAACTGTACCGTGGCTAGTGCCTGTCCTGGCTCCGCCCATGATAACCAACCCCGCTAATGATACAGCCTGAATAGTCATACATCCAAAGCACTCCAGCCACCAGAAGTACATGACTAAGAGCCTATTGTAGGTTTGAAACGTTGTTCCTGTAAACTTTTGGATCCAAATAATGAAAATAAAGGTCTTTTAAACAAAGATTTCTTCTGGTGGCTGGAGTGCTTTGGATGTATGACTATTTGGATTGACAAGATTTGGCAAATCTTACTCCGTGCCCCACAAACAGGTGTGCTGTTCTCCTTCCCTTTTGATTTTCAATGATAAACACACTCATGGCCCCACCCTTCCCATCAGAGCTCTGCCCACAAAACACTGGTGAGCCACCTCCCACAAACTGCCCTCACCTCCTTGTCTTTAAAGTCTCTGGAAACCGTGTAGGGTTGCCATGCAAACTACTGGCCTTGATCATTAACATACATTTGCATAAATAATTATACAGCATAAATCAGGAACTAAAGATGCTAGGACTAATTTTAAATGATCATTGGTTAATAATTATATTCCAACACACATAGAAGACATTACACCATGATATCAGCTTTATTTCTATACTTAGGGCTCCATGTACTAAAGCTTCAATTTTCTCGCCGACAACGTGTCTTCTTGACTCGCTTGAACTCGCAGCTAGCAAGATGTTACCCGCCCGCCATATGTACTAAAAACGATCCCAAAAAATGGCGCGTCTAATCCGCATCGAGCACTGGCGAATGATTCATACATATGACGCCTCGCTATTTGCGAATGTACTATTAATCGCTTACAACTTGTCAGTCATGTTTGTCCCACGTGACTGTAAGGTGTCAGAAACGTCAGATTTGTCGCAGGAACATATTGCAGCACTATATATAGTAGAATTTATAAATTTTGTCAGACTGCATAGTTCCCATAGTTTCATTCAAAGAAAAAATAATTTTTATTAGTTATCGAGGCTAGCGTCAAATTAGTATTAATGACTGAAACCAATGATGATGCTGGACACTGCCTGAAATGATCCGGTGGCAAAAAAGTGCAAGGCAGCAAGAAACTTGAGGATTCCGGGAATGGCCCTTGAACGAGCCGTCACAGGCTCTAGAAAATGTGCTATTTGAGCATATAAAGTCAATATTGAATGTCGATCCAGACGGAACCTTTGAATAACCTCTCGATCGGAAAGGGCATCTAATGGAACCCGAGGAAGGAATACCCGCTGTACCCGCAATCTCCTTCTTCTAACCACATTTGGTATGGCATCAGGTTGACGAATTTGCCTTCTATCCCTGATTTGCATCAGACGAATAATATACAGTTGAAGAAGTGTCTCCATGGCTAACAGGATCAAAAGTGAGTAACGATTCAATTGTACACCTCTTTTAAATCAGTTGTAGGCGTTGATCTTATAGACCCTATTGTTTATTATGGTGCTCGCCACCTATTAGCTGGCGAGGGATTTTTAACGAGGTAGGTGCGGAGAAATTCACGAGTGTATAAATAGATAGTTTAGTAATTACTGTTTTGTGCGAGATTTATGTCGAGCGAGTATATTCGAGCTACAAAAAAGACCAGAATTCAAGAGTTTCGGACAAGTTCACTCGACTTATGTTATTGTAAGGTTTTCAATGGATTTGTGGCATAGTACATACGGTTATTGATCCGCATGCAGAAATGTAGACGGAAATAGTCACGAAGACCTCGCAGACAGCTTAGTACATGGAGCCCATAGTCTTTATTTTCCTGAACCTTAACTGGCCATGTTGGTAAAATACCATCTAGGTATTAACTCTAATTGCATGTGCAGTTTATATGCCCTCTTCTTTATTACAATTAGAACAGGGATTTCAACCACTTTGAATGATATTTATTTTTTCTTAAATGGTGTTTTCAAATTCATCCCCCCGTTCGCTAGAAAACCGCCTAAGCTCTACTTTTCATAGAAAGGCCTCAGACTAGCAAAAAAAATAGTTTTCCAACATTTTTGTTTGTTTGCATAATATCTGTACTTTTCTCTTTTAACAGCCTTGGGGGCATATTTATCAAGCTCTGTATAGATCTTGATGCTCTGTGTTTCAAACACAAGTTATGAAGCAGCGGTCTAAAGACCGCTGCTCCATAACCTGTCCGCCTGCTCTGAGGCGGCGGACAGACATTGCCAAAAATCAACCCGATCGAATACGATCGGGTTGATTGACACCCCCTAATTGACAGCTGATTGGCCACGAAATTCCGGGGGGCGGTATTGCACCAGCAGTTCACAAGAACTGCTGGTGCAATGATAAATGCCGAGAGAGTATGCTGTCGGAATTTATCGATGTGCAGCAGACATGATCCGCAATATCGGATCATGTCCGCTCGCACAATGATAATTCAGCCCCTTGAACTCTATTGAACTCTATGAAAACTATTTTGTCTTTAAAGCACAGCATACCTTGGATTTTTTTTAATATTCACGTTTTTGTGCATGCTCAGAAATATTTTTAATAAACAAGATTGTTTCCTGGAATAATAAAAAACATATCACAAATCACATTTTTAAACTATAATATTAGTACACGCTAGTATAAAAGAAAAACAGAAAAAAAACATTATTGCTGGTTTAAAGGACAAATGCATTTTCAACCCTTGAGAGACACACATTCTAACTAAACAGAGTGTTCTCTTGAAGTATCTAGCGTGCTCTAATAATAGTCTATTAGGCAGGCAGTATAGCATACGATTGGCTGCACTGCCCACAGGCTCTTTACTAAAAAAATGTTCAGGACTTGGGGATGGTACCAATGTGTAAAAACAGGACCTTGTAGAGGGTGCAGTCCAGGGTTGAAAATGCCCTTTTCACATCCTTTAATATAGACACTGATTTTCTATAACTACAATGCTTTAATGCATTACTGTAATATGTTATGATTATAGTCCCATTAACATTAATACCAATACAACATATGTAACTAGGTTAAAGCTACTGAGATCAGCAAATCCTAACCTAGCTAGTCATATCACCCAGCTATCAGAAGCCACTACATTTTGCAGACCTATATACAAAGCGTTCTATTGCTAAAAATGCAAAAAATGGAGACGTTTAAAGTGATAGTAATTTTGTAGAACTAATAATTGAAATAAATATTTTTCTGTATAAGGTACTTTGATAAACTCTTACTTTTTATCTGCCAAATGAAAGTTATACATTAATCTGACATCCTTTTCTTCTTCTTTCTTCACTAAACTGCTTTTTTTTAATGTCGTTTTTTGTACGGCAGCCAATCAGATTTTTTTTTTAAGTACCGACGTACAGAACACAATCTGTTTGGTTGCTTCACAAAAACAACATAAAATAAAACAGTCTAGTGAAGGGCAGACTGAGGTTTGAGAGAAGAAAAGGATGTCAGATTAATGTATAACTTTCATTTGGCACATAAAAAGTAAGAGTTAATCAATGAACCTTATACTAAAATCTAACGTTTATTTAAATTATTAGTTCTACAATGCACAAATTTACTATCACTTTATATATAGATTTTGATAGAAGATTACAACCAAAGCCCCATCACGTCTGAAATGACTTTCTTCTTAAGTATAAGCATATTTAATTCTCAGCATATCACGTTCGTCCATTAGTCTCTTCATTCACTGGAAATCTATTAATCAAATCAACCACCATATCCATAAAAAATTGGCTCAATAAATTACTTCAGATAATATTCCTGTGTTGAATACTAAACATTTACATGTGGAGTCTTGTGTTTATCAATGCAACTGAGGGAGATGCCCTTATTAACCAACAAGGATATCAGTATCAATTGAGCTTGAACATATACAGTAATTTCCTCTGAGTTTCAATGCAAATATTATTTCCTTATTTTTTTAAGGGGAACATAAAACCCCAAATTTCTCTTTCATGATTCAGATAGAACATACAATTTGTAAACAACTTTCCAATTTATTACATTTGCTTCATTCTCTTCTTATCCTTTGATGAATAACATACCATGTTAAACTCAGAAGCATCAATCCACTACTGGTAGCTAACTGGAGATTGGTGGCTGTACATATACGCCTCTTGTAATTGGTTTAACTAGCTCCCAGTATTGCATTGCTGCTCCTTCAACAAAGGATACCAAGAGAATGAAGCAAAGTTAAATGGACATAATACTCATATGCTAAATAACTTGAAAGTGATGCAACATATCTGTAAAAAGCTGACTAGAAAATATCACCTGAGCATCTCACATATGGGTATCATGTCCCTTTAATATAAGTAAGTTGGAAAGTTGGTTAAAATTGTATGATCTATCTGAATCCTAAAATAAAATGTATGGGTTTTATGTCCCTTTAATGTATGCCACTTTTAAAGGGATATGAAACCCCATTTTTTTCACGATTCTGATAGAGCATGCAATTATAAAAAACTTTCTATTTTTTTCTATGATCAATTTTCATTAGTTTTCTTTGTATCTTTTGTTGAAAAGCAGAGATGTATGCTTAGGAGCCAGCCCATTTCTGGAGCACTATTTAGCAGCAGTTTTCCAAGAATGTTATCCCATTTGCAAGAGCACTAAATGGCAGCACTTTTTCCTGTCATCATGGGAACAAAGCAAATTTGATAATAGAAGTAAATTGGAAACTTTTTTATAATGAATCACAAAAGAAAATGTTTGGGTTTTATATCCCTTTAAGCTTAAATCATATGGCTTATTTTGTGCTAGATTACAAGTGGATCGCTAAATAATTGCACGCCCGCAAACAGGCAAACTACAAGTGGCTGGTTATTGCTATGACAACCTCTGGTTACTTTTATAAATGGCCATAAATGCCCCCAAAATACAGCTGTATTTCATTAAAAAAATAAAGATAGCAGCATCTTTAGTTTTTAATAAAATGACTTCACTATGCAGTATTTTGGGGCTACTGTTCACGGGTTTGGGGTGTTAGAAAAACAATGGCACTGAAAAGTGCCTTTACATTGCGGTCTGTGGGAACTGTGTGTTCCCAGTAAATATATATGTATATGCTTATATACATATATATATATATATGTGTTATTATGTCCATATACACATATTAACACTTAAATATATATGTAAATAATCACATGCATATATATATTTAACACTTCTTCCCATCGCTGCCCTACTTACCCCCTGTGCGAGTTCTGATGCCGTGTATGATGGCATCAGAATGAGGCTGCCATAGGAGCCTATGGAAGAGCGCTCTTGTGAGCACAATGTTTCCCAGCAATGCGAATGTGAGGTCCTGTTTGCATCACTGACAACTTGTAATACCAGCGCACATTAGCGTGCGCTGTTATTACACAGTGGATCACAAATATCGCTTTCATCAAAGCGTTATTTAGCCCTCCAATTGTAATCTGGCCCTTTGTGTATTATAAACACATTTTATTTTGTTTTGCAGTGTTTGCCTTGAAGGTTTCCTTTTTTTTTTAATCACTTCTCATTATGATATTTTATTGAAGCTAAATGTAGCTAAATGTAATAAATGTGCAGTCTGCAGTGATAAGCTGTAAACTAAGCAATGTGTTCTGGGCTATACCACATTTTATGGGTTTTATATCTCCCACAATATAACCTTAAGGGTCAGGCAATAGAAAACAAGATTATTCACTTGAGTTGCGTAACCATTGGAAAATATGTTATTATGCAGACAGATGGCTGAAACCTCTTTGGACGGGAAATCTTTTTAATAGTTTGCTTTATTTATACCCATGTTGGCGTGGCTGTGGACGTGTAAGGCACAAGGGAGGATATATGAAGATATATAAACAGTTTGGATATGTGTACCTTCCCCGGAGTATTCATACAGAATCATAAAAGGCTAATAAGGGTTGCATGATAATTGCACACAGAGATGCCATCTGGGTAATATTTGTGCATAATAGAGAAGATTCAAAACTGGAGTCAGAGGCTTGAATACATCATATTAACCATTAGTTATTAGTATCCGAATATTAATATACATACAAGGGAACAAAAACCATGAAAAGATAAATATACAGTAGAATGTAAAATATTACAAAGCTTTATAATGTGAAAGTATAATTATGCAGTTAAAGGGACAGGAATTTTTATTTCATGATTTGGATAGAACATACCATTTTAAACAACGTTCCAATTTACTTCTATTATCAAATTTGCTTCATTCTCTTATTATCTTTTGCGGAAGAAACATTGACAGCTAGCTGAACACATCCAGTTAGCCAATCACAAGAGACAAATGTGTGCAGACACCAATCAGCAGCTAGCTTCCTCTAGTGTATGATATGTGCGTATTCTTTTTCAACAAGAAATACCTCAAGAACAAGCGCATTTGAAAATAGAAGTGAATTTAAAAGTGTCTTTAAATTACATGCTCTATCTGAGTCATCCAAATTTAATTTTGCCTTTCCTATCGCTTTAAGAAACAGACAAATGTAGTTCAAGCTAGGGATGGGAAACAATTTGGTTTTGTAAATATCCTTTTAGCGCTATTGCATTTGTGTACACAATACTGTATTAAAATGATCTTACTTTCTGTTATTTTTTTCTATTTTACTTTTTCCTTTATTTTTAAACACTGCTTGTCATATAATATATACTAACGTTTACTGGAAACTCTCAGCCATAATGTCAGAATACCCTAGGGTTTTTAACCCCCAGATGAGGGCTTCATAATGATTAATAACAATGCAAATCACTTGCTACATTTTGCACAGATTTCATTTTGTCCAAATTATTGGTGGTAATTTGATCTTAACTCTTTATATGCTAAAGGGATCTTATTGAAATGTTCATTTATATTCTTGTCACTATAACCTTTTTATCTGAGTATTAATGGAATTCTTTGGGCTTTACATGTGTTTAATTAATGAATCAGGGAATACGCACATGAATTTTGTGATTAGTGTCACAAACAAAAACCAATATACTAAAATTCACTGAAATATGCAGATTATTTGCAATGGATATTATACCCTTCAATGTTGCCTTTTTGCAAACTAGACAACATGATAGGAATGAATTCAGTAGATTTTTTTGTTTGTTTGTGTTTTATTTTTAATGGAGTTTAACTTAAAAATATAGCTGCACTTTTCCAGTGTCTTGATGGAAACCTACTGCTTTCAAATTTCAAAATGGTGGAGGCCAAGTTACTGTTGCTCTACAAGATACTCGAAAGCCATATTGGATAAAAATTGGATAAAAATTGTCATCAAGTATCCTGAACATGCACAGATAATATGTAACTTGTAAGCTAGAATTAGTAAATAAGAAAGGCAAGAAGTCACATAGGGGATAATAAAGACCTGTCCTTAGAGAGTGGAATTGAAAAGCCAAATAGGGGGATTAATGCAGTTTTCAGAACAGTTGGGATGTGTATATTATTATTTAGCATTTAAGAGAGTGAAAGCAGTGGATCTACAGTAAAAACATACAGCTAAAGGAAAGGGATGCAAATAAATAAGGGGAAAAGGGATGCTACAGTTAATATTTTACAGACTGGTATAACTTTGCTTTATATTTTACTAGGCGATAAGCCTACCCAGAGGTAAGTCTATGTTTAAATAAATTAAAAATACCAAATATCACAAACAAAGAAAAATGTGAAATTAATGTGATACCACAATCAAAGATCGTGCAATAATAATAAAAGTTCATATAAGGATATGTGTGTTCTTGCTGGGAATCTTCAGCTTTTCAGTATCTTTAGGTGTTCTCAGAGAAAGGAAACAAAAGATTGCAACATAGTGTAACTCTGTAACACTATCCAGGAGATATATCAAGCTTGTGAACAAATGATTACTCACATGGGTTGGAGCTTATACCTAAGCTCAAGGAAATGCGCACACCCACTTTATACTGGTGGGTAAACAGTACTCTCACGGAAATGTAGTATAAAATGATTTATTAAAACATAATAAAAGCGTCACAAATGCTTATTAAACACCATTCGTAGAGGTTAATAGAGCAACAAATTATTATTATTGCTCAAAAAAGCAAACTCCAGTCCTGGATGCAAGTGGATAGGACAGCAGAAACTTAACCGCTAAACCGTCCAACCTGATCACCAGTTTGAGTTGCTCCTCCCCCTGGTGTATAGGCAAATGTAGAGACCCGCTGGAGAGATATTAGTTCCGACGATCGTTTCGCTATATAAGCTTTTTCAAGGATTTCCTTGAGCTTGGTCATAAGCTCCAACCCATGTGAGTAATCATTTGTTCACAAGCTTGATATATCTCCTGGATAGTGTTACAGAGTTACACTATGTTGCAATCTTTTGTTTCCTTTCTCTGAGAACACCTAAAGATACTGAAAAGCTGAAGATTCCCAGCAAGAACACGCATATCCTTATATGAACTTTTATTATTATTGCACGATCTTTGATTGTGGTATCACATTTATTTCACAAGTCTATGTTTAAAAACTACAACCGCCCAAGCTAAAGTAACAAAAAAACAACTACAATTACAGAAAAAAATAAACAAAGGTATCCAAAATAAAAAATTGAAACCTAAACTAATACCCCTATAAAAATAAAAAATTCCCCCTCAAATAAAAACACCCCCTAATCTAATACTAAACTACCAATAGCCCATAAAAGGGCCTTTTGTAGAGCATTGCCCTGGGTTAAACAGCTCTTTTACCTCTAAAAAAATACTAAATCCCCCTAACAGTAAAAAAAACCCCCACCAACCAAACCCCCAAACTAAAAAAAACTAAACTACCCATTGCCCCTAAAGGGCTCTTTTTCAATTGCCCAAATCCCTAATCTTAAAAATAACCCCCCCAAAAAAACAAACAAAAGGTAACACTAAGCCCCAAATAGGTACTCACGGTTCCTGAAGTCCGGCGGAGAAGGTCTTCTTCCAGATGGCTCCATCATCTTCTATATTCATCCGGAGTGAAGGCGGCGCCGGACTTCAGGAACTGTGAGAAACTATTTGGGGCTTAGTATTAGGTTTTTTTTTTAAATTAGGGATTTGGGCAATTGAAAAAGAGCTGAATTCCCTTTTAAGGGCAATGCCCATACAAACGCCCCTTTAGTGGCAATGGGTAGTTTAGGTTTTTTTAGTGTTAGGTTTTTTTATTTTGGGGGGGTTTGGTGGGTGGAGGGTTTTACTGTTAGGGGGGACTTGGTTTATTTTGAATGTAAAAGAGCTGATTTCTTTAGGGCAATGCCGTACAAAAAGCCCTTTTAAGGGCTATTGGTAGTTAATTCTTAGATTACGGGGTGTTTTTATTTTGTTTTGTTTTTTTATTTTCATAGGGATTAGGTTTAATTTTTTTTGGTTATAATGTGGTTTATTATTTTGTGTAATGGTAGACTTTTTTATTTTCTGTAATTTTAGATTAGTTTAAACTTAGTTTTTTTTTATTTTTAAAGTAATGTTAGGTTTTTTATTTTAATTGCAATTTAGGATTATTTTAATTTATGTAATGGGGTTAATTTAGGGGCTGTTAGGTTAGGGGGCTTAGTGATTAATATTTTCCTTGTGGGGTTTGGCGGTTTAGGGGTTAATAGATTTATTAGGTTAATTAGCGATGTGGGTTAATGGCGGTATAGGGGTTAATAGATGTATCAGGTAGTTTGCGATGTTGGGGTTGGCGGATTTAGGGGTTAATAATTTTATTAGGTAGTTTTTTGTTTTTGTTTTTTTTTAATACTTATTGTGGGCAGTTCATTTTTTTTAATACTTATTAGGGGTGGTTAGGTTTTTTTTTTAATACTTATTGCGGGCGGTAAGGTTTTTTTTTGTAATGCTCCATTTGCCTTCGCTGCATCCTGGTGGATTCCGAAAATGGTAGGGTGGTGAACATTCTTTTGGCTGCCTCGCGCTGCCAACATTCCTTTGAGGATGCGTGCGCAGCTGGCGACACCGACAGACGCATTACAAACGCAATTATAGTATAGATTAACTAACGGTAAACGTTGGGAGTTTTAGTGAAACTTCTGGGTGGCTGCATGAAAGGCAGCAATACTATAAAGAAACTATGAATCCACAATGTATCATTAAATATAGATTACATCTACTCTCACTGTTGATGAAAACGTTCTAGTTTCACACCAAATGAACATACAATCCACTTTCAGTTGGCTGTCAGGGAGCCGATAACATCACAGATCTGTGAAACTGCGCTGCTTCCGTCACAGTATGTAACAAAACAAGAGCTATAAGATGGCGGCCTCCAGTTTAAAATGCAGAGCTTTACCAACTGGATTCTGTAATGAGTTCAAATTAAAGGATAGCTTTAAACAAAGCTGCAGGTACGAGAGTGTCCCTTAAAGGGACACTGAACCAAAAATGTTTCTTTTGAGATTCAGATAGAGCATGACATTTTAAGCAAGTTTCTAATTTACTCCTATTATCAAATTTTCTTCATTCTCTTGGTATCTTTATTTGAAATGCAAGAATGTAAGTTTAGATGCCGGACCATTTTTGGTGAACAACCTGGGTTGTTCTTGCTGATTGATGGATAAATTCATCCACGAATAAAAAAGTGCTGTCCAGAGTACTGAACCAAAATACTCAGATGCATTCTTTTTCAAATAAAGATAGCAAGAGAACAAAGAAAAATTGATAATAGGAGTAAATTAGTAAGTTGCTTAAAATTGCATGCTCTATCTGAATCACAAAAGAAAAAATTGGGTTCAGTGTCCCTTTAACTCATAAATTATTGTAACATCATATTGCTATTCTATGCAATTGGAGTACTCCTTTCTCATGTTCATATAATAGAATTATAACATACAAAAAACATAACAGACTAAACAAATCGAGTACAGGAGGAGGAGGGCCCTGCTATTTATTAAACAAATATTTTATTGAAAAAACTTGCAGCAACATTGAAACTTGAAAGTTGCAGAATACAAAATGATTGCTGCGCCTCGTCACAAGTTGCTATAACAATCTCACTATTTAAAAACCCAGTATAGTGTGATTAATAAAGAAATGTATCAAAGTAAGTTTACACCGTGCTGAACAGGTTTACTTCTAATAATGCGGCTGCACAGTAACATTTTATTAAAGGGACATAAACCCAAAACTTTTATTTCATGATTCAGACAGAACATACCATTTTAAACAACTGCCAAATTTACTTCTATTATCATTTTTGTTTTGTTTTTTGTTTTCTTTTTATCCTTGTTGTTAAAAAGCAGGAAGGTAAGCTCAGGAGAGTGCACGTGTCTGCAGCTATATATGGCAGCAGTTTTGCAACAATGTTATACATTAACAAGAGCACTAGATTGCAGCACTATTTCCTGTCATGTAGTGCTGCAGACATGTGCACGCTACCTATCTAGATATCTCTTCAACAAAGAATAACATGAGAACAATGCCAATTTGATAATAGAAGTACATTGGAATTTTTTGAAAAATTGTATTCTCTAGAGTCTATCGGAATCATGAAATATTTTTTGTTTTTGTTTTGTGCCCTTTTAATGTAGAACACATTTGGAAAAGGGGGATTGTGATATTAGAACTAAAGTACATATAGTACAGTGAAAACGTATACCGGGTAAAAAAATATAATATTAAAAAGCTGTCAATTCCTAAAAACCAAGCTACAGAACATTCTTGCCATTAGCAGGAAACGGCTTGTAAGACAATCATCAGCAGTGTTCAAATTGGAAGCTGCAATGCTAGTGTGACTTTACCTATGTGTTTAACCCCTATGTTACTGGAACTTTCCAGATATATGTGAATGTTTTTATTATATTTCTTCCTTGAATGATAAGTAAGGATTTATAGGCATCAGGTGGTGAGATTTCTGCAGAAGGTAAAGTGATGTCAAATAGAAATCCTTTCTACACAATGTTATACAGACTGCCTGAGATGTATATATTCTATGCTAATAGAAAAGTGTTAAATATTCTATTTGGATAAAAAGTAGGTGTGTTTTTGCGACAGTGAAGTGATGATACATGACTGGCACAACTGAATACAGATAAGCATGTTCCTAAAAGGGGGGTATGAAGATGGGGCCCTATGTATCTAGAGTCTAACAGAAACTGATGTAACTTAGCTATGATGTATATGTGAGACACAGCACACACATGCTACAATATATCTTCTGCATTAGCAAAATGGATTCTGGCAAATTATATTAAGTCATGGGTTAATATCTGGGCACAACATACATGGTGAAAAATTACCCTATACGTAACGTGCGTCAGTCTGGTTTTTCTGATCCCAATCCAAATCGTCTTACTTAAAGGGATATGACACACAAAAATTGTCTTTGGTGCTTTATTATACTGAGCATACAGTTTACTTCTATTATCAAATTTCCTTAATTCCCATGATATTCTGTGTTGAAGAGATACCTAGGTAGGCATCTGGAGCACTACATGGCAGGAAATAGTGCTGCCATATAGTGCTCTTGCAAATGGATAACATTCTTGCAAAACTGCTGCCATATAGTGCGCCAGACATGGATAGGGTCCTAAACTCATGTCAATGCAAAACACACTGTAGTTACTCTCCAACAAATTAGGAAGCAATGCCACCAAACAGATACAAACACTTCCTGTTTGATCAATTAACCTCTTAAGGACATATGACAGAATTTCTCCGTCATAAAACAATTGAACAAACTGAAAGCTGTGTCCTTAAAGGGTTAAAATACAAAAAAAAAATAAGCACTAAAAAATATCAAAATTGATAACCCAACACACTCATACAAGCCAACTGCGCTGGCTCAAATTCCTTAAAGAGACATACACATATCTCTATTAATTGCACACATATCACCTGTTAGCTTCACTACACACTATAAAAACCTGTTATATAATCCAGAACCTGCAGAAATTGCATTAAGCATGTGCATTTCATTTTTTTTTTTAGATTTCATATTGTTTTTGGGAGGTAACAAATTTGAGCTTCAGGGGTATTAGACTCAGACATTTTGTGATTGTCTAGAAATCTGCATAAAATAAGGGCAAAGTTGTGATCAACCCCATATGGGTTGGGTTTAAGGCAATTCTTAAATGTGTTTACAGCTTAAAAGAACATAAAAGTCAAAATAAAATGTTTATGGTTGAGAGAGAGAGAGCAATTTTTAATTTACTTATATTACATTTCTTTTCTTTTCTTGGTATCCTTTGTTAAAAAGTACACCTAAGTAGACTCAGGAGCAGCAATGCACTACTGGGAGCCAGCTGCTGATTGGTAGTTACACACAAATTCCTCATGCTATTGGCAAACTATGGGCTAGATTACGAGAGGAGAGCTAACAGTTACGCGCAAACAATAAGGGGGTTATCGCGGGTGTTTGCGTGTGGCGGGTTTTTCACTTAGATTACAAGTTTAAACGTGATCACTTGAGCGTAATTGAAGTTAACGCTCGTTGGGTTAGCGCAACTTCAGAGCTCTGGTTAACTGTTTCACAAAACAAAAACGTGTCACAAAACACATCAAAAATACATTACAAAGTACAGTTACACTCATAATAACACTATCTAATAATATTATTTTAAAAAAATGCACAAAAAAAGTTATAAGGGCTCAAAGATATGAGGTCACAGGTTTTAGAAAAAAAAGAAAAAAAAGCCAAAGGGCTTTAACATAGAGATACATACATATACATGTCTAAAGATGTATATTAATGTATGTATATGTCTATATGTGTGTACATATGTATTTATGTGTATATATGTATTTATGTAGTTATATGTATGTATGTATTTATATGTGTATTTATGTATTTACAAACATATATACACCTATAAATACATATGTACACATATATAGACATATACATACATATAACTACATAAATACATATGTACACACATATAGACATTTATATGTAAGTGCATCGGAGCCCTATGCAGTTAAGTAGATGAAAACATGTAAAATCATATTCATGCAATATTCATATTTAATAAAGTTTTACACTGTGTATTAACTGTAAATATTTCACATTCCAATGTTCTGTACATAGCAGAATATGTTCTAAGTACTGTATGTGTAAATAGATATTCCTACATATCTGTATATATCTATACAGATATGTAGGAATCTATATATATATAGGTATAGATATATATTGTACGAAAATACCATCATATTCATATATATATAATATGATTAAATAGAACTAGAACATATTCTTCTGTGTGAAGAACATTGGAATGGGAAATATTCATATTTTCATGTCATGTTAGCGCACTTAACAATATGTGATCGGGTTTGCGTGTGAGTAGGATGTTAGGTTTTTTTCCCACTTTTTTTGCTCCATCGACTTCTATGGGGGAATTCGTTATCGTGCATGAAATATTCTTACTTTGGTGTTTTTCGTTCGTCGGGTTAGCGTGCAAGAAAAAACGTTTTTCTTTCAATTTCTAATACAAGCGCAACCCGACACGCGCAAAAGGCTTACTTCTAGCGCAGTTAACGCTCAAACGTGAGTGTTAAATAACGATCTTCTTGCTCTTACTAGTGCATTGCTACTCTGGGAGCTGGCTTTAATTATGTGTTTGCAAGGCTTAAACACATAGGGGTTGATCACAATCTATCATTTGATAATTATCTGCATGTTAATGGAAGCAGATGACCCCTTTTTGATTGATGTTTACTAATACACTCTCATTGTTTGTTGTCAGCACTTTTTTCATGATCTATTCTGTTCTCCAGACATGTGCACACTCTTGAGTTTATGTCTCTGCTTTTCAACAAAAGATACCAAGAGAACCAAGAAAATATGTCAATAGAAGTAAATTAGAAAGTTGTTTAATATTGCATGCTCTATCTCACTGGTTTTCAAACTTTCCTCAGGCCTCTCTAACAGGCCAGATTTTTAGGATTACCTTGGGTGAGAGCAGGTAAAAGAACCATGTTTACTAATCAGCTGATTATTTCACCTGTGCTCCAGTTCAGGCCTGTTACGGAGGCCTGAACACAGGTTTAAAAACAGTGCTCTATCTGAATCATGAAAGAATAGGGATTCATGTCCCTTTAATTTGTGTCATACAAGCCACTGCTGACTCTCTGAGGAGGTGTGGTCTTTGAATATTAGTGCATGGGCCGTCACAGCATATGTGTGTATGCCACTGAAAAAGAGTAATACCTGTTGCTAGAAGAATTTTTTGCTAATGGAAGTGTATTGCTAAATTACTTCTATTTAAAATTGAAATGTACCTATGCACAGTTTAATATTGAGCTTTCTATCCTTTTAAAAGGTATGAATCAACATAAAGGGGCTGATTCATCAAGCTCCAAATGGAGCTTAAGACCACTGCTCTTTAAAGGGACACTGAAACCAATTTTTTTTCTTTTATGATTCAGATAGAGCATGACATTTTAATCAACTTTCTAATTTACTCCTATTATCAATTTTTCTTTGTTCTCTTGCTATCTTTATTTTAAAAGCAGGAATGTAAATCTAAACATCCAGCCCATTTTAGCTTCAGCACCATGGATAGCGCTTGCTTATTGGAGGCTTATATTTACCCACCAATAAGCAAGCATAACCCAGGTTCTAAACCAAAAATGCGACGGCTCCTATGCACCACGTTCTTGTTTTTTGAATGAAGATAGCAAGAGAACGAAGAAAAATTGATAATAGGAGTAAATTAGAAAGTTGCTTAGAATTGCATGCTCTATCTGAATCATGAAAGGAAAAAATTTGGTTTAGTGTCGCTTTAACTCGTCCGCCTGCTCTAAGGCGGCGGACAGCAATCCACACGATCGCATACAGTCAGGTGGATTGACACCCCCTGCTAGTGGCCAATCTGCAGGGGGCGGCATTTCAATGCTAAATGCCGCAATGCTAAATGCAGTCGCCTTTTATCGATGTGCGGAGGACATGATCACTGCAGCGGATCATGTCCGTCCACACTTTCATAAATCGGCCCCACAGGCCCTACAAACCTGTGATATAATCACTAAACCCACAAACCTAACTGCAGATTTTATTTTTAAAGTACAAAATCAGGAGGTTAATGGCGAATATAAAAATTTTGTATTGTTTTGGGGAGGTAAGCATTTTGCGCTTAAAGGGCCATGATACTCAAATGTTGAAACACTTGAAAGTGATGCAGCATAGCTGTAAAAAGCTGACTATAAATTATTCCCTAAACATCTCTATGTAAAAAAGAAAGATATTTTACCTCGAATTGTCCTATGTATTCACACCCCATTGTAAAGGACTTTAAGCAGCAAATCAGTGTGCCTGTCCTGGGACCTGCAAGGGAGCGTGCCTCATGCACACTCATGTTATTTCCATATTCAGTTTAAGGAAGCTTACTATGAAATCTCATGAGAGTTAACTGAAATCTCATGAGATCACAGTAAAAGAGTTCATGACCTGAGCACTGCTGATGCTTATTGGCTGCTGTTCATTTCTTCCATTTTTTTTTTACCTGCAGCTGGACAGCAGCTGAAGTATAACTGTTTACACAGCACTTACTCTGGTGAGCTGAGGAAGTTGTGAGGTAAAATATCTTCCTCTTTTACATAGAGATTCTCAGGTGATATTTTCATGTCAGCCTTTTACAGATATGCTGCATCACTTTCAAGTGATTTAGCATATGAGTATTATGTCCCTTTAAAGGGTAGCAGCAGAAGCATTTTGTGACAAATCCCATAGTTATATGTAAAAATACAGAGATAATAACACTTGGCTCTAGAGTTATTTCTTTTTTGCACTTTTAGGTCTCTTTAATTTAACACGTTATGGGCGCGATCACATATATACGGTGCAGGTTTCGGCGCAAGCGTGGGAACCCGCTTCGCCTATAATTTCACCTCGCACATCGGGGTATTACATATACTTTGCCGTCAGATGCTAAACTGGCGTAAGTAGGACAAACTGGCGATCTTCTGAAATGTGCGCAAATACACATTTTAATCATCGCAAGTAACTTACGCCAGTATTTTGTCCACGGAAAGTGTAGAAAAAGAGTAGTTTTATGCAAATTAGGCTAACACTCGTAAATATTAACCGAGATTTCAAATAAATGCGACACGTAATTATGCTACTCAAAATTCATATATGAACCCATATATAAAGAGATGAAGGTAATACAATTATGATTTCCCATTGTTCTCTCCTCCAAGTATTGTTGATTGTTTTGAGAAGAAATTTAAAGTAAATAAGCAAGTATATGTCCACAATGTGATAAAGTACCTACAAGCTCAATCCATTTGATTATGTTGTGGCTTCAAACTATTTCAAATACACAAATAAACCTTAAAAAAACAATATCATAGTATACTGTCCCTTTAACCTTGAGATGCTGCTTAAATGTATGTGTTTGTTAAGGCTTCCAGGGAGTTACGTTGCTTTTATAGTCAGTGCAAGGGTTGCTGCGCCTGCAATTTGTGGCGAGATGAGAATGGAGTAGATTTTCTGAATTCTGCGCACGTAAGTCCTTACGCTGTATATTGGATACCAAATTGCGCGTCTGTTCTATGTTAGTCTATGGTTAAAAAAAATACGGGCGAAGGGTGAAATATACGCGCATAACTTGTATGCTACGCCGTATATGTAATACCAAAATCACGTAAAATCTGGCGTCGCCGGCTTTTGCGGGTGACGCTGCATATGTGATCGAGCCCCATATCTTTGCTTTTTTTTTCTTTCAATCCATGAAACAATGTTAGAATCAAATCTTACTCTCATTATCCCTAATATACAAATAAATTATTAAAAAGGGAGGGAAATCATGTAAATTAGAAACACGTTACCCTGTTTTCTACATTAGCCAAATGGAAGCATTTATATCATCACCTAATTTGCATACAAGAATAATAATCTCAGTAAATAATGAGAGTCCAGCGCTTGTGTATAAATAAATGCATGCCCGCTGCCTGAGGTACTGCACAATAACTCCAAACAGGACAGCTTTAATAAGGATAGCAGAAGCACATCCAGTATTGCTATGTACATTGCATATGCAGCTGCTATCTGTATTGATGCATACAAGGATAAAAGCCAGACTTCCTAAAATATTTTAAAGTATTGATAAAGCTGAAAAATGTTTATGGTGAGCTCTAAATAGGAAAAACATATAGAGTAGAGTTTGTATATCTTTCCTCAATAGGAACACTTTAAAAGAATCCTCATGAGACCAATAAATTACATTCAGATGAGTGGGATGCTATTTTCTTGTATGTTAGAAGAGCATTTTATACTATAGACTTAGTAAACTGAAATGTTTTGCTTGTTCTTAGAATCAGATATCTGTCCGGCTTCTTATTGATATGTAAGACAATGCTAACATGACATAGCTTCCTAGATAGATAAGCCAATAAATACAAATATTTGCATCATTGAGTAGAGGTTAAAGAATTGCGGTAAGAGTTCTGATTGCTTTGCTAAGGTACACCCAGGGTAGAGATAAGGGACTATATGAATTCCCTCACAGATTCCTGTTTATAAACAGCCTGCCCACTGGGATTAATTAGCTGTGTAGATTGCGAATATGAAGCACAAATTGTTGTTTTTCATGTAATAGTTTCAGTGTGAGGAGAACAGGTCAGTTTTTGTACTCCAGGCTTGACATAAGGTCAGGAATATCAGACTGCATTATGTATGACGGGTGACAGACTGCATGAGGAAAAGAACCTATGCCTAGAATCAGATAGTCTAAATAGTTGATGTGGAGAAAGAATTCTGGGTAGAAGCTTTGGAAAAAAATAAATAAGAAAAAGCACACTGCAGAACTGCACATTATCTGCCCTGGAAAAAGACACTTTTGTGTAAAATGGTGTAGACAGAAATAAATAAAATTATAGGACGAAAACATTTATTCATTGAAAAGTAACAGGTTGTCCAATATGTGCATGCTGGGAAAAAGCTTGCATTTTTTAGTTTTGAATGTGATATGCTCATTCTTGCTTAACATATACCCTTACTTCTGAGGAAACCCTACTGAAATGATTCTCAAGAACATGCACATTCAAATGGGTTGAGCCTGCAGGAAGAGCAGACCTACTTATCTCTCTGTTTACACATATGCCAATGCTTAAAGGGACATGACACCCCAAATTTTTCTTTTATGATTTAGGTAGAACATACAATTTTAAACAGCTTTCCAATTTACTTCTATTATCAAATTCACTTTATTCTTTTGGTATCATTTATTGAAGGAGCAGCAATGCACTACTGGTTTCTAACTAAACGCATGGGTGAGCCAATGACAATCTGTATATATATGCAGCCACTAATCAGCAGCAAGAAACTAGGTTCTTTGCTGCTCTTGAGCTTACCTAGATAAACTTTTCAGCAAAGGATAACAAAAGAATGAAGCAAATTAAATAATAGAAGTAAATTGGAAAGTTATTTAAAATCGCATGCTCTTTCTGAATCATGAAATAAAAAAATTGGGTTCAGTGTTCCTTTAAGGAGCAGCGGTCTTAAGCTCCATTTGGAGCTTGATGAATCGGCCCCTTTGTTGATTCATCCCTTTTAAAAGGATAGAAAGCTCAATATTAAACTGTGCATAGGTACATTTAAATCTTAAATAGAAGTAATTTAGAATAATTTAATTGTGTTTCATGTCCATTTCGGTACTGACATTTTCAGTTTGGGTGACAGTTTCAAATAACAAAAACTGCTATTTCAATTGCAAAAATAAGCTCGAAGGATCATTTTCAATACATTTAAAGGGCCAGTAAACCCACCAAATAATGTTATATAATTCTGTACATAGTGCAGAATTTTATAACATTAGCTTAGGGCCAGCTTTCTAAAGCAAAGGATTGCACAGATATTTTCCTACGAAAATGAATTTTACAGAACGTCGCTCCTGGCTCTACTGAGCGGGTCTGTTTTTTTCCTAAGCACATCGGGCACACTGTCTAGTCACAGCGTGCCTGATCGCGCCATTACACTGAATCTAGGTCGCTCCCACTACCAGACCAGAGCGGGAGCGAGCTACATTCAGTTTAATGGCATGATCAGGCGCGCTGTGACTAGACAGCGTGCCGGATGCGCTTAAGAAAAAAACAGACCCGCTCAGTAGAGCTAGGAACTGCGTTCTGTAGAATTAATTTTCATAGGAAAATATCTGTGCAATCCTTTGCTTTAGAAAGCTTGGCCCTAAGCTAATTTTATATAATTCTGCACTATGTGCAGAATTATATAACATCATTTGGTGGGTTTGCTTGCCCTTTAATACTATACAGCTGGTATAACTAGTCATTATGGAACACATTAAGGGGAAAATATTTTACTGTATAGTTATGTATAAAAAAAAATGTGTTTATACCAAACCAATAATAATGTATTATACAGGCCAAGCAATGGAAAAAAAAAATGTTGAAGAGTCCTTAATGAGGAGTCCAATTCAATCTTTATTGGTAATTCCAATCAGGATCAACCTCAAAGAGAACAAGAAACAGATACATCTATAGCGTGATTCTTGTTTTGATATAATTCAGCACACTTCTACTCATGTGATGCAGAGCTCTCATCAGCTCTGGTTACTTGCATGATTTGCTAATTAATACCAAATCAAGCAACAGACTGCAGTACTTACTAATTACATAATTACACTGACTAATCTAATTGAACGTCATTCAAATACAAATGTATACAGATACTCGTCGACTTACGACCGCGTTACTTTCTGACCTTCCGGTCGTAACTAGTAAGACGATTTGGACGTAAGTCAGTCATAATATATGGCATGTAAATAATATGGTCTATTGTGTGGTGTGTTGGGCTGATATTTCATGATTAATAATAACAATAACACCAGAGTTGTTATAAATACCTTTACTAATACAGTATCATCACAGTATGAACAATAAAATAACATTTACTGTACTCTACCTGTACTGTGCAAATAACATAACATTTACTGTACTGTACCTGTACTATGCAAATACTGTACTGTAATAAAATAACATTTACTGTAGAACTGTACCAATACTGTGCAAATACTGTAATAAAATAACATTTACTGTACTCTACCTGTAGTACTGTGCAAATACCATAACATTTACTGTACTGTACCTGTACTATGCAAATACTGTACTGTAATAAAATAACATTTTTTGTACTCTACCTGTAGTACTGTGCAAATAACATAACATTTACTGTACTGTACCTGTACTGTGCAAATACTGTAATAAAATAACATTTACTGTACTCTACCTGTAGTACTGTGCAAATAACATAACATTTACTGTAGAACTGTACCTGTACTGTGCAAATACTGTAATAAAATAACATTTACTGTACTCTACCTGTAGTACTGTGCAAATACCATAACATTTACTGTACTGTACCTGTACTATGCAAATACTGTACTGTAATAAAATAACATTTTTTGTACTCTACCTGTAGTACTGTGCAAATACCATAACATTTACTGTACTGTACCTGTACTATGCAAATACTGTACTGTAATAAAATAACATTTTTTGTACTCTACCTGTAGTACTGTGCAAATAACATAACATTTACTGTACTGTACCTGTACTGTGCAAATACTGTAATAAAATAACATTTACTGTACTCTACCTGTAGTACTGTGCAAATAACATAACATTTACTGTAGAACTGTACCTGTACTGTGCAAATACTGTACTGTAATAAAATAACATTTTCGTTGTACTCTACCTGTAGTACTGTGCAAATACCATAACATTTACTGTACTGTACCTGTACTATGCAAATACTGTACTGTAATAAAATAACATTTTTTGTACTCTACCTGTAGTACTGTGCAAATAACATAACATTTACTGTACTGTACCTGTACTGTGCAAATACTGTAATAAAATAACATTTACTGTACTCTACCTGTAGTACTGTGCAAATACCATAACATTTACTGTACTGTACCTGTACTATGCAAATACTGTACTGTAATAAAATAACATTTTTTGTACTCTACCTGTAGTACTGTGCAAATAACATAACATTTACTGTACTGTACCTGTACTGTGCAAATACTGTAATAAAATAACATTTACTGTACTCTACCTGTAGTACTGTGCAAATAACATAACATTTACTGTACTGTACCTGTACTATGCAAATACTGTACTGTAATAAAATAACATTTTCGTTGTACTCTACCTGTAGTACTGTGCAAATACCATAACATTTACTGTACTGTACCTGTACTGTGCAAATACTGTAATAAAATAACATTTACTGTACTCTACCTGTAGTACTGTGCAAATAACATAACATTTACTGTACTGTACCTGTACTGTGCAAATACTGTAATAAAATAACATTTACTGTACTCTACCTGTAGTACTGTGCAAATAACATAACATTTACTGTAGAACTGTACCAGTACTGTGCAAATACTGTAATAAAATAACATTTACTGTACTCTACCTGTAGTACTGTGCAAATAACATAACATTTACTGTACTGTACCTGTACTATGCAAATACTGTACTGTAATAAAAAAAAAATTGTACTCTACCTGTAGTACTGTGCAAATACCATAACATTTACTGTACTCTACCTGTAGTACTGTGCAAATAACATAACATTTACTGTACTGTACCTGTACTGTGCAAATACTGTAATAAAATAACATTTACTGTACTCTACCTGTAGTACTGTGCAAATAACATAACATTTACTGTAGAACTGTACCAGTACTGTGCAAATACTGTAATAAAATAACATTTACTGTACTCTACCTGTAGTACTGTGCAAATAACATAACATTTACTGTACTGTACCTGTACTATGCAAATACTGTACTGTAATAAAAAAAAAATTGTACTCTACCTGTAGTACTGTGCAAATACCATAACATTTACTGTACTGTACCTGTACTATGCAAATACTGTACTGTAATAAAATAACATTTTTTGTACTCTACCTGTAGTACTGTGCAAATACCATAACATTTACTGTACTGTACCTGTACTGTGCAAATACTGTACTGTAATAAAATAACATATTTTGTACTCTACCTGTAGTACTGTGCAAATACCATAACATTTACTGTACTGTACCTGTACTGTGCAAATACTGTACTGTAATAAAATAACATTTACTGTACTCTACCTGTAGTACTGTGCAAATACCATAACATTTACTGTACTGTACCTGTACTGTGCAAATACTGTAATAAAATAACATTTACTGTACTCTACCTGTAGTACTGTGCAAATAACATAACATTTACTGTAGAACTGTACCAGTACTGTGCAAATACTGTAATAAAATAACATTTACTGTACTCTACCTGTAGTACTGTGCAAATAACATAACATTTACTGTACTGTACCTGTACTATGCAAATACTGTACTGTAATAAAAAAAAAAATTGTACTCTACCTGTAGTACTGTGCAAATACCATAACATTTACTGTACTGTACCTGTACTATGCAAATACTGTACTGTAATAAAATAACATTTTTTGTACTCTACCTGTAGTACTGTGCAAATACCATAACATTTACTGTACTGTACCTGTACTGTGCAAATACTGTACTGTAATAAAATAACATTTTTTGTACTCTACCTGTAGTACTGTGCAAATACCATAACATTTACTGTAGAACTGTACCAATACTGTGCAAATACTGTAATAAAATAACATTTACTGTACTCTACCTGTAGTACTGTGCAAATAACATAACATTTACTGTACTGTACCTGTACTATGCAAATACTGTACTGTAATAAAATAACATTTTTTGTACTCTACCTGTAGTACTGTGCAAATACCATAACATTTACTGTAGAACTGTACCAGTACTGTGCAAATACTGTAATACAATAACATTTACTGTACTCTACCTGTAGTACTGTGCAAATACCATAACATTTACTGTACTGTACCTGTACTATGCAAATACTGTACTGTACCTGTACTATGCAAATACTGTACTGTAATAAAATAACATTTTTTGTACTCTACCTGTAGTACTGTGCAAATACCATAACATTTACTGTAGAACTGTACCAGTACTGTGCAAATACTGTAATAAAATAACATTTACTGTACTCTACCTGTAGTACTGTGCAAATAACATAACATTTACTGTACTGTACCTGTACTATGCAAATACTGTACTGTAATAAAATAACATTTTTTGTACTCTACCTGTAGTACTGTGCAAATACCATAACATTTACTGTAGAACTGTACCAGTACTGTGCAAATACTGTAATACAATAACATTTACTGTACTCTACCTGTAGTACTGTGCAAATACCATAACATTTACTGTACTGTACCTGTACTATGCAAATACTGTACTGTAATAAAATAACATTTTTTGTACTCTACCTGTAGTACTGTGCAAATACCATAACATTTACTGTAGAACTGTACCAGTACTGTGCAAATACTGTAATAAAATAACATTTACTGTACTCTACCTGTAGTACTGTGCAAATAACATAACATTTACTGTACTGTACCTGTACTATGCAAATACTGTACTGTAATAAAATAACATTTTTTGTACTCTACCTGTAGTACTGTGCAAATACCATAACATTTACTGTAGAACTGTACCAGTACTGTGCAAATACTGTAATACAATAACATTTACTGTACTCTACCTGTAGTACTGTGCAAATAACATAACATTTACTGTACTGTACCTGTACTATGCAAATACTGTACTGTAATAAAATAACATTTTTTGTACTCTACCTGTAGTACTGTGCAAATACCATAACATTTACTGTAGAACTGTACCAATACTGTGCAAATACTGTAATAAAATAACATTTACTGTACTCTACCTGTAGTACTGTGCAAATAACATACCATTTACTGTACTGTACCTGTATTATGCAAATACTGTACTGTAATAAAATATCATTTTTTGTACTCTACCTGTAGTACTGTGCAAATACCATAACATTTACTGTAGAACTGTACCAGTACTGTGCAAATACTGTAATACAATAACATTTACTGTACTCTACCTGTAGTACTGTGCAAATACCATAACATTTACTGTACTGTACCTGTACTATGCAAATACTGTACTGTAATAAAATAACAATTTTTGTACTCTACCTGTAGTACTGTGCAAATACCATAACATTTACTGTAGAACTGTACCAGTACTGTGCAAATACTGTAATAAAATAACATTTACTGTACTCTACCTGTAGTACTGTGCAAATAACATAACATTTACTGTACTGTACCTGTACTATGCAAATACTGTACTGTAATAAAATAACATTTTTTGTACTCTACCTGTAGTACTGTGCAAATACCATAACATTTACTGTAGAACTGTACCAGTACTGTGCAAATACTGTAATACAATAACATTTACTGTACTCTACCTGTAGTACTGTGCAAATAACATAACATTTACTGTACTGTACCTGTACTATGCAAATACTGTACTGTAATAAAATAACATTTTTTTTGTACTCTACCTGTAGTACTGTGCAAATACCATAACATTTACTGTACTGTACCTGTACTATGCAAATACTGTACTGTAATAAAATAACAATTTTTGTACTCTACCTGTAGTACTGTGCAAATACCATAACATTTACTGTACTGTACCTGTACTATGCAAATACTGTACTGTAATAAAATAACATTTTTTGTACTCTACCTGTAGTACTGCGCAAATACCATAACATTTACTGTACTGTACCTGTACTATGCAAATACTGTACTGTAATAAAATAACATTTTTTGTACTCTACCTGTAGTACTGTGCAAATACCATAACATTTACTGTAGAACTGTACCAGTACTGTGCAAATACTGTAATACAATAACATTTACTGTACTCTACCTGTAGTACTGTGCAAATACCATAACATTTACTGTACTGTACCTGTACTATGCAAATACTGTACTGTAATAAAATAACATTTTTTGTACTCTACCTGTAGTACTGTGCAAATACCATAACATTTACTGTAGAACTGTACCAGTACTGTGCAAATACTATAATAAAATAACATTTACTGTACTCTACCTGTAGTACTGTGCAAACATAACATTTACTGTAGAACTGTACCAGTACTGTGCAAATACTGTAATAAAATAACATTTACTGTACTCTACCTGTAGTACTGTGCAAACATAACATTTACTGTACCTGTACAGTAGTTTGCAGGAACTTTAACACTTATTTTACTTTAAACAGGAGAAAGCTTTATTTAGTAATGTAAAGCCTTCAGCCAACCCCTTTGCAGTGAATTTCTTCTCTGGCTTTTCTTTTTTCCTCTGCAACTCTCTCTGCTTCCAGTTCTATTAGATCTTCTTTTGAAAGTTCTTTTGACTCATAATCTAACAGCTCTTCTACATCTTCCACTTCACATTCCAATTCAAGATTGTTTGTAAGTCTCACAATGTTTTCTCTAATTTCATCAAGCTCTTCTTCTGTTTCAAATCTCTCAAATCTGTTCACATATTGTTTTAGGCACTTCTTCCAAATTCTGTTCATGCACTTTTCTGTTACATCCTCCCACGCTGCTGCAATATTTTTTATGCACTGAAGAATGTTATAACTTTTCCAAAAATTCATGCAATGTTATGTCATCATCAGCATCTGTAGCAGCTATGGCTTGGAACTCTATAATATATATCTGTATATAAGGATCTGGGGAGGGGTCTGTGTGTGTGACAGAGGGAACCTCTATAATATAAATCTGTATATAAGGATCTGGGGAGGGGTGTGTGTGTGTGACAGAGGGAACCTCTATAATATAAATCTGTATATAAGGATCTGGGGAGGGGTCTGTGTCTGTGACAGAGGGAACCTCTATAATATAAATCTGTATATAAGGATCTGGGGAGGGGTCTGTGTGTGTGACCTTTGGGAACCTCTATAATATAAATCTGTATATAAGGATCTGGGGAGGGGTCTGTGTGTGTGACCTTTGGGAACCTCTATAATATAAATCTGTATATAAGGATCTGGGGAGGGGTCTGTGTGTGTGACAGAGGGAACCTCTATAATATAAATCTGTATATAAGGATCTGGGGAGGGCTCTGTGTTTGTGACAGAGGGAACATCTATAATATATATCTGTATATAAGGATCTGGGGAGGGGTCTGTGTGTTTGACAGAGGGAACCTCTATAATATAAATCTGTATATAAGGATCTGGGGAGGGGTCTGTGTGTGTGACAGAGGGAACCTCTATAATATAAATCTGTATATAAGGATCTGGGGAGGGGTCTGTGTGTGTGACAGAGGGAACCTCTATAATATAAATCTGTATATAAGGATCTGGGGAGGGGTCTGTGTGAGTGACAGAGGGAACATCTATAATATATATCTGTATATAAGGATCTGGGGAGGGGTAAATGTGTGTGTGTGACAGAGGGAAACTCTATAATATATATACTGTATATGTAACTGGGGAGGGGGCTGTTTTTGTGACAGAGGGAACCTATATAATATATGTCTGTATATAAGGTACTGGAGAGGGGGCTGTGTGTGAGGCATAGGGAACCTCTACATAGTGTTAATTTTTTATTTATTAGGTTTTGGCGGGCGTTAGACCTCTCTATAGTACTGTATATCTCTACATGAGATGCTATAGGAGGGGAGCAGCAATGTTCTACTGGGAGCTAGCTGAACATGTTGGGTGAGCCAATAACAAGTGGCATATATGTGCATCCACCAATCTTCAGCTAAATCCCAGCAGTACATTGCTGCTCCTGAACCTACCCAGGTATGCTTTTCAACAAATGACAGCAAGTGAATTAAGCAACTTAGATAATAGAAGTAAATTAGAATGAATGGTGTTTAAAATTGTATGTTCAATTTGAATCATTAAAGGGACCGTAAAGTCATAATTAGACTCATGATTTAGACAGAGCATAACATTTTAAACAACTTTCTATTTTACTTCTATTATTTAATTTGCTTCCTTCTCTTGTTATCCATTACTGAAAGGTTTATCTAGGTAAGCTCAGGAGCAGCAGAGAACCTCTGTTCTAGCTGCTGATTGGTGGCTGCATATATATACAGATTGTCATTGGCTCACCCATGTGTTCAGTCAGAAACCAGTAGTGCACTGCTGCTCATTCAGCAAATGATACCAAGAGAATGAAACAAATGTAATAATAGAAGTCAACTGGAAAGTTGTTTAAAATTGTTCTGCCTAAATCATGAAATAAAATGTTTGGGTTTCATGTTCCTTTAAAGTTTAACTTTGACTTTAATCTCTCTTTAAACTTGATTTCTCTAAACCTGCCCTGGTTTTATTATTATTATTATTATTATTATCGGTTATTTGTAGAGCGCCAGCAGATTCTGCAGCGCTGTAAACAGAGGGTAGTACAACAAAACAATTAAAGGGATCAAATGGGTAGAGGACCCTGCCAAGAATTGCACTGTTGTAATTAGCTCTTAAGAAGGTGATCTACAGACAGCTGGACTTAAGGGGGTTCAAGGGATAGCAATGGAGGAGAGGAACTGGTATAAAATGAGGTTAGCATAGGTTGTATGCATCCCTGAAGAGTAGAGTCCCTGAAGAATAGAGTCTTGAAGCTTTCAAAACTAGGGGAGAGTCTTGTGGGGCGAGACAGAGAGTTCCACAAGATGGGAGCCAGTCTGGAGAAGTCCTGTAAACAGGAGTGCGATGAGGTAACCAGAGAGGAGGAGAGGAGGAGGTCATGAGCAGAGTGAAGGGGACGGGAGGGAGAGTATCTGGAGACAAGGTCTGAGATGTAGGGGGGAGCAGTGCAGTTGAGGGCTTTGCATGTCAGAGTGAGAATTTTGTGTTTGATCCTAGAGGCAAGAGGAAGCCAGTGAAGGGATTGGCAGAGAGGAGCAGCAGATGAAGAGCGACGTGTAAGGAAGATGAGTCTGGCAGAGGCATTCATTATGGATTGTAAAGGAGCTAGGCGGCAGGTGGGGAGACCAGAGAGGACAGAGTTGCAGTAATCAAGGCGGGAAAGAATGAGAGACTGGATTAAAATCTTAGTTGTGTCTTGTGTAAGGAAGTGTCTAATTTTGGAGATGTTTTTAAGGTGGAAGCGGCAGGCTTTAGCCAAGGAATGAATGTGAGGAGTGAAGGAAAGATCTGAGTCAAATGTGACCCCGAGACATCGGGCATGCGGGGTAGGGGTAACGATGGAGTTGTCGACAGTTATAGAGATATCGGGGGTGGAGATTTTGGAAGAAGGGGGGGAAAATGAGGAGCTCAGTTTTGGAGAGATTTAGCTTGAGGTAGTGAGAGGACATCCAGGAAGAGATGTGAGAAAGACAGTTAGTGACACGGGTTAGCAAGGAAGGAGATAGTTCTGGTGCAGAGAAGTAGATTTGGGTGTCATCAGCATACAAATGATATTGGAAACCGTGGGACTTAATTAGGGAACCTAGTGATGACGTATAGATTGAGAAGAGAAGGGGACTGAGGACAGAGCTTTGTGGTACTCCGACAGAAAGTGGTGACAGGGCAGAGGAGGCCCCAGAGAAGGCTACACTAAATGTACGGTTTGACAGGTAGGAAGAGAGCCACGACAGGGCTGTGTCACAGATGCCAAAGGATTGGAGGGTTTGGAGCAAAAGAGGGTGGTCGACAGTGTCAAAGGCTGCAGACAGGAGGATAAGCAGAGAGAAGTGGCCTTTTGATTTTGCTGTAAGTAGGTTGTTGGTGACCTTAACAATAGCTGTCTCTGTGGAGTGATACGGACGAAATCCAGATTGCAGCGGGTCAAGAAGGGAGTTTAACGTAAGGAAATGGGATAGGCGTGCATATACTAGTTTTTTGAGAAGCTTTGAGGCAAGAGGGAGGAGGGAAATACGGCGGTAGTTGGATGGGGAGGTAGGATCAAGGGAAGGTTTTTTGAGGATTGGTGTGACTAGTGCATGTTTCATCGATGAGGGAAATGTACCAGTGCTGAGGGAGAGGTTGAAAATGTGTGTTAGTATAGGGGTAAGGGTAGCAGAGAGGGAGGGGAGTAGCTGTGAGGGGATAGGGTCAAGGGGACAGGTAGTGAGGTGAGAGCGCAGTATAAGTGCCGAAACTTCTTCCTCAGTAACAGGGGAGAATGAACTAAGTTTCAGGTTATGAGGGTTGTGGTTGAGTGAGAGCATTTGAGGGGGGGGGGAGAGAATGAAATTATGTTGAGAGCTGATTTCATGTCTGATGGAGTCAATTTTGTTAATGAAGTGACTGGAAAAGTCTTGAGCTGACAGAGAAGTTTTATTAGGAAGTGGGGGAGGGTGGAGGAAAGTATTGAAAGTGGAGAACAGACGTTTTGGGTTCGAAGAAAGATTAGAGATAAGAGTAGAGAAGTAGTGTTGCTTGTGGAGATTAAGGGCAGATTAGTAGGAGTTCAAGATGAATTTGTAATGAAGAAAATCAGCTGAACTCCGTGATTTACTCCAGTGCCGTTCAGCAGTACGGGAACATCTGCGTAGGTACCGTGTCAGAGGAGTATGCCCTGGCTGAGGATGAGTGTGTGATTTCCGAGCACTGATAAGAGGTACGAGATTTTCAAAGACGTATATAAGGGTGTAATTATAGTGGCAGATAGATTGTTCAGGGCAGGAAAAGGAGGAGAAGGATGAGAGGAGGTTTAAGGGAATTAGCAAGTAGTTGCTGATCTAAAGACATAATGCTTCTGTGAAGTTTGGTGTGAGGAGTAGAAGGAGGGAGAGTTGTAGGAAGGGATGATATGTTGCAAGTAAGGAGATGGTGGTCAGAAAGAGTAAAAGGGGAGTTTGAGAAGTTTGAGAGAGTGCATCGATAGCTAAAGATCAGGTCAAGAGAGTGACCGTCTTTGTGAGTGGGAGAATCAGTCCATTGTAACAGACCGAAAGAGGAAGTGAGTTGCAGAAGTTGTTTAGCAGATGAGGCAGTGGGATTGTTCAGGGGGATGTTGAAGTCACCAAGAATGAGGGCAGGGGTGTCTGAGGAAAGGAAATAGGGTAGCCAGGCAGCCAAGTGATCTAAAAATTGAGTTGAGGAGCCAGGGGGTCGGTATATGACTGCAACACATAGAGAGAGAGGGGAGAATAAGCGAATCATGTGGGTTTTGAATGAGGGAAAAGTGAGGGAAGAGATGGGGTGTATTTGTTGAAAGGTGCAATGAGAGGAAAGTAAAATACCTACACCACCTCCTTGTCTATTACCAGACCTAGGAGTGTGGCTGAAGTGGAGACCCCCATGTGACAGAGCAGCAGTGGATGCTGTGTCTAGGGGAGAGAGCCAGGTTTCTGTTAGGGCCAGAAGGTTGAGGGAGCGGGAGAGGAAGAGGTCATGTATAGAAGTGAGCTTGTTGCAAACAGAGCGAGAGTTCCAGAGTGCACAAGTGAAAGGGGTAGTGGCTTTTGATGCAAGAGGAATGTGAGTAAGGTGTGCAGAGTTTTGTTTTCTGAGTCTGTGGGATGGTACACATGGATGTGTACGGCTTGTCAGTGGTTGGAAACCAGGATTAGGGGATATGTCACCAGCAGTAAGTAGAAGCAAGAGGGAGAGTGACATGAGATGAGATACAGATTTGCAGTAGTGAGACTGCTTTTGAGATGAGCTGCAGGGGGGAGAGAGAGTGTTTAGGAAAAGGTAAAGTTCATGAGTAGAAAAGTAAGATAAGTTTAAGAGAGATGGGCTAATGAACAGTGCAGGTGGAGTTAAAATGGAGATAATTGTTTCTTTATTTAGTATAGACGCATACTTATAGGATCATGCATCTCTTATTAAAAAGAAATATACAAATGAATTATTTTACCTCTTTAGCTGCCAGTAACAAGTGCTTGTCTGCCCCTCATTACTTTCTGCTCCATACTGTAGTGCATATACATTGGGAATTTTTTCTTTTCTTGGCATAAGCACTTGCTAATTTACAATATTTAGTTCCTTTTAAAAATATTTTAGAAAAAAATTGTCTCTTTATATGGCAATTAAAAACATGGTTTGGGGAGGGGCATTTGAGGTGGGAGGGGCAAGGGGTATGGGAGGGACAAATGAAGTGGGAGGGCAATAGGGGGAAGGAGGGACAGGGTAGGTAGGTGGAGCAAAGAGGGGGTGGGGGGCCCTGCCACACTTTTGCCCGGGGCCCTGTTTTTTTCTCAGTCCGCCTCTGTATCTAGTGATCAAATAAAAAAAAGTTAACTTTTTCACAAACTTTAGGTTTCTCACTAAAATTATTTACAAACAGCTTGTGCAATTATGTTTCTCTGTGATCCCCTTTGTTCAGAAATAGCAGACATATATGGCTTTGCTATTGCTTTTTGGTACTTAAAAGGCCGCTAATTGCAGCTGTGCACCACACTTTTATTATTTCCAGCAGTGAATGGGTTAATTGGGTAGCTTGTAAGGTCAATTTTAGCTTTGGTGTAGAGATTAACCCCCCTCCCACCTAATACTTCCCACCCTCTGATCCCTCCCTGGTCCCTCTCTAAGAGCTCTCTTCCCTCCCACACACCACACTGGTCACCCCCATCTTAAGTACTGGCAGACATTCTGCCAGTATGCAGTATTAGACCTTTATTTTAATATTATTTTTATTATAATTATTTTCTTCAGTGCAGGATTACCCCCTTACCTTCCCACCTCCCTGATCCCTCCCAAAAAGCTCTCTAACCATCCCCGTCTAACTCATTTCCACCATCCTAGGTACTGGCAGCTGTCTGTCAGTTCCCAGTTTCCATGATTTCTAAAGTTTATTTAAGAAAAAAAACAACACATTTTTTTCTGCAGTGTAGCTGCCCCCACCTCATTTACCACCCCTCCACTATATTACCTATCTCTCCCTCCTCCCCCTCCCTCCTTCCCTCTCCTTGCCACTCTCAGAGTTTGTTTATTTTCTGTAGCGGTCCCACCCATTTTCTCCTTAACTCCATGAATTGTTCTTTTTAACTGCCCACCTAAAAATCCATGTAGCATAAGGCTGAGTTTATTTAGAATTGGAATGAAAAGCACTAAACTACTTATAGTTTAGATAGGACATCTCCACTTATCCCATCCCTTAGAGAGTGGCGAGATAAAACTTGAAGAATACCATTATTTAAAAAGAAAAATAAGACCCTATAGCCCTGGAAATAGGGTGCCCATCCCCCGCTTCAGTCTCTGTCTCCCTCCTGAACCTACCTATCTTTATTTCTTATCTCCTACACTCTAATAATCATTCTGCAACTCTTCTTTCCCTTTCTTGTTCTTCCTTGACGTTACAGCATGTTCCCAACATACTTCCAATTTATCGGACCTGCATCTAAATTATGTTTGCTGGTTACACCTTACACATTAGTGTCCTTTTTACTGATTACAGGAAGGTCGGATTTCTATATTGTACTAAATATTGTTCAATCATAACTGAATATAACACTTAGTTATACCATAGAAGAGCGAGTTGACAACCTGGACTTTATTGTAAGCATTGCCTGTCAAGTTATATTTCTTTCTTATTATCTTTGATACTAAAAATTGTAATGAAAAATAAATCTTACAACTATGGGGCCGATTTATCACTGTCTGGCGGACATGATACGCTGTAGCCTATCATGTCCGCCAGACATCGCTGAATGCCGACAGCATACACTGTTGACATTTAACATTGCACAAGCAGTTCTAGTGAACTGCTTGTGCAATGCCTCTCCTTCAGATTTGCAGCCAATCGGCCCTAGCAGGGGGTGTCAATCAACCCGATCGTATGCGATCCGGCGGATTGATGTCTACAGTCTCAGAGGTGGCGGACAAGTTAAGGAGCAGCGGTCTTAAGACCTCCGCTTCTTAACTCCTGTTTCCGGCGAGCCTGAAGGTTTGAGCAAAAACAGGGGTATTCAGGGCTATTCGGCCCTTGATAATTCGGTCCCAATGTGTTTGTAAAACAAGAGATCTTGTTGAAAATACTGTCCAAATGTTTTATATGTATGTTATAAAATCTCAATAAAGACTTGAGAAATGTGGAGTTTAGCATCCCAAATTATGTAACCATGTTATATTTTATTTAACCATGTTATATTTTATTTCAGCATTTTATATTTTATTTAAACATGTTATATTTTATTTTAAAATGTAATTTTGCTAAATAACTGTAAGAAATGTTCCAATTACTATACCGTGGGAATTACTTCAGAAAGGTACAACGTGGGGGGGCATGGCAAACCAATCAACAAACATTATTGCAGGAAAACGATCAAGCTGACCAGATCTGGATAAGGAAGAATTAATGGCATCAAACTTCCAATCAAAAGATATCTAACCAACTAGCCTAAGTACAGATCCACCTATCAGTCATCAGACAATCTACTTTTGTACAATCTGCTTAGAGGAACTATCAGGCTCCTGATTAGGTTAAATAGGTAGAGAGAAGATACATCAAACACAGAGTGAATAGAAAATAAGGAAAAAAAGAATATTTTTTAATGAACCATTATTAATTTTAGGAGGAAGGTTCTTTGTAGAACTGTAAAATGATTGATTCAAAGTTTCATTGGTTTGTTCTTTGTAATGCTAGATCAGCACAGCCTCTTTGCTGACTTAAGGTATTTTTAAAATTATTAGGGCCGCACATTTCTTCAAGAGCCATTTTAACTGTTAAAGGGACACCTAAGTAAAAATTAAAACAGTTTTAAGATACTTTAATTGTGCAGAGTGGTTTTATATGCACACTTTCGGAGGCACCAGCTTCTACTGAGCACGCACAAGAGTTCACAGTCTATATATGAGTCTGTTAGTGGCTGATGGCTGTCACTTACAGGGAGTCAACAAATGAAAGAAAATTTTGAAATCTGTCTGGAAAAACTACTGCTCATTTAAAATTCAGAATAAATGCTATGACGTTTTTTATTTTTATTATGTACTCATTGACTATGCAATTGTACTGTATTTAATTATCCATAACACTTCCTTTTACAGGTATCGGAGGCACCTTAAAGCCAGAAGAAATTATAAAAAGCTTATTGTATGTCTATTTTATAATTTACATGTTTTGAGATGTATATCTACCCTTTTATTTTTTTTATTGTTTCCACTGCTTCCAAAATGAATGGTTATCCTCCTATCAGCAGTGGCATACTTACATATGCCATGTGCATATTTCAACTTTCCGTCAGCTACGTCACAACTTGAGAAAGTAGTGACTGTTCTTAATCATCACCTAGGCACAAAGCAGGAAGTACTGGTGTCTGCTGACAGCTCTGTAAATGTATCTAAGATGCAGTAACACGCCTGCCGTATTAGTTGTACCTATTTCTCCTTAAAGTCAAAATTAAACTTGCATGACTCAGATAGGGCATGTGATTTTAAACAACTTTCCAATTTACTTTTATCATCAAATTTGCTTTGTCCTCTTGGTATTCTCTGTTGAAAGCTAAACCTAGGTAGGCTCATATGCTAATTTCTAAGACCTTGAAAGCCGCCTCTTGTCTCAGTGCATTTTGACAGTTTTTCACAGCTAGAAAGTGCTAGCTCATCTATACCATATAGATACCATTGTGTTTACGCCCATGGAGTTACTTATGAGTTAGCACTGATTGGTTAAAATGCAAGTCCGTCAAAAGAACTGAAATAAGGGTGCAGTCTGCAGCGGCTTAGATACAAGATAATCACAGAGGTAAAAAGTATATACCTGGGGAATGGATAATAAAGGGATTATCTATCTTTTTAAACAATAACAATTCTGGAGTAGACTGTCCCTTTAACAAGAAAGGTGATTTTGCTTGCCATCTTAGCGCTCTAACTTATCTAAATTGCAAGGAGAAGCCTGCCTTACTAGATCTGTTTAATTCTCCTTTAAAAAAAAAAAACAAGAACAAAAAACAAGAAAAAAAAATCAATCATGCTGGTCTGTCCTTGAATTGAGTAGATTGTATTTTTTAGGGAGAAATAAGGAGATCTTAGGAGTAGACTTGTGTGCCCCTAAAAAATTTGTTTAGTTTTGTTTTCAATTAGTTAAAAAATTATTTCGCTTCGAAAGTTTAAAAAAAGAAAAAATTGTTTCGCCAAATTAGTTAAGTTAAATCGTTTTCGGATCCGAACGTTTTTTCGAATCTGTTCGTTTTTTCGGATCCATTCTTTATTCATATGCATTATTCTATTCTGAAGTTATAGAATAATGCATATAAATAAAGAATGGCTCCGAAAAAACAAAAGAATCCAAAAAAAAACAATTTAATTTAAGTTAACTAATATGCTGGCGATTGCCAAAACAAAATGATCTAAAACCGCAGCCACCACCCATGCCACCACTAAATAAAGCTATTAACCCCTAAACTACCGCCGCCCCCCACATCGTCGACACTAACTAAATCACTAAATAAAGTTGTTAACCCCTAAACCGCCGCTCCCCGGCATCGCCGACACTAACTTAACCTATTAACCCCTAAGCCACACACCCCACATCGCCAACACTAAACCTATTAACCCCTAAACCGCAGTTCCCCGACATCGCCGGCACTAACTAAATCTATTAACCCCTAAACCGCACCCCCCACATCGCCAACACTATCTAAACCCATTAACCCCTAAACCGCCGCTCCCCGGCATCGCCGACACTAACTTAACCTATTAACCCCTAAGCCACACACCCCACATCGCCAACACTAAACCTATTAACCCCTAAACCGCATTTCCCCGACATCGCCAACACTAACTAAACCTATTAACTGACAAACACCCCCCACATCGCCAATACTACCTAAACCTATTAACCCCTAAACCGCCATTCCCAAACATCGCCAACACTAACTAAACCTATTAACCACTAAACCGCCGCCCCCACATCGCAGCAACCTTAATTAAACTATATTAACCCCTAAACCTAAGACCCCCTAACTTTAACATAATTAAAATAGACCTAAATTAAAGTTACAATTATTAACTAAATTATTCCTATTTAAAACGAAATACTTACCTGTGAAAAAAAACCTAAACTAGATACAATATAACTAATAGTTATATTGTAGCTAGCTTAGGTTTTATTTTTATTTCACAGGTAAGTTTGTATTTATTTTAACTAGGTAGACTAGTAAGTAAATAGTTATTAACTATTTACTAACTACCTAGTTAAAATAAATACAAACTTACCTGTGAAATAAAAGTAAAACCTAAGCTGCCTTACACTAAAACCTAACATTACAAAAATAAAAAACCTAACATTACAAAAATAAAAAAACTACCATTACAAAAAATAATAAACACAAAAATTACAAAAAAATAAAAAAAACTACCATTACAAAAAATAATAAACACAAAAATTACAAAAAAAAAAAAAAACTACCATTACAAAAAATAACAAAAGGAAAAAAACACCCCAAAATAAAATAACACTAATCTATAATAAACTACCAAGGGTGGTTTAGGGGTTAATAGCTTTATTTAATGATTTAGGGGTTAATAGGTTTAGTTTGTTTTAGGGATGTTTGGGAAGATGTTTGGGAATGGCGGTTTAGGGGTTAATAGGTTTAGTTTGTATCTGCGATGTTTGGGAACGGCGGTTTAGGGGTTAATATGGTTAGTTTGTGTCTGTGATGTCTGGGAAAGGCAGTTTAGCGTTTAATAGGTTTAGTTAGTGTTGGCAATGTTGGGGAACTGCGGTTTAGATAGAACAATGAAAAGTTCCGAAAATGAATAATGGATCCGAAAATTCAAAACAGCTATGTAATAAAGATGTAGTGACAGTGGGGTAGAATAAAGTGTCCCTGCAGTTACTTTGAATACAAAACTATTTCCCCACAATATTAATTTAAATTAAGGATTTACACATATTTCAACCTGACTAGGATATCTTAAAGCAAAAATCTCTAACAAGTAGACATGTGCGGTTCGTTTCGGATTTATTCGGAAATTCGGAAAATTCTGTAAATTCGGAGATTCGGATCGATTCGAATTTCCAAATTAAAATACTTCCGAATCTACCGAATGAATCCGAAATAGCTGCCGTATCTCCAAATAAATCCGAATTAGCTCGGTAAAATTCGGCATTTCCCCATAGGAAACAATGGGAGTTTCGGCTGAAAAAAAACCTAACACCGCAGCCCCATTGTTTCCTATGGGGAAACACTAAGTCTGCACCTAACACCCTAACATGTACACCGAGTCTCTAAACACCCCTAATCTGACACTTATTAACCCCTAATCTGCCGCCTCCGCTATCGCTGACACCTGCATTATCTTATTAACCCCTAATCTGCCGACCGGATATCGCCGCCGCCTACATTATAGCTATGAACCCCTAATCTGCTGTCCCTAACATCGCCGACCCCTACATTATAGTTATTAACCCCTAATCTGCCCCCCCAACGTCGCCGCAATCTAACTACAAGTATTAACCCCTAATCTGCCGACCGGATATCGGCGCCACCTACATTATAGCTATTAACCCCTAATCTGCTGTCCCTAACATCGCCGACCCCTACATTATAGTTATTAACCCCTAATCTGCCCCCCCCAACGTCGCCGCAATCTAACTACAAGTATTAACCCCTAATCTGCCAACCGTTAATCGCCGCCACTATAATAAATGTATTAACCCCTAAACCGCCGCACTCCCGCCTCGCAAACACTATAATACATTTTATTAACCCCTAATCTGCCCTCCCTAACATCGCCGCCACCTACCTACAATTATTAACCCCTAATCTCCCGCCCCCAACGTCGCCGCTACTATAATAAGGTTATTAACCCCTAAACCTAAGTCTAACCCTAACCCTAACACCCCCTAACTTAAATATAATTTAAATAAAACAAAATAAATTTACTATAGTTAAATAAATGAATCCTATTTAAAACTAAATACTTACCTGTAAAATAAACCCTAAGCTAGCTACAATATAACTAATAGTTACATTGTAGCTATTTTAGGATTTATATTTATTTTACAGGTAACTTTGTATTTATTTTAACTAGGTACAATAGTTATTAAATAGTTAATTACTATTTAATAGCTATCTAGCTAAAATAAATAAAAATTTACCTGTAAAATAAATCCTAACCTAAGTTACAATTACACCTAACACTACACTATCAATAGATTAATTAAATAAATGAATCCTATTTAAAGCAAAATACTTACCTGTAAAATAAACCCTAATATAGCTGCAATATAACTAATAGTTACATTGTAACTATTTTAGCATTTATATTTATTTTACAGGCAACTTTATATTTATTTTAACTAGGTACAATAGCTATTAAATAGTTAATAACTATTTAATAGCTACCTAGTTAAAATAATTACAAAATTACCTGTAAAATAAATCCTAACCTAAGTTACAATTAAACCTAACACTACACTATCATTAAATAAATTAACTACAAGTACCTACAGGGAGTGCATAATTATTAGGCAAGTTGTATTTTTGAGGATAAATTTTATTATTGAACAACAACCATGTTCTCAATGAACCCAAAAAACTCATTAATATCAAAGCTGAATAGTTTTGGAAGTAGTTTTTAGTTTGTTTTTAGTTATAGCTATTTTAGGGGGATATCTGTGTGTTCAGGTGACTATTACTGTGCATAATTATTAGGCAACTTAACAAAAACAAATATATACCCATTTCAATTATTTATTTTTACCAGTGAAACCAATATAACATCTCAACATTCACAAATATACATTTCTGACATTCAAAAACAAAACAAAAACAAATCAGTGACCAAAATAGCCACCTTTCTTTGCAAGGACACTCAAAAGCCTGCCATCCATGGATTCTGTCAGTGTTTTGATCTGTTCACCATCAACATTGCGTGCAGCAGCAACCACAGCCTCCCAGACACTGTTCAGAGAGGTGTACTGTTTTCCCTCCTTGTAAATCTCACATTTGATGATGGACCACAGGTTCTCAATGGGGTTCAGATCAGGTGAACAAGGAGGCCATGTCATTAGATTTTCTTCTTTTATACCCTTTCTTGCCAGCCACGCTGTGGAGTACTTGGACGCGTGTGATGGAGCATTATCCTGCATGAAAATCATGTTTTTCTTGAAGGATGCAGACTTCTTCCTGTACCACTGCTTGAAGAAGGTGTCTTCCAGAAACTGGCAGTAGGACTGGGAGTTGAGCTTGACTCCATCCTCAACCCGAAAAGGCCCCACAAGCTCATCTTTGATGATACCAGCCCAAACCAGTACTCCACCTCCACCTTGCTGGCGTCTGAGTCGGACTGGAGCTCTCTGCCCTTTACCAATCCAGCCACGGGCCCATCCATCTGGCCCATCAAGACTCACTCTCATTTCATCAGTCCATAAAACCTTAGAAAAATCAGTCTTGAGATATTTCTTGGCCCAGTCTTGACGTTTCAGCTTGTATGTCTTGTTCAGTGGTGGTTGTCTTTCAGCCTTTCTTACCTTGGCCATGTCTCTGAGTATTGCACATCTTGTGCTTTTGGGCACTCCAGTGATGTTGCAGCTCTGAAATATGGCCAAACTGGTGGCAAGTGGCATCTTGGCAGCTGCACGCTTGACTTTTCTCAGTTCATGGGCAGTTATTTTGCGCCTTGGTTTTTCCACACGCTTCTTGCGACCCTGTTGACTATTTTGAATGAAACGCTTGATTGTTCGATGATCACGCTTCAGAAGCTTTGCAATTTTAAGAGTGCTGCATCCCTCTGCAAGATATCTCACTATTTTTGACTTTTCTGAGCCTGTCAAGTCCTTCTTTTGACCCATTTTGCCAAAGGAAAGGAAGTTGCCTAATAATTATGCACACCTGATATAGGGTGTTGATGTCATTAGACCACACCCCTTCTCATTACAGAGATGCACATCACCTAATATGCTTAATTGGTAGTAGGCTTTCGAGCCTATACAGCTTGAAAAAAGACAACATGCATAAAGAGGATGATGTGGTCAAAATACTAATTTGCCTAATAATTCTGCACTCCCTGTACAATTATCTAAAATTAAATAAACTAAACTAAAGTACAAAAAACCCCCCCACTAAATTACAAAAACCCCCCCCACTAAATTACAAAAAATAAAAAAATATTACAAGAATTTTAAACTAATTACACCTAATCTAAGCCCCCTAATAAAATAACAAAGCCCCCCAAAATAAAAAAAAATGCCCTACCCTATACAAAATTACAAAAGTTAACAGCTCTATTACCTTACCAGCCCTTAAAAGGGCCTTTTGCAGGGCATGCCCCAAAGAAAACAGCTCTTTTGCCTGTAAAAAAAACACCACCCCCCAACATTACAACCCACCACCCACATACCCCTACTCTAACCCAAACCCCCCTTAAATAAACCTAACACTACCCCCCTGAAGATCTCCCTACCTTGAGTCGTGTTCACCCAGCCGGGCCGAAGTCTTCATCCGATGGGGCAGAAGAGGACATCCAGACCGGCAGAAGTCTTCATCCAAGCGGGGCAAGAAGAGGTCTTCCATCTATCAGAAAAGTACCAAAATACAAGCAAACACTAAATTACCAAAAACAATAAAATATTACAAGAATTTTAAACTAATTACACCTAATCTAAGCCCCCTACTAGCTATTAATATAGCTACAATATAACTAATAGTTGCATTGTAGCTATTTTAGGATTTATATTTATGTTACAGGCAACTTTGTATTTATTTTAACTAGGTACAATAGTTATTAAATAGTTAATAACTATTTAATAACTACCTAGCTAAAATAAATACAAATTTACCTGTAAAATAAATCCTAACCTAAGTTACAATTACACCTAACACTACACTATAATTAAATTAATTAAATAAATGAATCCTATATAAAACTAAATACTTACCTGTAAAATAAACCCTAATATTGCTGCAATATAACTAATAGTTACATTGTAGCTATTTTAGGATTTATATTTATTTTACAGGCAACTTTGTATTTATTTTAACTAGGTACAATAGCTATTAAATAGTTATTGACTATTTAATAGCTACCTAGTTAAAATACTTACAAAATTACCTGTAAAATAAATCCTAACCTAAGTTACAATTAAACCTAACACTACACTATCATTAAATAAATTAACTACAAGTACCTACAATTAAATACAATTAAATAAACTAAACTAAAGTACAAAAAAACCCCCCACTAAATTACAAAAAATTAAAAAAAATTACAAGAATTTTAAACTAATTACACCTAATCTAAGCCCCCTAATAAAATAACAAAGCCCCCCAAAATAAAAAAAAATGCCCTACCCTATACTAAATTACAAAAGTTAACAGCTCTATTACCTTACCAGCCCTTAAAAGGGCCTTTTGCGGGGCATGCCCCAAAGAAAACAGCTCTTTTGCCTGTAAAAAAAAACACAATACCCCCCCACATTACAACCCACCACCCACATACCCCTACTCTAACCCAAACCCTCCTTAAATAAACCTAACACTACCCCCCTGAAGATCTCCCTACCTTGAGTCGTGTTCACCCAGCCGGGCCGAAGTCTTTATCCGATGGGGCAGAAGAGGACATCCAGACCGGCAGAAGTCTTCATCCAAGCTGGGCAAGAAGAGGTCTTCCATCCATCAGAAAAGTACCAAAAAACAAACAAACACTAAATTACCAAAAATAATAAAATATTACAATCATTTTAAACTAATTACACCTAATCTAAGCCCCCTACTAGCTATTAATATAGCTACAATATAACTAATAGTTACATTGTAGCTATTTTAGTTTTTACATTTATTTTACAGGCAACTTTGTATTTATTTTAACTAGGTACAATAGTTATTAAATAGTTAATAACTATTTAATAACTACCTACCTAAAATAAATACAAATTTACCTGTAAAATAAATCCTAACCTAAGTTACAATTACACCTAACACTACACTATCATTAAATTAATTAAATAAATGAATCCTATTTAAAACTAAATACTTACCTGTAAAATAAACCCTAATATAGCTACAATATAACTAATAGTTACATTGTAGCTATTTTAGGATTTATATTTATTTTACAGGCAACTTTGTATTTATTTTAACTAGGTAAAATAGCTATTAAATAGATATTTACTGTTTAATAGCTACCTAGTTAAAATAATTACAAAATTTCCTGTAAAATAAATCCTAACCTAAGTTACAATTAAACCTAACACTACACTATCATGAAATAAATTAAATAAATTAACTACAAGTACCTACAATTAAATACAATGAAATAAACTAAACTAAAGTACAAAATAACAAACACTAAATTACAAAAAATAAAAAAATATTACAAGAATTTTAATTACACCTAATCTAAGCCCCCTAATAAAATAACAAAGCCCCCAAAATAAAAAAAATGCCCTACCCTATACTAAATTACAAAAGTTAACAGCTCTATTACCTTACCAGCCCTTAAAAGGGCCTTTTGCGGGGGCATGCCCCAAAGAAAACAACTCTTTTGCCTGTAAAAAAAACACCCCCCACATTACAACCCACCACCCACATACCCCTACTCTAACCCAAACCCCCCTTAAATAAACCTAACACTACCCCCCTGAAGATCTCCCTACCTTGAGTCGTGTTCACCCAGCCGGGCCGAAGTCTTCATCCGATGGGGCAGAAGAGGACATCCAGACCGGCAGAAGTCTTCATCCAAGCGGGGCAAGAAGAGGTCTTCCATCCATCAGAAGTCGGAACAGCCAATAGAATGCAAGGTCAATCTGATTGACTGATTGGATCAGCCAATCGGATTGAACTTGAATCTGATTGGCTGATTGAATCAGCCAATCAGATTTTTCCTACCTTAATTCCGATTGGCTGATAGAATCCTATCAGCCAATCAGAATTCAAGGGACGCCATCTTGGATGACGTCACTTAAAGGTACAGTCATTTAGTCGTCGGATCAAGAAAGAAGAGGATGCTCCGTGTCGGATGTATTCAGGATGCTGCCGCTCCTCTCCAGATGGATGAACATAGAAGATGCTGCCTGGATCAAGACTTGTGATGGATGGAAGACCTCTTCTTGCCCCGCTTGGATGAAGACTTCTGCCGGTCTGGATGTCCTCTTCTGCCCCATCGGATGAAGACTTCGGCCCGGCTGGGTGAACACGACTCAAGGTAGGGAGATCTTCAGGGGGGTAGTGTTAGGTTTATTTAAGGGGGGGTTTGGGTTAGAGTAGGGGTATGTGGGTGGTGGGTTGTAATGTGGGGGGGGTATTGTGTTTTTTTTTACAGGCAAAAGAGCTGTTTTCTTTGGGGCATGCCCCCGCAAAAGACCCTTGTAAGGGCTGGTAAGGTAATAGAGCTGTTAACTTTTGTAATTTAGTATAGGGTAGGGCATTTTTTTTATTTTGGGGGGGCATTGTTAATTTATTAGGGGGCTTAGATTAGGTGTAATTAGTTTAAAATTCTTGTAATATTTTTTTATTTTTTGTAATTTAGTGTTTGTTTTTTTGTACTTTAGTTTAGTTTATTTCATTGTATTTAATTGTAGGTACTTGCAGTTAATTTATTTAATTTATTTCATGATAGTGTAGTGTTAGGTTTAATTGTAACTTAGGTTAGGATTTATTTTACAGGTAATTTTGTAATTATTTTAACTATTTTAGCTATTAAATAGGTCTTAACTATTTAATAGCTATTGTACCTGGTTAAAATAAATACAAAGTTGCCTGTAAAATAAATATAAATCCTAAAATAGCTACAATGTAACTATTAGTTATATTGTAGCTATATTAGGGTTTATTTTACAGGTAAGAATTTAGTTTTAAATAGGATTCATTTATTTAATTAATTTAATGATAGCATAGTGTTAGGTGTAATTGTAATTTAGGTTAGGATTTATTTTACAGGTAAATTTGTATTTATTTTAGCTAGGTAGTTATTAAATAGTTATTAACTATTTAATAACTATTGTACCTAGTTAAAATAAATACAAAGTTGCCTGTAAAATAAATATAAATCCTAAAATAGCTACAATGTAACTATTAGTTATATTGTAGCTATATTAATAGCTAGTAGGGGGCTTAGATTAGGTGTAATTAGTTTAAAATTCTTGTAATATTTTATTATTTTTGGTAATTTAGTGTTTGTTTGTATTTTGGTACTTTTCTGATGGATGGAAGACCTCTTCTTGCCCCGCTTGGATGAAGACTTCTGCCGGTCTGGATGTCCTCTTCTGCCCCATCGAATGAAGACTTTGGCCCGGCTGGGTGAACACGACTCAAGGTAGGGAGATCTTCAGGGGGGTAGTGTTAGGTTTATTTAAGGGGGGTTTGGGTTAGAGTAGGGGTATGTGGGTGGTGGGTTGTAATGTGGGGGGGGTATTGTGTTTTTTTTTACAGGCAAAAGAGCTGTTTTCTTTGGGGCATGCCCCGCAAAAGGCCCTTTTAAGGGCTGGTAAGATAATAGAGCTGTTAACTTTTGTAATTTTGTATAGGGCAGGGCATTTTTTTATTTTGGGGGGCTTTGTTATTTTATTAGGGGGCTTAGATTAGCTGTAATTAGTTTAAAATTGCCGGTCTGGATGTCCTCTTCTGCCCCATTGGATGAAGACTTCGGCCCGGCTGGGTGAACATGACTCAAGGTAGGGAGATCTTCAGGGGGGTAGTGTTAGGTTTATTTAAGGGGGGTTTGGGTTAGAGTAGGGGTATGTGGGTGGTGGGTTGTAATGTGGGGGGGTATTGTGTTTTTTTTACAGGCAAAAGAGCTGTTTTCTTTGGGGCATGCCCCGCAAAAGGCCCTTTTAAGGGCTGGTAAGGTAATAGAGCTGTTAACTTTTGTAATTTAGTATAGGGTAGGGCATTTTTTTATTTTGGGGTGCTTTGTTATTTTATTAGGGGGCTTAGATTAGGTGTAATTAGTTTAAAATTCTTGTAATATTTTTTTATTTTTTGTAATTTTTTTTTTTTTTTGTAATTTAGTGTGGGGTTTTTTGTACTTTAGTTTAGTTTATTTAATTGTAGATAATTGTAGGTACTTGTAGTTAATTTATTTTATGATAGTGTAGTGTTAGGTTTTATTGTAACTTAGGTTAGGATTTATTTTACAGGTAATTTTGTAATTATTTTAACTAGGTAGCTATTAAATAGTCAATAACTATTTAATAGCTATTGTACCTAGTTAAAATAAATACAAAGTTGCCTGTAAAATAAATATAATTAAATGCTAAAATAGCTACAATGTAACTATTAGTTATATTGCAGCAATATTAGGGTTTATTTTACAGGTAAGTATTTAGTTTTAAATAGGATTCATTTATTTAATTAATTTAATGATAGTGTAGTGTTAGGTGTAATTGTAACTTAGGTTAGGATTTATTTTACAGGTAAATTTGTATTTATTTTAGCTAGGTAGCTATTAAATAGTAATTAACTATTTAATAACTATTGTACATAGTTAAAATAAATACAAACTTGCCTGTAAAATAAAAATAAACCCTAAGCTAGCTACAATGTAACTATTAGTTATATTGTAGCTAGCTTAGGGTTTATTTTACAGGTAAGTATTTAGTTTTAAATAGGATTCCTTTATTTAACTATAGTAAATTTATTTTGTTTTATTTAACTTATATTTAAGTTAGGGGGTGTTAGGGTTAGGGTTAGACTTAGGTTTAGGGGTTAATAACCTTATTATAGTAGCGGCGACGTTGGGGGCGGGAGATTAGGTGGTTAATAATTGTAGGTAGGTGGTGGCGATGTTAGGGAGGGCAGATTAGGGGTTAATACAATGTATTATAGTGTTTGCGAGGCAGGAGTGCGGCGGTTTAGGGGTTAATACATTTATTATAGATTAACGGTCGGCAGATTAGGGGTTAATACTTGTAGTTAGATTGCGGTGACGTTGGGGGGCAGATTAGGGGTTAATAACTATAATGTAGGGGTCGGCGATGTTAGGGACAGCAGATTAGGGGTTAATAGCTATAATGTAGGTGGCGGCGATTAACGGTCGGCAGATTAGGGGTTAATACTTGTAGTTAGATTGCGGCGACGTTGGGGGGGCAGATTAGGGGTTAATAACTATAATGTAGGGGTCGGCGGTGTTAGGCACAGCAGATTAGGGGTTAATAGCTATAATGTAGGTTGCGGCGATATACGGTCAGCAGATTAGGGGTTAAATAATGTTATTATAGGGTTTGCGATGTGGGGGGGCCTCGGTTTAGTGGTTCATAGGTAGTTTATGGGTTTTAGTGACTTAGTGTACTAAATCGGTGTTAGTGTACTAAAACATACCAAATTGAACCGAATTCAGCCGAATTTATTCGAATCCGAATAAATCCAAAACGAATTTATTCGAATCCGAATAAATCCGAAACGAATTCATTCAAATTTTGCCGAATTCGATTCGATCCGAACCGAAATTCAAAAATTCCGAATCGATCCGAACCGAAAACGAACCGAATTTTTTAGCCGTGCACATGTCTACTAACAAGCCCTCAAAATCACTTAAGCTATCTGTGTTGCTCAAGTTTTTATGTATACAGCTCCAAAACTCTCCCACTTAAATTCAGAAATGCTACTTATTTGGTACTGATGACCAATCAGCCTTCTCTACATACATCTGGCCTCATATCCCCTCATTTTTTTGTTGCCCCCAGACCTCAAATCAGCTAGATCAGGGCCCTACTTATCTCACATAATCTCACATAAGCTGCACTCCTGTTGACAATGCTTTTTCCTCCCCGTTGCCTGCTCTTCTCAGTGCCTCCGCAGCGATGCAACTGTGCTACAAGCCGAAGTTCCATCTTTACAGAAACATTTCACTGCTGCACCTATACTCCCAGCCTTTGATAGTTAGTGAATGTTAACATTCACTCACTGTCTTTCTGTTACGGCACGACTGGTCACTTACCCGCTCCTGGCTTCCGGTGGCACCCTAGGGGTGGTGCGGTGACGGTCTCAGGCTCCCGGGCCTCCTATCACCGGCCTATGACTGTCTTCCCCTCTCCTTCTCACCACTGAGTTTTGCGGAGAGTGTGCCATCGCGGTAAAATGGCGGCCGCAACGCAAACTCTGCGTTTGAGCATAGGAAGGAAGAAGGGGTCCCCCAGTCAGTGCTTGATTATTTTCCTTGCTTCCTGGTTCTGGAGTTCCCTTTTATTTTGTCTCTGTTAACTCTGATTTTGTTATACAGATTTCTCGGTACCTGTCTTCGGATTACCCTTGCTACCTCACTTGCCTGCTGCCTGCCCTGACTTCGGATTGTTTTGACTTCACCTCTGTCTTTGCCCTTTTATTATTAAAGGCCTCCGTGCCACCACTGACCTTTCAGGATCCTATTCCCAAATCCAGGTTTTCCTGAGGGTCGTGATTGTAAGGAAGTGCTGTTCCACTGCAACTGGGTTCCAATATAAAAATCAAGACCCTTCGGGGGGGTTTTCACACTTTAACTACTCGCCACAGTTCAGTTTCTACTCACCAATAACTAATGGGTCAAACATTTTGGCCAGACTACTGTGAACACGACACATTTTAAGGCCATGCCCCTTCCTCAGCAGCCTGGCCTGACTGTTTGTCACTGTGTATTGCTGCTGCCAAAACTACACTTATTGTGCAAGTATCTTTTATTGATTTTACTCGTCTAATCTGTATTTGTATTTTTTATATGGATACATTCTATGTATTTTTACTGTGTAATTATTTTACTGAATATAAAGTTCATCTTCGTAGCACACTTGAGCCAGCGTTGTTGATTTTTTGTTTATGACAGCTAACATATGATATTTGTTGTAGCAGCTTTGGTTTGTTTTAATTAAGGGTGCTATCTCTTTTTGCTTTTATAATATCACATTTGTTATGGTGTCTGAGAGGTAAAAGAAACACCTTTTAAAAATAAAAAGAGCCATACATAGATGGAGTCTCCTGCCTATACCCAACTTAAAAAATCACCATTAACCCCTTATGGACATAAGTACTACGTCACACAGTACTTTGCCCAGCATACTGTGTTGGCATAGAACCTATGTCCAGCATAGAGGCACATGTTTCATCCCAACACTACAGCAAATATTATCCTTTCAACCCGATTAACTCCTTCACTGCAAGGAATTTCAGAAGTGTGCACAACTGCAATTAGGGGCCTTCTAATTGCCAAAAACTAATGGCAAAACCATGAATGACTGTTGTTTTTTAATAAAGGGGAACCACATAGAAGCTTTTACAACTATTTGTCTTATGACTGCAGTAGTTATGTGTAAATAATTTTACTGAGAAACTAGAAGTTTTCTAAAAAGTTAATGATTTTTTTTTTGGATTGTATTTTGCAGCCAAATAGTGGCATCAAATATGCCAAAATTGGCCTAGAACAATACCTTGGGTTGTCTACTTTAAAAATATATATCCTTTTCATAGGTAAAAAACAAACAAAAAACAAAGGCTATATTTCTGTTTAAACTGAGTTATAGCAAAAAATGCCAAAAAAGATCTGGTACTTCTTTGAAATTCCCATTAGTGAAGAGATTAACGGCTCATAGAAATTAAAATCGATTATGCCTTGTATATATTGTTATCTGTATGTTTTCAGCAATGAAATTATATTCATTCATTACTTAATTTAAAAAAAAAGCTTTAATATGTCACAACCAAAGCCCAGTCTAATAATACATCCTTTTCATCTTGAATATCTTATGCGCGTCGTTGATGAAGTGCCCCTTTTTTCCACTCAGATCTGGTCACCCTATGGTAGCTAATTTATAATGACCGCCTCATGTGTCTGAATGCAGGATTTTAATATTAATTCATGGTATATTTAAGTTATATACATCTTTTATTTTTTTATTAACATGATTTTACTTAAGATATTTTCTGTTTTATTATACCAGAAAACATTCTTGTTAGTGAACAAGTGGACTGAGCATGCACAGAAAAAAGCAGTGTGAACAGAGAATAAATAAAGCTCAAAACAGGTTAAAAAATAATTTTTTCAAGAAGTCATGGTTGTTGTTTTTGAAAAATCCAGTAATCCTTCACAAATTTATCTGAAAAGTATTTTCTGAAGGACTAGAAAATTGACCTTGAATTCCATAAATGTAAAGTATAGGTGAAGTAAACCTGCTTCTCAGTCTAGTAGACTAGAATAGACTGCTCTGCTGGATAGGAAATCATGTCTGTATTCTGGTTGTGAAATAGTTAATCACATGATTACTTCTTCCCAAAAGCTGTAATATAACTTCTTCAGAACTGATCAAGCAAATGAGTCTAAAGACGATAGCTACAGGAATGGTTACAGCTGTCTCACTCTATTGATATGAATTGGTACTGGGTTCATTACCATTCTGTGCCTTTGTTTTCCCATTCGCTGTAAAGACTGCAATTTATGCCGCTTATTCAGGCATGTCCTGAATATGCTAAAATTGCATATCTAACAATGTATTTAAAAAAAATTGTCCTCATAATGCCAACCTCATTGAATGTAAAGTAGAATTCCTAGATACAGGTTTTCAGATTCTTCACACAAGGAAGAGAAAAAAAAATACTTTCTTTTTCTTGCTTATACCAAACTATCTATTGCTCTATTACTATACGGGACATAAAAATACAAAATCGAATGCATTTATCATTATTGCTTGCATGTAATTGTGTTTTTAAATGCAGGAAACATATCAGATCTGGAGCATCAATACACTACTAAGAGCTAGTTGAACACATCTGGTGAGCCAATGACAAGGGACATATGTGTGTAGCCACCAATCGTCAGATAGATCCCAGTAGTGCATTGGTGCTCCTAAGCCTATGTAGATATGCATTTCAACAAAGGATACCAAGAGAACAAAGCAAGTTTAATAGTAGAAGTAAACTGAAAAGTCTCTTAAAGGGACAGTATACTGTAAAATTGTTTTTCCCTTAATGTGTTTACAATTGCTTTTTTTTACCAACTGCAGAGAAAAAATGTATGAAAATTAGCTTTTTAAGGTTTATTTGTGTATATTAAAGCTCTGATTTTGTGTTTTGAAGCCACAACCTAATAAAATGGGTTGAGCTTGTAGGTATAATCAGATCTCATTACTGTATCACATTGTGCACATACACCTGCTTCTTTATCTTATATCTGTCCTTAAAACAATCACCAATACTTGGAGAGAACAATGGAAAATCAACATTTTATTACCTTATCTCTGCTTTATCACACTGGGAGTGTAATTTCTTCTGCTGGCTGTGTTTACAAAGCTTATCTATAGCTGGTACGCGCGGCCACAAACTTTCAGAATAGGTGGGGATACCACATGCTAAATTAACAATTTCAAATGCCAATATAAGGGTAAAGGAGCTACTTGTAAACAATTTAATACACTCCAGAAGGTAAAGTGGATCATTGGGAACAAATTAAAGGGGAGAAAATTTTTGAGTAAACTGTCCCTTTAACATTGAGGGCTAGGTTACAAGTGGAGCGGTATTTCGAGTCTTTGCTATAGCGAAAAACTCGGCTAGGATTTTCATTTTTGTGCTAGTCGGGTTGCGCTTGTATTAGAAGTTGAAATTTTTTTTTATTTTCGCTAGTGGTAACCCGGCTAGCGCAAGAATCGGAACTTACAATATTGCATATACTTTCACGTGTTCCCCCTTAGAAGTCAATGGAGAAAAAAAAGTGAGGGGAAAAAATCCACTCTCGCGTAAACACCATCACATATTCCCAATGGCGCTCACCAACATGAAAATATGAATATTGCATAAATATGTTTTAACATGTTAACTACCCAACTGCAAAGGGCTCCAATGCATTTAGCAATGTGTCTCTATGTAAAGTCCTTTGGCGGCACCCGAGATCTCATATCTTTGAGCCCTTATAACGTTTGTTTGCAATATTTTTTACAAATATTAGACAGTGCTTTTATGAGTGTAACTGTGCTTTGTAATGTATTTTTGATGTGTTTTGTGACACTTTTTATTTTGGGAAACAGTTCTAATTTTGGTTCAGAACTCTGAGTAGCGCTTGCTGATTGGTGGCTACATTTAGCTATCAATCAGCAAGTGTTACCCAGGTGCTGAACCAATAAAGAGCCGGCTCCTAAGCTTACATAACTGCTTTTCAAATAAAGATACCAAGAGAATGAAGAAAAATGTATTATAAGAGTAAATTAGAAAGTTGCTTAAAATTGCATGCTCTATCTAAGTCATGAAAGTTTAATTTTGACATTAGTGTCCCTTTAAAATACTTTGTATTAAAAGTAGGCATTAAAATACTGCGTTTCTGTCTTAGTTAATATCATCTTGCTTAGAATCTAGGACAAACATTTCCAATTCAAATAGAAAGACTGCAAAACCTATTGGACCATATGATGCATTGACTAAAGAAAGATTTGTTTTATGTAAATAAACATTTGATAAATGATCTTCATTGAAACAGAATAGATAGTCAAAATCTGGACCTTCTAGAACATCTATAAAATACCAATTTACTTAGTTAAAATAGCAGGCTAAATCAAGAATATTAGTAGCAAATTAGTACAGCAAGCTATAACACATATAAAACTATGTTAAAGGGACACTGAACCCAAATTTGTTCATTTGTAATTCAGAAAGAGCATGCAATTTTAAGCAACTTTCTAATTTGCTCCTATTATCAATTTTTCTTCGTTCTCTTGCTATCATTTTTTGAAAAAGAAGGCATCTAAGCTTTTTTTTGTTTCAGTACTCTGGACAGCACTTTTTTATTGGTGGATGAATTTATCCACCAATCAGCAAGGACAACCCAGGTTGTTCACCAAAAATGGGCCGGCATCTAAACTTACATTCTTGCATTTCAAATAAAGATACCAAGAGAATGAAGAAAATTTGATAATAGGAGTAAATTTGAAATTTGCATAAAATTTCATGCTCAATCTGAATCACGAAATTAAATTTTTGGGTACAGCGTCCCTTTAAGTCTTTTTAGGGTATAAAGATACTTAGTCCCTTAATCGATAGTTCTTGTCCTCTGTATAATTTATATGCTGCTCCTTCTTAGCCCACTGGTACATATATATATATGTATACATATGTATTTACAATAAACATTACATTATCCTGTATGTGAAGAACATTGGAATATGAAATATGAATAACTCCTGTTGGGTTAGTGCGAGAACGATAGGTGTTTTTTTCTTCTGAACTCTCAATTGATGTCTATTGGAAGAATATGTTAATGCGGTTACAATATTTGGCCAGCACGAGTTGGGTTTCATTTGTGCGCAACTTTTTACTTTCAATTTGTAATACCCAACCCAAGCAAAAATATTTTTTAGTAAAGTTTACACTCGACCAAAAGCGCTAAATAGTGTGCCATTTGTAATCTGGCCCAATATCTAACAGAGACTCCCCGCAGGGCAAATGTTTGAGTGGGAACATTAAACATATCTGGCCCTATCAGACCACAGTAATGGAGATACGACAGACATAAGGGGCATGATCCGATATACGGCGTAGTTTTCGGCGCAAGCAAGGGAACCTGCGCCACCCGTAGTTTCACCTTGCACATCGGGGTATTACATATACCCCGCCGGCAGTTGCTAAAGTGCCGTAAGTCGAATAAACCAGCGATGTCCAGAAATAAGCGTAACTACAAATTTCTGGAGTCGCCAGTGACTTACGGCACTTTAGAAACTGCCTGCGCCTAAAAAAACGAACTAAAATATTAGATCTCCCGTAACTGTCTAACCTGCCTCCCAAAAATAAGCCCGACACGTATATCCGCAATCCCCCCTCTCACTCCTAATAATAAATGTATTAACCCCTAGACCAACAACTCCCCACAACGCAATAAGCCTAATTATTAACCCCTAAACTGCCATAGCCCACACCGCAATAAACCTATCCTAGTATGAAAGCCTAAACCGCCGCTCCCGGAGCCCACCGCCACCTACATTATATGTATTAACCCCTAAACCGCCGCTCCCGGACCCCGCGGCACCTAAATAAAGTGTTTAACCCCTAAACCACCACTCCCGGATCCCACCGCCACCTACATTAAATTTATTAACCCCTAATCTGACCCCCCTACACCGCCGCCACCTACATTAAATATAGTAACCCCTAATCTGACCCCCCTACACCGCCGCCACCTACATTAAATATAGTAACCCCTAATCTAACCCCCCTACACTGCCGCCACCTACATTAAATATATTAACCTCTAATCTGACCCCCCTACACCGCCGCCGCCTACATTAAATATATTAACCTCTAATCTGACCTCCCTACACCGCCGCCACCTACATTACATTTATTAACCCCTAATCTGACCCCCCTACACCACCGCCACCTACATTAAATGTATTACCCCCTAAACCTAAGTCTAACCCTAACACCCCCCAAACTTAATTATTATTAAAATAAATCTAAATAATATAACTATTATTAACTAAATTATTCCTATTTAAAACTAAATACTTACCTATAAAATAAACCCTAAAATAGCTACAATATAACTAATAGTAACATTGTAGCTAGCTTAGGGTTTATTTTTATTTTACAGGCAACTTTGTAATAATTTTAACTAGGTACAATAGCTATTAAATAGTTAATAACTATTTAATAGCTACCTAGTTAAAATAATTACAAAATTACCTGTAAAATAAATCCTAACCTAAGTTACAAATACACCTAACACTACACTATCAATAAATTAATTAAATAAATTAACTGCAATTATCTAAAATAAAATACAATTAAATAAACTAAACTATAGTACAAAAAACCCCACTAAATTACAAAAAAATAAAAAAATATTACGAGAAGTTTAAACTAATTAAACCTAATCTAAGCCCCCTAATAAAATAAAAAAGCCTCCCAAAATAATAAAATGCCCTACCCTATACTAAATTATAAATAGCCCTTAAAAGGGCCTTTTGCGGGGCATTGCCCCAAAGTAATCAGCTCTTTTACCTGTAAAAAAAAGAACAATCCCCCCCAACATTACAACCCACCACCCACACACCCCTACTCTAAAACCCACCCGATCCCCCCCTTAAAAAAACCTAACACTACCCCATTGAAGATCACCCTACCTTGAGCCGTCTTTACCCAGCCGGGCCGAAGTCTTCATCCGATCCGGGCACAAGTGGTCCTCCAGCCGGGCAGAAGTCTTCATCTGATCGGGGCAGAAGAGGTCCTCCATCCGCTTAATCCAAGCGGCATCTTCTACCTTCCGGCGAGGAGCGGCTCCATCTTGAAGACCTCCGGCGTGGAGCATCCTTCCTGCACGACGACTACCCGACGAAAGGCTGGTCCTTTAAATGACGTCATCCAAGATGGCGTCCCTCGAATTCTGATTGGCTGATAGGATTCTATCAGCCAATCGGAATTAAGGTAGGAAAAATCCGATTTGTTGATGCAATCAGCCAATCGGATTGAAGTTCAATCCGATTGGCTGATTGGATCAGCCAATAGAATGCGAGGTCAATTCTATTGGCTGATCCAATCAGCCAATCAGATTGGCATTTAATCCGATTGGCTGATTGCATCAACCAATCGGATTTTTCCTACCTTAATTCCGATTGGCTGATAGAATCCTATCAGCCAATCGGAATTCGAGGGACGCTATCTTGGATGATGTCATTTAAAGTACCAGCCATTCGTCGGGTAGTCGTCGTGCAGGAAGGATGCTCCGCGCCGGAGGTCTTCAAGATGGAGCCGCTCCTCACCGGAAGGATGAAGATAGAAGATGCCGCTTGGATGAAGATTTCTGCCGGCTGGAGGACCACTTGTGCCCGGATCGGATGAAGACTTCTGCCCGGCTGGAGGACCACTTGTGCCCGGATCAGATGAAGACTTCGGCCCGGCTGGGTGAAGACGGCTCAAGGTAGGGTGATCTTCAATGGGGTAGTGTTAGGTTTTTTTTAAGGGGGGATCAGGTGGGTTTTAGAGTAGGGGTGTGTGGGTGGTGGCTTGTAATGTTGGGGGGGATTGTTCTTCTTTTTTTACAGGTAAAAGAGCTGATTACTTTGGGGCAATGCCACACAAAAGGCCCTTTTAAGGGCTATTTGTAATTTAGTATAGGGTAGGGCATTTTATTATTTGGGCGGGCTTTTTTATTTTATTAGAGGGCTTAGATTAGGTGTAATTAGTTTAAACTTCTTGTAATATTTTTTTATTTTTTGTAATTTAGTGTTTGTTTTTTTGTACTATAGTTTAGTTTATTTAATTGTATTTTATTTTAGATAATTGTAGTTAATTTATTTAATTAATTTATTGATAGTGTAGTGTTAGGTGTATTTGTAACTTAGGTTAGGATTTATTTTACAGGTAATTTTGTAATTATTTTAGCTAGTTAGCTATTAAATAGTTATTAACTATTTAATAGCTATTGTACCGAGTTAAAATAATTACAAAGTTGCCTGTAAAATAAAAATAAAACCTAAGCTAGCTACAATGTAACTATTAGTTATTAGGGTTTATTTTATAGGTAAGTATTAAGTTTTAAATAGGAATAATTTAGTTAATAATAGTTATATTATTTAGATTTATTTAAATAATAATTAAGTTAGGGGGGTGTTAGGGTTAGACTTAGGTTTAGGGGGTAATACATTTAATGTAGGTGGCGGCGGTGTAGGGGGGTCAGATTAGGTGTTAATACATTTAATGTAGGTGGCGGCGGTGTAGGGGGGTCAGATTAGGGGTTACTATATTTAATGTAGGTGGCAGCGGTGTAGGGGGGTCAGATTAGGGGGTAATACATTTAATGTAGGTGGCGGCGGGGTCCTGGAGCGGCGGTTTAGGGGTTAAACACTTTATTTAGATGCGGGGGGTCCGGGAACGGCGGTTTAGGGGTTAATGCACTTTATTAGGTATTGCGGTTGACAGGTAGATAGACATTGCGCATGTGTTAGGTGTTAGGTGTTTTTTGCAGGCATTTTAGGGAGTTACGGTGCTCCCATACTCAGCGCAAGGCCTGCTATGGCTGCATTTTATGGCGAGGTGAAAATGGAGTAAGATTTCTCCATTTTCGCCACATAAGACCTTGCGCTGGATATTGGATACCGACTTACGACACGGTCCCATGTTAGCCTATGGGAGTAAAATTTGTGGGCGACGGGTGAAATATACGGGCGTAACTTGTATGCTACTCCGTATATGTGATACCAAACCCACGCAAAATCTGGCGTCGCCGGCTTTTGCGGGCGACGCTGCATATCGGATCGGGCCCCAGAAGTTTTAGCAACAATAGGACCTAGCTCAAAATGTATTATAAACAAAATACCTGTGCTAATCCTTTGAAATAGAGGTTTGGAAATAAGGAAAGTGGGCAAGCACCATATTTCTAAGCAGCAATTCAATTGGAGAATTCTGACCCTCACATCTGTAAGATTTGTAAATGATTAGGAAGCTAATCTGAACAATATCTGAATAATATTGCAGCACATTTTGCATTACTGTTGTTTTTTAGTTGATCTGTAACATTATAATTAAAATTTCATGGATTGGGCATGGATATGTTAATATTGCACAAACTGCAAATATTTTATTCATTAGGCCTTTATCCTGCCAGTTAGAAAAAATGACAAAGAATCAATTACTGGACTTGCGGGACTTGCACACTTTAATGAAATATCGCTTGAATAAGATTTTTAAAGGTGTAACGATTTTTTTAAACTTGTTTTAAATTAAACATTGACTGAAAACTTGAATTAAATCTTAGATTATTATTTCTTAGAATTTATGGATTAATTGATTACCTGCTTAATGAGTGAAATGGAGAATTGCATTTCCAACACTGAGAAATTGTAGCAGAATTTTGGACTTGTTAAGGATTCCATGGAATTTTTTGGTGACAAAATCAAGTTTAATTACATTTGCACACATAATCTAGTGGTTAAAAACAGTAATAATAATAATAATGTAATCGGTCATATTGTTAAAATATATGTATATTTTCTCATGTGCAGTCATAATGATTACTAAATCTCTGCTTGCCGCATCTGGATAGAATGCAAAACAAGTTTCTTAGTTTATAGCACAGTAAAAGGTAAATATGTCACAACATTCAAAATTTTAAACACATTTTTATTTATTTGTTCGTTCGAATCGAATTTTAAATGTTTATCAAACATAACATTCTAATTTTGAATATTGGTATTCAAATTTTAATTAACATTTAGTAATATAGTCAATCATCTAATTAGACATCTTGGGAGCCAAATTGGGAGTCAAATTTGGGATAAAAAAAGATTACTGAAAAGTAGGTCTAGTAAAAGCGCCCTTAAAGGGACACTCAGGTCAAATTAAATTTTCATGATTCAGATACAGCATGTAATTTTAAACAACTTTCAAATTTACTTCCATTAAAAAAAATGAGCACAGTCTTTTATATTTACACTTTTTGAGTCACCAGCTCCTACTGAGCATGTGCAAGAATTCACAGACTATATTTATATACATTTGTGATTGGCTGATTGCTATCACATGGTACAGGGGGAGTGGAAATATGCATAACTTTGAAATTTGTTAGAAAAAAATCTACTTCTATTTTGAAATTCAGAGTAAATGTTATTGTATTGTCTTGTTATCTTGCATTTGTTGATTATGCAAATCTACTGTGTTTACTGGTCCTTTAAATGTATCCTGGTACAGACTGTGTATCTGATATAAGAACTATACAGAAGTGTTTGTATTTACAGTTGAGGTGCTTACAAAAGGTCTCAATCAAAGTGAAGGTAAGAAGATTATGGGAATCAGTATTAAGCAACTTACAACGTAACCTCAGGGGAAGAAGGGATGGTAGCACTCGACCTATAACTAATTTATAACAATATAAAATATAAATTTTAATAGTAAAGTATAAACCTGTACAGGAAAACCTGTTACAACAAGTCCCACCACCCTCCAACGATCATTTATACGGTTCCACACCTCCCAGTTTCCTGGCCGATAACTGCATAGATCGGCATCAGGTGACAGAGTTGTGAGAGCCGGTAAAATACACAAACGCGTTTCAGCGTGTAATACGCCTTTATCAATGTTACTGTTATTTACAGAATGTGGACCAACCGAGCCGATATTGGGCACGCCTTTAATACCCATTGGTTAAAATGATCACCTGTCACGGAATGATCACCTCCTAATAGGTGGGTAGGCAATTGAATACTCCCCTCTCCTTGTGATAGGTTGATGTGTGGGAGTGTACTCCATTCCATAATATAATAGGGAATTACTGTAATGTGTATCGTAGCTATGTGCACAAAGAACTATAATCAATCTGCATTTGTGACCTGCATTATACTAATGACAATGGTACTGAGTATACACATTGCGCAGATCTCAACACAGACAGTGCAATACAGTCACTCGTAAGTCTCACATTCCCAACCTTACGAACACTTGTCTCATAAGGTGCTCTATGTATTTTGTCTCTGTGATTGAGTTGCGTAACCCTTTACATTCAGGTGTTTAAAAAACTCAGTGTTTCTGAAAATATTACTAAGTTTATGCTAGAATAAGTTTTAATATGTCCATAAACCACAATTAGGCAGTCATACTAGGTATTTTAATATTCGGATTTAAGGGTTTATTGGGTTGGTTTTATTTTTAGCTTAGGGTTTGGGCAGAAAAAGAGCTAAATGCCCTTTTAAGGGCAATGCCCATACAAATGCCCTTTTCAGGGCAATGGGGAGCTTAAGTTTATTTAGATAGGATTTTATTTGGGGGGTTTGGTTGTGTGGGTGGTGGGTTTTACTGTTGTGGGGTTGTTTGTAATTTTTTTTTACAGGTAAAAGAGCGGATTTCTTTGGGGCAATGCCCCGCAAAAGGCTATTGTTAGTTTAGTTTAGGCTAGGGTTTTTTTTTTATTTTGAGGGGGCTTTTTTATTTTGATAGGGCTATTAGATTAGGTGTAATTAGTTTAAATATTTGATAATTTCTTTTTAATTTAGTGTTTGTTTTTTTTGTAATTTAATTAATTGTATTTAATTAATGTCATTTATTTAATTGTAGTATAAGGTTAGGTGTTAGTATAACTCAGGTTAGTTTTTTTTTACAGGTACATTTGTATTTATTTTAACTAGGTAGTTAGTAAATAGTTAATAACTATTTAATAACTAATCTACCTAGTTAAAATAAATACAAACTTAGCTGTGAAATAAAAATAAAACCTAAGATAGCTATGTAATAATAGTTATATTGTAGCTAGCTTAGGGTTTATTTTACAGGTAAGTATTTAGTTTTAAATAGTAATTATTTAGTTAATGATAGTCATTTTTATTTAGATTTATTTTAATTATATTAAAGTTAGTGGGTGTTAGGGGTAGGGTTAGACTTAGGGTTAGGTTTAGGGGTGTATAACTTTAGTATAGTGGCGGCGACATTGGGGGCGGCAGATTATGGGTTAATAAGTGTAATGTAGGTGGTGGCGACATTGGGGCAGCAGATTAGGGATTAATAAGTGTAGGTAGGTGGCGGCGATGTCGGGGGCGGCAGATTAGGGGTTAAGAAGGGAAATGTAGGTGGCGGCGACATTGGGGGCGGCAGATTAGGGGTTAATAAGTGTAGGAAGGTGGCGGCGATGTCGGGGCGGCAGATTAGGGGTTAATAAATATAATGTAGGTGTCAGCGATGTCGGGGACGGCAGATTAGGGGTGTTTAGACTCAGGGTTTATGTTAGGGTGTTAGGTGTAAACATAAATTTAGTTTCCACATAGGAATCAATGGGGCTGCGTTACGGAGCTTTACGCTTCTTTATTGCAGGTGTTAGGCTTTTTTTTAGCTGGCTCTCCCCATTGATGTCTATGGGGAAATCGTGCACGAGCATGTAAAACCAGCCCAAAGCAGCGCTGGTATTTGTGTGCGGTATGGAGCTAGATTCTGCTCAACGCTCACTTATTGCCTGCTAACGCCAGATTTATGAAAACCTGTAATAGCAGCGCTATAGGGAGGTGAGCGGTGGAAATAACTTGCAAGTTAGTACCGAGCCACTCTTACCGCAAAATTTGTAATCTAGCTGTAAGATATCTTAATGTATGTAATCCAAGAATAGCAACATTTTATATGTTGCCTAAGATACACAAGAGCAAAGTTAGACCACCTGGCAGACCAATAGTGTCAGGTATTGAATCCCTAACTGAAAAGGCTAGTGTTTACCTGGATTCTAGACTTATATATATAGTGAATTCATTACCCTCCCACACTAAGGACACCATGCATATTATACTGGTAACCTGTGACGTAGAATCCTTGTATACAAGCATTCAGACTGAATGGGGTTGTAAGGCTGTTTCTCATTTCTTACAAAGAGATACCAATATACAAGATGGCACAAAGGATTTCATTATCAGGTTACTTAACTTTGTTCTAAGGCACAATTATTTTGTCTTTAACGAAAAGTTCTATTTACAAATATGCGGGACGGCAATGGGCACTTCTTGCGTGCCAACTTATGCCAATATATACTTAGGTTGGTGGGAGGAAATGGTTGTCAATCATGACTCTGTTAAAGCATACACTCAATATATATCACATTGGTCAAGGTACATTGACGATATTTTTTTCATCTGGGATGGACCTGAAGGGGAGCTAAAGGAGTTCTTTAACATTCTTAATCTAAATCCTTTTGGTCTATATCTTACATATACAAGCAGTAAAGAGAACGTTGAATTTTTAGACCTGATGATTAAGAACACTAATGAAAAGTTAGAGACTGATACCTTTAGAAAACCTACAGCTACGAATAATATTTTGTGTGCTGATAGTAGCCATTATCCCTCAACAATAAGAGGATTACCTGTGGGGGAATATCTCAGAATGAGAAGGAACTGTTCCACTGACGAATCTTTCAAAAGGGCAGCAATTGATTTGAGACAGAGATTATTAGAGAGAGGGTACTCTCGTAAATCCTTAGCACGGGCATATAATAAGACCTTGCACAGTAATAGAAAAAAACTTCTAAGACTGAAAGAATGCAATAAAGCCAATCCCATTAGATTTATCTCTACCTACTACCAAGAAAGTGAAAAAATCTCTGAGATTTTCAACAAACATTGGCATGTCATTCAGGCTGATGATCATTTGAAGAAATTGTTAACAGATAAACCCTCCTTTACTTACAGAAGGTCTAAAAACAGTGATACACATTACCCATTGGTATTTAGGTATTCAGTATCTTTATACTCATATAGGTCATAACCATATTGAGGTCAAATGTATGGAGACAGGATTACCTTTATACGTGTCACAATAGGGCTGTAGTGATGTCGCAAACTGTTCGCCGGAGAACAGTTCCCGGCGATCTAAGCTTGTTCGCCGCGGCGGGCAAACATATGCGATGTTCGATCCGCCCCCTATTCGTCATCATTGAGGAAACTTTGACCCTGTGTCTCACAGTCTGCAGACACATTTCAGCCAATCAGCAGCAGACATCCCCTCCCAGACCCTCCCAGCTACTGGGCAGCAGCCATTTTAGATTCATTACGATCCTGCATTCTTAGTGAGAGGAGGTTTAGTGCTGCTGCTGGTGATTTTATAGGGAAATAGATAGCTAGGCTAGTGTATTCAGTGTCCATTACAGTCCTGAAGGACTCATCTAATCTCTGCTGTAAGGACAGCACCCCAAAAAGCCCTTTTTAGGGCTAGAACTTCAGCCCAAAAAGCCCTTTTTAGGGCTAGAACTTCAGGCTTTTTTTTTTTTTTTTGTAATTTTATTTGCATTTGCCTGCCTGTCAGCCTGTGTGTGAGGCTCACAGCATATACTGTGATTAATTCTTCTGTACCACCACTTATATCTGGTTAACATTAGTGTAAATTTAAAAAAAAAAAACTTTTACATCATTTTGCTAGTGTAATCTAATTTCATTTTCCATCAGGCCTGTGTGTCAGGCCCACAGCATATACTGTGATTAATAGCTCTGTTTTCAACCACTTATATCTGGTGTAACATTAGTGTAAATTAAAAAAAAAAAAACTTTAACATCAGTCTGCTATTGTTATTTAATTGCAGTTGCCTGCCTGCCAGCGTGTGTGCCAGGCCCACTTTCCAACTAGTGCCACCAATCATATTTGTTAGAACAGTAGTGTAAATATTTTAAATAAAAACTTTTTTAATTGCAGTTGCCAGGCCAGCCTGCCACTAGTGCCAGCCTGTGTGTCAGGCTCCCAGCATATACTGTGCCTACTTCCATCCTCAGTGCCACCACTCCTATTTGTTGTAACATTAGTGTATCTTTTTTTAAAAAAAACTTTTACATCAGTCTTCTAGTGTTATTTAATTTTAGTTGCCAGGCCAGCCTGCTACTAGTGCCAGCCTGTGTGTCAGGCTCCCAGCATATACTGTGCCTACTTCCATCCTCAGTGCCACCACTCATATCTGGTGTAACATTAGTGTAACTTTAAAAAAAAAAATTTTTTACATCAGTCTGCTAGTGTTATTTAATTGCAGTTGCCTGCCTGCCAGCGTGTGTGCCAGGCCCACTTTCCAACTAGTGCCACCAATCATATTTGTTATAACAGTAGTGTAAATATTTTAAATAAAATCTTTTTTGACTGTGAAACATCAGTCTGTTAGTGTAATCTAATTGTAGTTGCCTGCCTGCCAGCGTGTGTGCCAGGCCCACTTGCCAAGTTAGTGGCACCACTCATATTTGTTGTAACAGTAGTGTAAATATTTTAAAAAAAACTTTTACATCAGTCTGCTAGTGTTATTTAATTGCAGTTGCCTGCCTGCCAGCGTGTGTGCCAGGCCCACTTTCCAACTAGTGCCACCAATCATATTTGTTATAACAGTAGTGTAAATATTTTAAATAAAAACTTTTTTGACTGTGAAACATCAGTCTGCTAGTGCAATTGAATTGCAGTTGCCTGCCTGCCAGACCCACTTGCCAACTAGTGCCACCAATCATATTTGTTATAACAGTATTGTAAATATTTTAAAAAAAAAATTTTTGACTGTGAAACATCAGTCTGCTAGTGTAATCTAATTGCAGTTGCCTGCCTGCCAGCGTGTGTGCCAGGCCCACTTGCCAAGTTAGTGGCACCACTCATATTTGTTGTAACAGTAGTGTAAATATTTTTAAAACATTTTTTTTGACTGTGAAACATCAGTCAGCTAGTGCAATCTAATTTCAGTTGCCTGCCTGCCTGCCAGCGTGTTTGCCAGGCCCACTTGCCAACTAGTGCCACCACTCATATTTGTTATAACAGTAGTGTAGATATTTATTAAAAAAAACTTTTTTGACTGTGAAACATCAGTCTGCTATTGTAATCTGATTGAAGTTGCCTGCCTGCCAGCGTGTGTGCCAGGCCCACTTGCCAAGTTAGTGGCACCACTCATATTTGTTGTAACAGTAGTGTAAATATTTAAAATAAAAACTTTTTTGACTGTGAAACATCAGTCAGCTAGTGCAATCTAATTGCAGTTGCCTGCCTGCCAGTGTGTTTGCCAGGCCCACTTGCCAACTAGTGCCACTACTCATATTTGTTATAACAGTAGTGTAAATATTTAATAATATAACTTTTTTGACTGTGAAACATCAGTCTGCTATTGTAATCTAATTGAAGTTGCCTGCCTGCCAGCATGTGTGCCAGGCACACTTGCCAAGTTAGTGGCACCACTCATATTTGTTGTAATTCCAAACAATTTAGGAATGTTAGGTGATTTATGCCCTTTATGGCTTAAAACCAGACTCTGCATCCATGTAATTTTCCGTGGGAGTTTTGCCATGGATCCCCCTCCGGCATGCCACAGTCCAGGTGTTAGTCCCCTTGAAACAACTTTTCCATCACTATTGTGGCCAGAAAGAGTCCCTGTTGGTTTTAAAGTTCGCCTGCCTATTGAAGTCAATGGCGGTTCACCCGGTTCGCGAACAGTCGCGGAAGTTTGAGTCTGCCGTTCGCGAACCGAAATTTAGGGCTGTAAGTAGAAGACTGAAAGTTACAACAGCCAGTTTTCCGTATATTAAAATACCTAGTATGACTACCTAATTGTGGTTTACGGACATATTAAAACTTATTCTTATTCCTAATCATACTATATAGGGATAGTTTCAAGTTATAAGAAAGGGAGTATTGAGATTTAGAATAACGCTCACCTCATTGAAACAAGTTACAATGTGGCACTTTTAAGTTAAGTTAACAAGATGCCGGTAGCATAATAACACATAACAATTCATGTTTTATTTATAATCTGACAAGCAAAAATATATACATTTTAAGAGTAGATCAGTGATTTGTTGAGAGCACTCGTACAATAGGGAATATGCAACCTTATACACACAAGACGGAATATACATAGAAATGTATCCTTGCTGGTCTGTATGTATGGAATCAGATAGGTTGTATATAACGCAGAGTGATCGCATTATGTTGATGTGACTTTGGCTGTTTATGCTATTAGCAAAAACTAAGAGATATTTTCAGAAGTACTCACTAACATAAACTTAGCGATATTTTCAGAAACACTGAGTTTTTTAAACACCTGAATGTACAGGGTTAAGCAACTCAATTACAGAGACAAAATACATAGAGCACCTTATGAGACGAGTGTTCGTAAGGTTGGGAATGTGAGACTTACAATTGACTGTATTGCACTGTCTATGTTGAGATCTGCGCAATGTATGTACTCAGTACCATTGTCATTAGTATAATGCAGGTCACAAATGCAGATTGATTATATTTCTTTGTGCACATAGCTACGATACACATTACAGTAATTCCCTATTAGATTATGGAATGGAGTACACTCCCACACATCAACCTATCACAAGGAGAGGGGAGTGTTCAATTGCTTACCCACCTATTAGGAGGAGGATAGAGAGGCATTCCATGATAGGTGGTCATTTTAACCAATGGGTATTAAAGGCATGCCCAATATTGGCTTGGTTTGTCCACATTCTGTAAATAACAGTAACATTGATAAAGGCGTATTACACGCTGAAACACGTTTGTGTATTTTACCGGCTCTCACACCCTATTGTTAAACGTTAATCAGTATTAAGCAGTCATATGAAGTGGTAGATAATGATTAGAATTACTCGTGGATGAATGTGACAATGTAGACGAATGTGATAAGTGAAAGTGTTATTATGTGAATATTCAAATTTTTTATGTTTTTTTTTCGAATATAAAATCACTTTAAGCTATTATGGGGTAAATTCCAATCTTTCCAGTCCTGATTTTTCTGCATACTCCCAATCCATGTTTTTAAATTTCTGAGCAATTACAATCCAAATGGTAACACAATTTCCGCATTGAGAAAAGATCTGATTGGATCTGAGCAGATAGAGAGAAAATTACCCATATGATGCACAAACAGCATGTCAGGGTTTTTCCCTGTTGTGTTTGCCATGTGCTGCTGACAGCCATTTTATTAACCTCTCTTCCTGACTTGGTGCATTGTGGGGGATGCTGCTAACTTCCTGCACTTCCTTTTATGGCCAGACTGGTGTGCATCATCCACGTGAGACAGGATGCAGTCTCAGAATTGTGATGTCATCATTTATTATTTAAAGGGCCTCTGTTCAGTATGCTTTGCCTTTGCGTTTTCTGAGACCTGTTTGTGAGAGTTCCTGTGTATTACCTGCCTGCCTGACGTCCTTCCTGGTTCCTGATCCCTGGCTTGTTCCTGACTTTGCTGTTCTCCTTGTTCCTGATTCCGGCTCGTCTGACTATTCGCTTTGGCTCCTGACTCGGCTCGTCTGACTACCAGCTCTGGTTTTGACTCCTGGCTTGTTATTTGACTTTTGGACATTTTATAATTTTTTTTGCTATTAATAAAGGTGTGATTATTTTTGCACTTCTCGTCTCAGTCTGGTTCCTGGCACCCTGACACAGCATAAACATAAATCATCTTGGCAATCATAATGCTCCCCCATCTCAAGCTTTGAATTTTTTGTTGGAAACAAAATGGACACATCAAATTCAACAAACAAAGGGTGTTGATAAGGTGCAAAACTACACGTTTCACAAGACGATCTAGAATAATTATCTTGCGCATGTGCAGTACACTCAATTATTAATAATAATTATTCATGAAAATATAATTTTTTATAATGGTTCAAAGATATATGGTATATGGCCATTGATTTGACTTCAAAGGGCTATAACATATATGTGTGTATAAATATGTGTAAATATATATATAAATAAAAAGAAAAAAAATTCTGTGTGAAGAACATTAGAATGTAAAATATGCATAACACACTTTGGGTTTCGTGCTGTAGGTATAATGCTGTGTTTGTTTAGCGCACATGAAGAATGAGTTATCTTAAGGACACAAGTGATATGTTAGTTCTTTTCTTCTTTACCCTCCTTTGAAGTCTATGGGGAGAATCAGTCAGCACAGTCGTGATATCAGAAGTTCTTTAGTTAATGCGCAGCAGGCTTCGGTAGCATGCCAATTTTTTTATCTTCAACTTGTAATCCGCATGCAAAATCTTTATTTCTGGCAGTGTTATCTCTCTACTGAATGAGCTAAATAGCGTGACACTTGTAATCTGGCCAAATATGTTTCCTAACGTTCTGTTCAAACACAGTACATTTACATACTAGCAATTGTGTCACTTGCAAATGTGGAGATAATGATATCTTATTTCCAATTTAATCTGTGTGATCTTTAATACATAAATGCATGTCAAGCCCCTAATTCTAATTGACACCATCTGCTATAAGGGGTGACAATTCTGAATGTCATGACAGCTTTTTTGACAATGACTGTTTTGAATTCAAAATCCAGGGTGGATTTTATTTAAATAAAATAAATTAAAAGCATGAGTTAAATCAATCAGTCAGTAAGATTTGATTTAAATTATGTTTTCTAAATAAAGACACTTTCTTGTCTTCCTGTATAATCTTAAAGGGACACTTATGTCAAAATAAAACATTCATGATTCAGATAGAGCATGCAGCTTTAAGACACTTTCCAATTTACTTCCATTATCGAATTTTGCACAATTTTTTTATATGGACACTTTCTGGGGAACAAGATCCTACTGAGCATGTGTACAAAATCACAGGATATATGTATACTAGTCTGATTGGCTGGTTTCTGTCACATGATACAGGGGGCCAGCAAATAGGACAAAAAATAAATTTGTCAGAACTCAGAAAACAATCTACTGCCTTTTTTGAAATTCAGAGTAGGTGTTAAATCATTGTCTTCTTATTATGTACTTGATAATTGTGCAATCCTACTGCATTGAGTGGTCCTTTAATATTTACAATCAGATGAAGGTTGAATTTTTAGAATAACTTTTTAGATTAACTTTACAATTATGGCCTCAATCACTATCGGCTAGATTTAGAGTTTTGCGGCCAAAGGGGTGCGTTAGCTACGCGTGTATTTTTTCCCCCGCACCTTTTAAATACCGCTGGTATTTAGAGTTCTCTGAAGGGCTGCGTTAGGCTCCAAAAAGGGAGCGTATAGCATAATTTACTGCCACTTCAACTCTAAATACCAGCGGTGCTTACGGATGCGGCCATCTTAAAAAACGTGCTCGTACACGATTCCCCCATAGGAAACAATGGGGCAGTTTGAGCTGAAAAAAACCCTCCAAAAAAGCAGTGTTCAGCTCCTAACGCAGCCCCATTGTTTCCTATGGGGAAACACTTCCTAAGTCTGCACCTAACACCCTAACTTGAACCCCGAGTCTAAACACCCCTAACCTTACATTTATTAACCCCTAATCTGCCGCCCCCGCTATCGCTGACCCCTGCATATGATTTTTAACCCCTAATCTGCTGCTCCTTACACCGCTGCAACCTACGTTATCCCTATGTACCCCTAATCTGCTGCCCCTAACACCGCCGACCCCTATATTATATTTATTAACCTCTAATCTGCCGCCCCCAACGTCGCCGCCACCTACCTACAATTATTAACCCCTAATCTGCCGACCGGACCTCACCGCTACTATAATAAAGTTATTAACCCCTAAACCACCTCACTCCCGCCTCAAAAACCCTATAATAAATATTATTAACCCCTAATCTGCCCTCCCTAACATTGCCGACACCTAACTTCAAGTATTAACCCCTAATCTGCCGACCGGACCTCGCCGCTACTCTAATAAATGTATTAACCCCTAATCTAAGTCTAACCCTAACCCTAACACCCCCCTAAATTAAATATAATTTAAATCTAACGAAATAAAATAAATCTTATTAAATAAGTTATTCCTATTTAAAGCTAAATACTTACCTGTAAAATAAACCCTAATATAGCTACAATATAAATAATAATTATATTGTAGCTCTTTTAGAATTAATATTTATTTTACAGGCAACTTTGTATTTATTTTAACCAGGTACAATAGCTATTAAAGAGTTAATAACTATTTAATAGCTACCTAGTTAAAATAATTACAAAATTACCTGTAAAATAAATCCTAACCTAAGTTACAATTAAACCTAACACTACACTATCAATAAATAAATTAAATAAACTAAATACAATTATCTACAATTAAATCAAATAAACTAAATTACAAAAAACCCCCCACTAAATTACAAAAAAAAACAAACACTAAATTACAAAAAATAAAAAAAGATTACAAGAATTTTAAACTAATTATTAGGGATGGGCGAATGTTTATAAAAATTCGAAATTTAAAACGAATGATACATTCGTTCATTCAAATTGAATTTCGAATGTTTATATAACATTCTAACATTCTATTTTCGAATTTTCGTTTTTGAATTTTTCAATAAAATTCGAAACTATTCGTTCGAATAATAGAATGTTTAGCTATGTAATTCATTCAATTTCGAAATGTAATATTCGAATTCGAATGTGACATTCGAATTTGAAGTAGTATTTCTAGTCTAATACTGTGTTTTAAATGTAATATTCGAATTCAAATGCTACATTCGAATTCGAATGTCACATTCGAATTTGAAGTAGTATTTCTAGTCTAATACTGTGTTTTAAATGTAATATTCGAATTCGAATGTGACATTCGAATTCGAATGTGACATTCGAATTCGAAATAGTATTTTTAGTTTGCAACTGTGCTTAATAAAGGTAATATTCAAATTCGAATGTGACATTCGATTCGAAATAGTATTTCTAGTCTAATACTGTGTTTTTTAAATGTAATATTCGAATTTGAATGTCACATTTGAATTCGAAATAGTATTTCTAGTTTGCAACTATGCTTAATAAAGGTAATATTCAATTTCGAATGTGACATTCGATTCGAATGTGACATTCAAATTCGAAATAGTATTTCTAGTCTAATACTGTGTTTTATAAATGTAATATTCGAATTCGAATGTGACATTCGATTCGAATGTTATATTCGATTCAAATGTGATATTCGAAATAGTGTTTCTAGTCTACAATTGTGTTTTATAAATGTAATATTCGAATGTGACATTCGAATGTAACATTCGAATTCGAATGTGACATTCAAAAACTGTAAATAACATTCGAAAATCGAATTTTTAAGAATATTCGTTCTTATCAACATTCTATTATGTAAATCGAATTTCTACAATAACATTTATTCTAACATTCAAATTCGGATATAAACACATTCGCCCATCCCTACTAATTATGCCTACTCTAAGCCCCCTAAAAAAATAATAAAGCCCCCCAAAATAAAAAATCGCCCTATCCTATTCTAAAATAAAAATTGTAAAGCTCTTTTACCTTACCCAGCCCTTAAAAGGGCCTTTTGCGGGGCATGCCCCAAAGAATTCTGCTCTTTTGCCTGTAAAAAAAACCATACAATACCCCCCCAACATTACAACCCACCACCCACATACCCCTAATCTAACCCAAACCCCCCTTAAATAAACCTAACACTAAGCCCCTGAAGATCTCCCTACCTTGTCTTCACCACGCCGGGTATCACCGATCCGTCCAGAAGAGGGTCCGAAGTCTTCATCCTATCCGGCAAGAAGAGCTCCTCCAGAGGGTCCAAAGTCTTCATCCTATCCGGAACAGCCAATAGAATGCGAGCTCAATCTGATTGACTGATTGGATCAGCCAGCCAATCGGATTGAACTTGAATCTGATTGGCTGATTCAATCAGCCAATCAGATTTTTCCTACCTTAATTCCGATTGGCTGATAGAATCCTATCAGCCAATCGGAATTCGAGGGACGCCATCTTGGATGACGTCCCTTAAAGGAACCTTCATTCGTCGTTAGTCCGTCGGTGAAGAAGGATGGCTCCGCGTCGGCTGCTTGAAGATGGTCCCGCTCCGCGCCGGATGGAAGAAGATAGAAGATGCCGCCTGGATGAAGATGTCTGCCGGTCCGGATGTCCTCTTCTGCCCGGATAGGATGAAGACTTTGGACCCTCTGGAGGAGCTCTTCTTGCCGGATAGGATGAAGACTTCGGACCCTCTTCTGGACGGATCGGTGATACCTGGTGTGGTGAAGACAAGGTAGGGAGATCTTCAGAGGCTTAGTGTTAGGTTTATTTAAGGGGGGTTTGGGTTAGATTAGGGGTATGTGGGTGGTGGGTTGTAATGTTGGGGGGGTATTGTATGTTTTTTTTTACATGCAAAAGAGCAGAATTCTTTGGCACATGCCCCGCAAAAGGCCCTTTTAAGGGCTGGTAAGGTAAAAGAGCTTTACAATTTTTATTTTAGAATAGGGTAGGGCATTTTTTTATTTTGGGGGGCTTTGTTATTTTTTTAGGGGGCTTAGAGTAGGTGTAATTAGTTTAAAATTCTTGTAATCTTTTTTTATTTTTTGTAATTTAGTGTTTGTTTTTTTTTGTAATTTAGTGGGGGGTTTTTGTAATTTAGTGGGTTTTTTTTGTAATTTAGTTTAGTTGATATAATTGTAGATAATTGTATATAGTTTATTTAATTTATTTATTGATAGTGTAGGTTAGGATTTATTTTACAGGTAATTTTGTAATTATTTTAACTAGGTAACTATTATATAGTTATTAACTATTTAATAGCTATTGTACCTGGTTAAAATAAATACAAAGTTGCCTGTAAAACAGATATTAATCCTAAAATAGCTACAATATAATTATTATTTATATTGTAGCTATATTAGGGTTTATTTTACAGGTAAGTATTTAGCTTTAAATAGGAATAATTTATTTAATAAGATTTATTTTATTTCGTTAGATTTAAATTATATTTAACTTAGGGGGGTGTTAGGGTTAGGGTTAGACTTAGCTTTAGGGGTTAATACATTTATTAGAGTAGTGGCGAGGTCCGGTCGGGCAGATTAGGGGTTAATACTTGAAGTTAGGTGTCGGCGATGTTAGGGAGGGCAGATTAGGGGTTAATAATATTTATTATAGGGTTTTTGAGGCGGGAGTGAGGCGGATTAGGGGTTAATAACTTTATTATAATAGCGGCGAGGTCCGGTCGGCAGATTAGGGGTTAATAAATATTATGTAGGGGTTGGCGGGCAGCAGATTAGGGGTAGATAGGGATAATGTAGGTGGCGGCGTGCGGTCGGCAGATTAGGGGTTAAAAAAATTAATAGAGGGGCGGCGATGTGGGGGGGCCTTGGTTTAGGGGTACATAGGTAGTTTATGGGTGTTAGTGTACTTTAGAGCACAGTAGTTAAGAGCTTTATGAACCGGCGTTAGCCCAGAAAGCTCTTAACTCCTGGCTTTTCTCTGCGGCTGGAGTCTTGTCGTTAGATTTCTAACGATCACTTAAGCCAAGACTCTAAATACCGGCGTTAGAAAGATCCCATTGAAAAGATAGGATACACAATTGGCGTAGGGGGATCTGCGGTATGGAAAAGTCACGGCTGGAAAGTGAGCGTTAGACCCTTTCATGACTGACTCTAAATACCAGCGGGCGGTAAAAACCAGCGTTAGGACCCCCTAACGCTGGTTTGGACGGCTAACGCAGAACTCTAAATCTAGGCGAATATATTTTAGTAGCAGTGTTTCTGGATCTTTTTTGGGCTAAAAAGGCTACTTTAAGATTAAGCACAATAAAAATAGCTGATTCTCGCACTAGCAAACTGCTTTTTGGATCCTCAAAAAAAAAGCCCTATTTCTCCTATGGAGCCAAATTTTTCTTGGCGATCACAATACATATTTGACTCACATTTCAACAGCTTTTCAAGAATGTTTTTTGAGTTATTGAATTCGGCATCTCTAGGCACTTGACAAGTTCTCAGACGGGCTTTTCAGACATCATATTTTACAGCTATTTCTGAACAGTCTATGTGCTTGTACCTGTGCTAAACACTCTGAAATGAACTCTGGAGATATTCTAGAGGTTTTTTTTTTTTTTTTTTTTTTTTTTCAAAGACTTTTTATTAAGAATCCAAGATACAAAAAGATCAACATAGGAAAGTGCAATAGTAACATTTTCCAAATCATTCTTACATACAGAGATACATTTTAAAAACCATATATCCTAGATTCTTATCAAACTTTTCCTTTTTTCTTTCCTAAAACAATACAAAACTGACAATGACCAAAATAGAGATGTCTCAATGTTTATATTATTTATAAATAGAAATCTACCTAAAAAAAAAAAAAATGTTATTCATAGACTGCGCCTATGCCTGGATAAAGTCTACATTCTTGCCAGTCCTAAGACCTCTGTACGTTGTTGAGTGGGATAGGTTAGGGCTCAATAGATTTAGTATAGTTTACCCATGTTAGTTGTAATTCTATAAATTGCTCTCTTTTGTCATGTAAAATAGAACCATACTCTTCTAGATCGATCAAATCAGTGACCTTGTTGCGCCATAAGGCCAACGAGGGAATCTCTGATGATCTCCAGTTTTGTGCTATCAGGACTTTCAGACTATTCGTCATTATTTTTAGTAGAGGTTTGAGGTGAGGCTGGGGCAGTTTAAATGATTTATTTAACAACCACACGAGGGGATCTAATGGGATGCTTATTTGAAAAATATGCTCTATTTCCATGATTACCGCTCGCCACAATGAGTTTATCTGGGAGCACCACCACCACATATGACTCATGCCACTACCAACATGTCCACATCTCCAGCAACGATTACTGGTCTGCGGAAATAGTCTATGGAGTCTCCTAGGGGTCAAGTACCACCCATGTAATATTTTATAATTGAGCTCTTTGATGGATGCAGACATTGAAGCTGACTTGGTATTATGAAAAATGTTTGTCGCAGTCTGAGGTGTGATGATGACCCCTAACTCCCTCTCCCACATCTCTATGGAGCGTGGTAAGTTGCCCGGCGGAGGCTGGGTGATAATGTTGTTGATATGTGAAAGACTATGTTTGACTGGGGGAGTTAAAGTATATAGTTTCTCAATGTTAGATAGTGGTCGTAGCATGTTTAAGTGCTGTTGGTGAGTTGTGATGTAGTGATGCACCTTTCTGTGTGTGAACCAATTACTGGCCCAATTGTGGCCTGTTTCAATTAGTTGTCTTTGAGGTATCAACTGGTCATTAGCAGTTAGGGTCATAAGCTGGATGTCCAAGTCATGATATTGTGTCCCTAAGTCCTTATTCAGAGTGAGCAAAGAGAACTCAGAATTGTGGAGAAGTGATGTTAAGGGGCCCGGACAAGAGGAGATATATGGATTCATCCTGTTGGATGAATCCCAGATTCTCAATGTTTCTTGTGTAATTGGATTATTGATTCGTTTGTAGAGTGTCTGAAAACCCGGGTTCCAACACATGGAAGGAAGATTATAATCAGGGCTGAGTGCCTCTTCTAAAGAAACCCATAGTTTGTGGTCTCTATGGATCCTCCAATCGAGGATCCTTTGAAGGAATATAGATCTGCGGTATGAATCAATGTCAGGAACTCCTAGGCCACCTTGGGAAGTGGGGAGGGACATTGTAAGTTTATTTATCCTCGGGGGACGTCTGTTCCAAATGAACGAACTGAATAACTGTTGCATCTGTGGTATATATGTATTAGGGAGTTGGATAGGGAGGGTCTGCATGATGTAAAGCAGTCTAGGGAAGATATTCATTTTAATTGTGTTTATTCTCCCTAACCAGGACAAGCGTTTCCTGGTCCAGGATGAGAGGTCTCTGATTAGGTCAGTTTTTATGTTTAAGTAGTTCAACTTGTGTAGTAAGTCAGGGTTGTCTGTTAGGTGAATCCCTAGATATTTTAACGAATCTTTACTCCATTTAAATGGACATATTTTAGAAATCAGGTCTTCTGTGTGTGCGTCAATGGCCACCCCTAGCATCTCAGATTTATTTTGATTGATTTTATAGTTAGAGAGATTATGAAACGTCTCCAATTCCCCAAGTAAATGAGGAATTGATTCTACTGGTGATGACAAGGTAAACAAAATATCGTCTGCAAAAAGTGACAACTTATAATCCTCCTCTCCCACCCTCAATCCCCGGATATTGTTATTGGATCTAATTTTGGTAGCTAAAGTTTCAATGAGGCACGTGAAGAGCAAGGGGGACAAGGGACAGCCTTGCCTGGTGCCATTTGTAATTTGAAAGGAGGGTGATAGGACTCCATTAAGAGCAATTCTGGCGCTGGGGTTGTTATATAGCGCAAAGATTTTATTTAATATTATGTCGCCAAATCCAAAGGCCCGCAGAGTTGCTTCTAGGAAAGGCCATCCAACTCTGTCGAAGGCCTTTTCAGCATCAGTGGAAATCCAAATAGAGGGGATATGATTTGTCTTGGCATACCATAACAAGTGTAAATTGCGCACAGTGTTATCTCTCGCTTCTCGGTATGGTATGAAGCCAACTTGGTCACGATTTATAATGGAGGGCAATATTAAATTAAGTCTGTTAGCGATGATTTTAGCGAAAATCTTAGTATCTGAATTCAAGAGGGAAATCGGTCTGTAATTAGAGACAGATAAAGGAGATTTATTAGGTTTTGGTATTAGTGTGATATTCGCTTGTAAGGCTGTAGGGGGAAAGGCCTTGTCTTGTTCTATGCTGTGGAAGTATGACAGGAGATGTGGGATCAGGATATCCCTGAAGGTTGTGTAGTAAGTGTTACTGAATCCGTCCGGGCCCGGGGATTTACCTGTTTTTAGTGATTTTATGGCTATTTTAATCTCTTCGGTCGATATGGGGGCATCTAAAGTAGTCCTCTGCTCGTCGCTAAGTTGGGGCAGGTGCAACTGAGTCAGATAGTCCTGGATGGCTGTCTGTGTCGGGGGATGGGTGTCTGCAGATAGATTATATAAAGAGTGATAATAGCGCCTGAAGCATTCTGCTATGTCTTTTGAAGAGTGCCAGTCATTACTCTTCTCATCTTTGATGTGTAAGATATATCTGCTAAGAGTTTTCTTTCTGAGCTGCCTAGCTAGGAGTCTGCCTTGTTTATTAGCGCCTTCAAAATAAGTTTTTTTAAGGAAGAGAGCATTGCGTTTGGCCTCTTTCCCTAGATAACAGTTAAGTTGTAAGCGCTTATGCTCCAGGCTCTCTAGGAGAGAACGGTCTTTTGGAAATAATTTGTGTATTTCTTGGAGTTTGCTTAAATCAGTAAGTAGCGACGTTAAATAGAGTTGTTGTTGTTTTGATTTGGCTGCCTTTAGAGCAATGAGTTCGCCCCTAAGAACGCACTTATGGGCATTCCATATGTGTTGCTGACACATATCTGGGGTATTATTTATCTCGAAGTAGTCTTCGATAGCCTTAGTTAGGTGGAGCCGTATCAACGGGTCTTTTAATAGAGATTCATCCAATCGCCAAGATCGTGATTGTTTGACGTCTATAGGGAGGCTAAACGTACAGCTGACCATGGCATGGTCAGACCATGTTATGGGGTGTATCTCTGAGTGGCTCGCATGCGCCAAGTAATTCACGTCTGTTAATATATAGTCTATTCTAGAATAATTTTGGTGTGGATGTGAGTAAAAGGTAAAGTCCTTCTCACATGGGTGGTGGATTCTCCAGACATCGTGTACGGCCAGTGCGGTTAATTTAGACCTAATTAGTTTCAGGGTCTTATTAGGGATGGTTGATTTGCCTGCTGAACAGTCTAATATTGGGTCTAGGGCAATATTGAGGTCCCCTCCAATTACCAGGTTTCCTCTTGAGGATTCTAAGAGGGTATTACAAAGCTGATGAAAGAATTTAATGGCTTCCTGATTAGGTGCATATATATTGGCTAGGGTTAAGGGTTTGTTATTCAATAGCCCAGAAATAATCAAGTACCTTCCCTGTTTATCCCTATTTATGGAGGTCACCTGGAAGGGAAAATTCTTATTTATCATTATACAGACCCCATTGCGTTTTGAGTTATTGGATGAGAAATAAGCTGTCCCAAATTTCTTAAAGGAAGTTTTGGGCTCCCGGCCCTGTTTAAAATGGGTCTCCTGTAACATTACAATATCGCATTTAAGTCTTTTATAATCTTTAAAAGCAATGGTTCTCTTTTGTGGGATATTGAGCCCTTTTACGTTATGGGAGAGTATTTTAAAGTGAGACTTATCCTTCGACATTAAAACATTTTTGTACAGATAACAATGTAGAGAGCAAGCACAGTTCGATTTGGTACATCAAGGTAGATTTGAACATTATCCAGCATGGTGTAAGAGACATCTCATAGGCAATATACATGAACATTATAAAATAAAATAAACATAAACAGTAGACTAATCCAAAATAACGTGTATTTGTAGAACTATACACCTTGTTTGGGGAGTGACTGGTGTTGCATATCGCTCTGAAACAAATAACTTATAGCATGTAGGAGATTCAAGTGGGGACCTGTGGGATGAAGGGTGAGAAAGGCAAATGGATATATGGAGGGGTATGGGGAGGGATAGAGAGGGGGAAATGGAAGGGAGGGTATTGGGGAGGGGGGAGTGAGGAATGTGGGAGACAAAATCACATCATCATTATTTTCAAATAATATCAATACCTAGTCTTGACATGGTTAACATTACATATGAAAGGCTTTAATTTGACCCATATTCTTGTGATTAGGTCAATTAACCAGGAAAAGAGGCTATAGGTGAGGAAGTCAAAGGCAGGCAACGACTCACAAAGGAGTCAGCACAGTGAGAGGCCCCATAAGTAAACTCACAATTTTGGTTAAATTTAAGTTCTTACCCTACTACCAACGATCAGGAACAGTCCGGATATGTATATGTCATGGGAAGTTCCCCGACATTTAGTTCTCTCTAGTAGTAGGGAATGTGCAGTCTTGGCAATAATTGAGAGTTAATAAAATTATTAAGGATCATGTGGGCATGTTGGGCCTGGGGTAACATTGTCCGTCTTCCTTCTCTTGGATTGGACTTTATTCCATTGGGAACGCTGCTCCTTAGGTGGGTCCTTAGTTTTATCTATAGATCTTGTGGCAGTCTCAAGTACATCTTCATCTGGGGGTTCAATGTTAATATTCAGTTTCTTGGACACGTCGTCTAGGTCTTGGAAGGTTTTGTAAGTAATCTGTGAGCCGTTGTGATTGATAATCAGACTGAATGGGAATCCCCACCGGTATCTAATGTTATGTTCTTGTAGGGCTTTAGTGAGAAACCTGACTTCTCTTCTCCTCTGTATGGTTTGTGGGCAGAGATCCTGAAAGATTTGTAGGGTATGGTCCCTAAAACTTATTGATCTTCTGGCTCTCGCCGCCTGCCAGATTTCTTCTTTGGTAGTAAATCTCAGGAACCGGAGAATCACATCTCTCGGTGGTGCAGGGGGTTTAGATGGAGGTCTTAACGCTCTATGGATCCGTTCAATTTCGTCATTGAGTAATGGCGGTGATCTGGGATTCAGGAGATGGAACAGGTCTGTAACATAAGATTTCAGTTGTTCTGATGAGACCTCTTCAGGTATTCCCCTGATCCTAAGATTATTTCTCCTCCCACGATTATCAAGGTCTTCAAGTTTTTCCTGTAAGGAATGCATCATTGAGTCCTGTATGGAGAGCTGTTGTGAGTTAGTGCTGACCATGGAATTGAGCGCCTCCTGGCCCTCTTCAATATAATCAAGTCTGGAGCTCATGTCGTTCAGGTCCTTTTTTAGGTCTCTCATTTCTCCTTTTATAAAGGACTTCAGGGATTCGAAGTCCGACTTGGAGGGGAGACCTGCAATTTGTGAAGGTAGCGACAATAATGATTTATATTGCGTAGGAGTGCATTCTATTTGTGTCTCTGTAGAAGGCTGTTCTTGTGAGTGAGAAAGTTCGGTTAAACCAGAATCTGATGGTTGGAAAAAAGTAGACACTGAGGGTGTAGTAGCTGCCATTTTGCTGCTTTTATCTGGTTTAGGTCCTTTGCGCTGTGACATCCTTTTCTAAATGAGATGGTCTTTACAGGGCCCCAAAAGTCCCGTTCCCCACAGAAGGGAGTAGAGCAAAAAAGTGCTATTTAGATCAGTGGTGGGCCTGGGTTAATCAGGTTTTGGGCAATTCTGTGCAGAAAGATGTGACTTTTATATTCTGTATATGTCTGAATTTATCAGGCTTCTGTCAAGTAGCAGGCTGTTTGGTTGCTTTCAGGAAGTGCGCCTGGTTGTTGCAAGTGAGAAGCAGAATGGCCACTAAAATTATAATAATATATTGCAGCTGTATTATGGGGATTCTGGTTAAAATGGATTGGCCTCCTATGTGCAGCACAGCAAAAGCAAATTATACGAAAGAATGCAACTTTAGGGTAGATTGGGTCTAGACCCAGCAAGCATAGTGTGATTCTGTATAGGGAGATGTTTCTCTGCGACCTGAAGTGTCCGGTTCTGACAAGCCCCCGCACTACGGCAAGTTTTAAGGCTTCATATGTAGTACAGTTCATCAAGATAGGTTTGTGTTATGGATTGCGGCTCTAAATCAATGGACCCCTGTTAAAATATTGTTAATAAATTGCGCTCTTGGCAAGGTTGTATCTCCGAGAGGTTATAAACAGGTGTTCTGTGGGGTAACTCTCTTTATAGCAAGGTGCAGGTGTATATTTGTGATTACGTTACCCTTAGTCTAGGAGTTTGTTTTGCTGTCAGCCTTTGTTATATCTGTCGGCCCTCGATGTCCTCTAAAGAGTCGGTGCGTCACGTGATGGCGGTGCGCACAGTATGTCGACGTAATCTAGCAGCCACCGGGAGGTGAGTGGCGTAGTCCCTCAGTTATGGCAGTCTGGATCCGAGGTCGGAGCTAGATGCGGGTCCTCCGAAGGGTGTATTGGGTAAGTCTTAGCTGAGGGGAGCTCCCACGGCTCAGTGTGAATAGTGAGCCGGTCCAAGATGGCGGCCGGGCCGTCGTGTCCCTCTAAGGATTATTGTGTTTGGATGAGGAGGGTGAAGGGATGAGGGAAAATTGAGGGATCCGGGTTGACCCTTGGGTGGTAGGGGTCGTTAGAGATACATATGAGTGCTGAAACAGGTCCCCAGCATATCAGCTCCTGTTATGTGAGCGGCAACAGCTCCGGAGCTTCACAGGAAAGCAGCCATGTTCCAGCAAGGCTTGGCTCCGCCCCCCATTCTAGAGGTTTTTTAACATACATGGTATAGATTTATTAAACTTCTATTTACCCCTATTGGAGAGGCTGCATACAGTCAACAGGGTACACAGTTACACATGTATAGGGACTTATACATATGTAGGTGTGATGACCATGTCTATATCATGTATAGCTTAAGAGATCTGCAGGAAAACATACTTCAGGACAACAACAGCTACAAATGACGTGATTTTATTTTTCATATTTATTATAAATCTCACTCCCACTGTTATGATTGTCACTAATAGTACTAGGGTTATTCAAATCATGTTTTTACAGGAGATTGCTCAGTTGTGGCTTTCGAGTTAACTATTACAATCCGTTTCCCTCCACACCGCTGCTAACCCATCTTAATTAATATTTTATGTTGTTAGTATGGGCACACTGTGCACTGTTTTTCTAGGTATATGGTCACTTAGCAACTTTCAGAAGGATTGCTTTAAACAAGGTTTAGTTGTATTGTTTGTTAAAGGCCAATTTCCATTTTAATACGAACTGTAAACAAGATGGCAACTGTGAGTTTCTACGCATAACACATACATTTTTTTTTAAGATACAAAGCAAAAAGGCAGCAGGGTCATGATTTACATTTTAAAAGAAGTTAACATTCGTAGAAAGAAAAAAAAGATGTGATGTAAATAGACCTGCGAGACCGTGCAATTTCCGGTAACTAGAAGGGTGGAAGGAGGGTATAATAGTGTGGCATGACCCACTCTATTATTAGCAAGTAATCCCCTAACGATCGGCAACGAACATGGTACATCAAGGTTGTTAAGGAGTTAAAGCAATCCTTGTGAAAGTTGCTAAGTGACCATATATGTTACTGTATATCCTACCAACATAAAATCTGCATTTAGATAGGTTAGCAGTCTAGAGATGTGCATGGAAACTTTTTAGTTTTGTTCGAAATTTTACTTGAAGGTACAGTAACAGTAACTAACTGGTATACTATATTTATTATTTAAGTCCAAAATAGGAAAACATTTTTAAAATAGTATAACTGTACTAGTTTAAAAAACACTAAGTGCAGCTTCAGGAGAAACAGACGGCTAGATTATGAGTTTTGCTTTTTGAGTGAAAAAGCAGCGTTATGTGTTATAACGCTGCTTTTTCACTACCGCTGCTATTACGAGTCTTGTCAAAAAAGCTGTACCGCACACTTTTTTGGCCGTAACGCAAATTAACTTACGCAATTTGCGTTAAGTCTTTTTTTCAATGGGACTTCCATAGCGCCGATATTACAAGATTTTTCGGGAGGCCAAAAAGTTAGCGGTACAGCCTATCCCGCAAGATTCGTAACGCAATCTAAAGTCAGTAGTACAAAGCTGGAACATAAAACTCATAACTAAAGTGTTACAAAGTACACTAACACCCATAAACTACCTATTAACCCTTAAACCGAGGCCCTTCCGCATTGCAAACCCTAAAATAAATTTATTAACCCCTAATCTGCCACTCCCGACATCGCCGTCACTATAATAAACATATTAACCCCTAAACCCCATTCAAGGGACGCCATCGGAATCGGAATTCAAGGGACGCCATCTTGGATGACGTCACTTAAAGGAACCTTCATTCGGGAAGAAGACTTCGATTGAAGAGGATGCTCCACGCCGAATGTCTTGAAGATGGACCCGCTCCGCGTCGGAAGGATGAAGATAGAAGATGCCGTTTGGATGAAGACTTCTGCCTATCTGAAGAACCACTTCTGCCGGCTTGGATGAAGACTTCTCCCGGCTTCGTTGAGGACTTCTTGCTGCTTGGATGAAGACTTCTCCCGGCTTCGTTGAGGATTGATGTCCAGTCTTCAAAACTGTAAGTGGATCTTCGGGGGTTAGTGTTAGGGTTTTTTAAGGGTTTATTGGGTGGAGTTTTTTTTAGATTAGGGTTTGGGCAACTGAAAAAGAGCAAAATGTCCTTTTAAGGGAAATGCCCATTCAAATGCCCTTTTCAGGGCAATAGGGAGCTTAGCTTTTTTTAGTTAGGATTTTATTTGGGGGGTCGGTTGTGTGGGTGGTGGGTTTTACTGTTGGGGTGGTGTTTGTATTTTTTTTTACAGGTAAAAGAGCTGATTTCTTTGGGGCAATGCCCCACAACAGGCCCTTTTAAGGGCTATTGGTAGTTTAGTTTAGGCTAGGGTTTTTTTTTTATTTTTGGGGGGCTTTTCTATTTTGATAGGGCAATTAGATTATGTGTAATTAGTTTAAATATCTGATAATTTCTTTTTTTATTTTGTGTAATTTAGTGGGGGGGGTTTGTAATTTAGGTAATTGTATTTAATTTATGTAATTTATTTAATTGTAGTGTAAGGTTAGGTGTTAGTGTAACTCAGGTTAGGTTTTATTTTACAGGTAAATTTGTATTTATTTTAGCTAGGTAGTTATTAAATAGTTAATAACTATTTAGTAACTATTCTACCTAGTTAAAATAAATACAAACTTGCCTGTAAAATAAAAATAAACCCTAAGCTAGCTACAATGTAACTATAAATTATATTGTAGCTAGTTTAGGGTTTATTTTATAGGTAAGTATTTAGTTTTACATATGAATTATTTAGGTAATGATAGGAATTTTTATTTAGATTTATTTTTATTATATTTAAGTTAGGGGGTGTTAGGGTTAGATTTAGGATTAGGGGTTAATAAATTTAGTATAGTGGTGGCGATGTTGGGGGCGACAGATTAGAGGTTAATAATATTTAACTAGTGTTTGCGGGAGTACGGCGGTTTAGGGGTTAATATGTTTATTATAGTGGCGGCGATGTGCGGAGCGGCAGATTAGGGGTTAATAAGTATAATGTAGGTGTCGGCGATATCGGGGTGGCAGATTAGGGGTTAATAAGTGTAAAATAAGGGGTGTTTAGACTCGGGTTCATGTTAGGGTGTTAGGTGTAAACATAAATTTTGTTTCCCCATAGGAATCAATGGGGCTGGGTTACGGAGCTTTACGCTGCTTTTTTGCAGGTGTTAGACTTTTTTCCAGCTGGCTGTCCCCATTGATGTCTATGGGGAAATAGTGCACGAGCACGTAAAACCAGCGGTATGGAGCTCAATTTTGCTCTATACTCACTTCTTGCCTGATAACGCCGTTTTTTATAAACCTTTAATACCAGCGCTGTAGGGAAGTGAGCGGTGACAATAATGTGCAAATTAGCACCGCACCCCTCATAACGCAAAACTCGTAATTAATTTAGCCGAGACTTAGTAAACAACTTGTTATTAAAGGACCAGTAAATACAGTAGATTTGCATAATCAACAAATGCATTATAACAAGACAATGCAATAGCAATAGCAAATTTCAAAGTTATGTTTATTTCCACTCCCCCTTTACCATGTGACAGCCATCAGCAAATCACAAATGCATATACGTATATTCTGTAAATTCTTGAACATTCTCAGTATTTGCTGTGGAATCAAAAAGTGTAAATAAAAAAGGCTGTGCACATTTTTTTAATTAATGGAACTAAATTGGAAAGTTGTTTCAAATCACATGCACTATCTGAATCATGAAAGTTTAATTTTGATTTTGATATTATGAAAAAGTATAATAAAACATAGACTATGTGCAAAGCCAGCAGCTGCTTAGCTTTGCAACTAAAAGGTTAATACATTTTTAAAATTAAAACTACTAACTTATTAAAATGTTTTAAACACAAACAACTTGTATTTTTACTCAGACAAATATGATAAGTAGTGTACTATACTATAGTATACTCTATTTAAGTCCCATAAGTAAAGGCAACCCCGGAACAGTAGAATTGCCTGAAAGGGACACTATACACAAACATTTTCTTTCAAGATTAAGGTAGAGAATACAATTTTAAACAACATTCCAATACTTATACTCTATCTGTGTTTCCATTACTACAAGGCAGAGCAGTTTTGTATCACATTGAATCAACAGAGTAAGCAGGATTAAAAAGCATAGACTAGGCTCTTGTGGTTGTTCCCCCACGAGTGTTTCACATAACGCTTCCTCTGATGGGAGTATGTTATTATTCTTTAAAGACAAAACTGCACTAAGATATAATACAAAATTAAGGGTATAGCAATCTATTTGAGTGCAAGCCCTATTTGCATTTTGGTTTAACTATTTAGGTCACAGAAAAGAGGTCTGGTTGTCTGAGATAGAAAGAAGAGAGAGGTTATTCAAAAGATGTTGAGACCAGTAATAGATTTTCCGGTATTGAAATTGAAGATGATGAGGAGGTGATGGAAAAATAACTGCCACATATTCCCTGTGGAGATGTCATGTCTTCTATTCAGGTTTCTGGGATTTCTTGTTTATAAGTTGGGATCTGTAAAGGAATCATACCTGGTATTGTGGTCTCTGGAACTCATGTTGGTGAGTCGGAGCCAAGTGATGTTCTGCCTGGGACTCATATGTCTGAGTTGGGTAGAGTGCTGAAGATTGCAGATTGTTCTGATGTTTCTACTGTTCCTGAGACTTTAGTTGCAGAATGAAAGTATTTTGAAATTGTCATTGGATTCTTTGGATAAGGCACCGATGGATGATCTCAGTAATTTTATACCACAGCTTTCATCCAGTAATAAAGAGCTTAATATCGCCTCCCCAATTATGGAATAAATTACTTCAGTTGGCGAATTACTGGGGGGGGGGGGGATTTTAATGCTTTGAGACAATAAGTTTTTTTAACTGATGCTCATAGCATTGAAGAATGTATCTTTAAATACACAAAGTGTTAGAGGCATCATGAGGCGCCATGCTTTGTGTGATATTTTTGGACTATATATATATTATTTTTTTTACAAGAATGTGGTATTAATAGTAAATTAAATTATGATGATTTTGGAGTATGTTGTCAGAAAGGATCTTCAATATAGTCGGGGGGTAACGATAATAAATGTACTGGTGGTGGTGGGATTTTATTTAAAGGTTCAAGTATATATGTTTTTTTTAATTCTGAAGAAATTGTTTCTTGCAGAATTTTAATGGTTAAGATTATTTTTAATGATGTTACAATTAAGTGTATCAATATGTATGCACCAACAGATAAGGAGAGAATGGACATTTTAAAAATTGTAAGTTTATTTTTATTAGGATGTGAAACTGTTATTTTAGGTGGGGAATTTAATTGTGTTTTGCCTGGGGAAAAAAGGATTAGGCTTAGTACTCAGGATAGGAAACATGAGTCTGAAAGTGTTTTAAAGTGATTTTTTTAGAAGATTTTAGGTTACAAGGTGCTTCTCTTATTATGGGGAAAAAGAGGTTTTTACATGGTCTAATGAAAATACTAAGTCTAGGGGGGCGATTTATCAAACTCTGTATGGAGCTTGATGCCCCTTGTTTCTAAAGACCGCTGCTCCATAACTTGTCCGCCTGCTCTGAGGCGGCGGACAGAAATCAACCCGATCAGATACGATCGGGTTAATTGACACCCCCCGCTAGCGGCTGATTGGCTGCAAATCTGCAGGGGGCAGCATTGCATAAGTAGTTCTGGTGAACAGCTGGTGCAATGATAAATGCTGACAGCATATGCTGTCGGCATTTAACGATGTGCAGTGGACATGATACGCTACATCGTATCATATCCGCTCTCACTATAATAAATATACCCCTAGGATTGATTTTTTTTTTCTTGATAGTAATTTTAAAATTTGAGTGTGTCAGTAGTAGGCAATGTTTTTTTCAGATCCTAGGTTGCTTGAATGTGTGTGTGATGTACAGTAGGTGGAATGAAACTTAAGAGAAGTATACATTGGAAGTTGAATGTGTGTTTACTTGAGGATGATTTTTTAAGGGAGAGGTTTGTAAGTATGGTGAGTGGCTTATAATAATGGATAAGATAGATATGTGTACATGGTGGGATTGAAAGGGTGTGTGAATTTTTTCTTAGGGAAGGGAAAGTTCGTAATGATAAGAGAAAATTGCCTAGATTACGAGTCTTGCGTTAGCCTTAAAAAGCAGCGTTGAGAGGTCCCAACGCTGCTTTATAATGCCCGCTGGTATTACGAGTCTTGAAATGACAGGCACACCGCTCACTTTTCTCCAACATTGGTGTGTCCGGTCCACGGCGTCATCCATAACTTGTGGGAATATCTCTTCCCCAACAGGAAATGGCAAAGAGTACAGCAAAAGCTGTCCATATAGTCCCTCCTAGGCTCCGCCCACCCCAGTCATTCTCTTTGCCGTTGCACAGGCAACATCTCCACGGAGATGGTTAAGAGTATGTGGTGTTTAGTTGTAGTTTTTTATTCTACTATCAAGAGTATGTTATTTTAAAATAGTGCTGGTATGTACTATTTACTCTGAAACAGAAAAAGATGAAGACTTCTGTTTGTGAGAGGAATATTATTTTAGCAGCAGTAACTAAAATCGTTTGCTGTTTCCACATAGGACTGTTGAGATGAAATAACTTCAGTTGGGGGAAACAGTTAGCAGACTTTTCTGCTTAAGGTATGACTAGCCATATTTCTAACAAGACTGTGTAATGCTGGAAGGCTGTCATTTCCCCTCATGGGGACCGGTAAGCCATTTTCTTAGTCTCAAACAGAATAAAGGGCTTAATATGGGCTATAAAGCTGGTAGACACTTTATGGGCAAGATCGATTGCTTTATTTGGGCATTTTATACAGATTGAGGTTGATTTTCACACTTATAAACTTTGGGGAACGTTTTTTAACATCAGGCACTGGTTTAGACACCTTTTCAGTCAGGAAGGGCCTTCACTGTAGTAGGCTGAGCCTCATTTTCGCGCCATTACTGCGCAGTTACTTTTGAGAGCAGGACATGCAGCTGCATGTGTGTGGATCTGAAAATAGTTGAAAAGGTTCCTAGAAGGCTTCATTTGGTATCATATTCCCCCCTGGGTTTGGTAAAGTCGCAGCAAAGGCTGTAGCTGGGACTGTAGAGGGGTTAAAACTGTAACCGGCTCCGGTTTCTTAATTTTAAGGGGTAAAGCTCTGAAATTTGGGGTGCAATGCTTTGAATGCTTTAAGACACTGTGGTGAAAATTTGGTAAAATTTGAACAATTCCTTCATTGTTTTTCACATATTCAGTAATAAAGTGTTCCCTGTTTAAAATTTAAAGAGACAGTAACGTTTTTAATTTAAAACGGTTTTTGTGTTTTTTGACAAGTTTAAGCCTGTTTAACATGTCTGTGCCTTCAGATAAGCTATGTTCTGTATGTATGGAAGCCAGAGTGTCTCCCCCTTCCAAATTGTGTGATAATTGTGCCATAGCGTCCAAACAAAGTAAGGACAGTATTGCCACAAATAGTAAAGTTGCCCAAGATGATTCATCAGATGAAGAGAGTAAGCATAGTTCTACTTCATCTCACTCTGTGTCTACACCAGTTTTGCCCACGCAGGAAACTCCTAGTACTTCTAGCGCGCCAATGCTGGTTACTATGCAACAATTGGCGACAGTAATGGATAACTCCATAGCTAATTTTTTATCCAAAATGCCTGCATTTCAGAGAAAGCGCGATTGCTCTGTTTTAAACACTGTAGAGCAGGAGGGCGCTGATGATAATTGCTCTGTCATACCCTCACACCATTCTGAAGGGGCCATGAGGGAGGTTTTGTCAGATGGGGAAATTTCAGATTCAGGTAGAATTTCTCAACAGGCAGAACCTGATGTTGTGACATTTAAATTTAAGTTAGAACACCTCCGCGCACTGCTTAAGGAGGTGTTATCTACTCTGGATGATTGTGACAACCTGGTCATTCCAGAAAAATTGTGTAAGATGGACAAGTTCCTAGAGGTTCCGGTGCACCCTGACGCTTTTCCTATACCCAAGCGGGTGGCGGACATAGTGAACAAGGAGTTGGAGAAGCCCGGCATACCTTTTGTTCCCCCTCCTATATTTAAGAAATTATTTCCTATGGTCGACCCCAGAAAGGACTTATGGCAGACAGTCCCTAAGGTCGAGGGGGCAGTTTCTACACTAAACAAGCGCACTACTATTCCTATCGAGGATAATTGTGCTTTCAAAGATCCTATGGATAAAAAATTGGAGGGTTTGCTTAAAAAGATTTTTGTTCAGCAAGGTTACCTCCTGCAACCTATTTCGTGCATTGTTCCTGTCACTACAGCAGCGTGGTTCTGGTTCGAGGAACTAGAAAAGTCGCTCAATAGAGAGACTCCGTATGAGGAGGTTATGGACAGAATACACGCACTTAAGTTAGCTAATTCCTTTATTTTAGATGCCGCTTTGCAGTTAGCTAGATTAGCGGCGAAAAATTCTGGGTTTGCAATTGTGGCGCGCAGAGCGCTCTGGCTAAAGACTTGGTCAGCGGATGTATCTTCCAAGACAAAATTGCTTAATATCCCTTTCAAGGGTAAAACCCTTTTTGGACCAGAGTTGAAAGAGATTATCTCAGATATCACTGGGGGTAAGGGCCATGCCCTTCCACAAGATAGGCCTTTCAAGGCCAAGAATAAGTCTAATTTTCGTTCCTTTCGCAATTTCAGGAATGGACCGGCCTCCAACTCTGCAGCTTCTAGACAAGAAGGTAATGCTTCGCAGACCAAACCAGCTTGGAAACCGATGCAAGGCTGGAACAAGGGTAAACAGGCCAAGAAGCCTGCTGCTGCTACTAAAACAGCATGAAGGAGCAGCCCCCGATCCGGGACCGGATCTAGTAGGGGGCAGACTCTCTCTCTTTGCTCAGGCTTGGGCAAGAGATGTTCAGGATCCCTGGGCACTAGAAATAGTTTCTCAGGGTTATCTTCTGGAATTCAAGGAACTACCCCCAAGGGGAAGGTTCCACATGTCTCACTTATCTTCAAACCAAATAAAGAGACAGGCATTCTTACATTGTGTAGAAGACCTGTTAAAAATGGGAGTGATACACCCAGTTCCAACTGTGGAACAAGGACTGGGTTTTTACTCAAATCTGTTTGTAGTTCCCAAAAAAGAGGGAACCTTCAGACCAATTCTGGATTTAAAGATTCTAAACAAATTTCTCAAAGTACCATCGTTCAAAATGGAAACTATCCGAACGATTTTACCCTCAATCCAGGAGGGTCAATTTATGACTAACGTGGATTTAAAGGATGCGTATCTACATATTCCTATCCACAAAGATCATCATCAGTTCCTAAGGTTCGCCTTTCTGGACAAACATTACCAGTTTGTGGCTCTCCCATTCGGGCTAGCCACTGCTCCAAGGATTTTCACAAAGGTACTCGGGTCCCTTCTAGCGGTTCTAAGACCAAGGGGCATTGCAGTGGCACCTTACTTGGATGACATTCTGATACAAGCGTCGTCTCTTTCAAGGGCAAAGGCTCACACAGACATCGTTCTGGCCTTTCTCAGATCTCACGGCTGGAAGGTGAACATAGAAAAAAGTTCCCTGTCTCCGTCGACAAGAGTCCCCTTCTTGGGGACAATAATAGATTCGTTAGAAATGAAGATTTTCCTGACAGAGGTCAGAAAGTCAAAGCTTCTAAACGCTTGTCAAGTTCTTCACTCTGTTCCACGACCTTCCATAGCTCAGTGCATGGAAGTAGTAGGGTTGATGGTTGCAGCAATGGACATAGTTCCTTTTGCGCGCATTCATCTAAGACCATTACAACTGTGCATGCTCAAACAGTGGAATGGGGATTATACAGACTTGTCTCCAGTGATTCAAGTAGATCAGAAGACCAGAGACTCACTACGTTGGTGGCTAACCCAGGATCACCTGTCCCAGGGAATGAGCTTCCGCAGACCAGAGTGGGTCATCGTCACGACCGACGCCAGTCTAGTGGGCTGGGGCGCGGTCTGGGACTCCCTGAAAGCTCAGGGTCTATGGTCTAGGGAAGAATCTCTTCTCCCGATTAACATTCTGGAACTGAGAGCGATATTCAATACTCTCAATGCTTGGCCTCAGCTATCAAAGGCCAGATTCATAAGATTCCAATCAGACAACATGACGACAGTCGCTTACATCAACCATCAGGGGGGAACAAGGAGTTCCCTGGCGATGAGAGAAGTGACCAAGATCATAAAATGGGCGGAGGATCACTCCTGCCACCTATCTGCGATCCACATCCCAGGAGTGGAAAACTGGGAGGTGGATTATCTGAGTCGTCAGACATTCCATCCGGGGGAGTGGGAACTCCACCAGGAGATATTTGCCCAGTTGACGCAATTATGGGGCATTCCAGACATGGATCTGATGGCGTCTCGTCAGAACTTAAAAGTTCCTTGCTACGGGTCCAGATCCAGGGATCCCAGGGCGACTCTAGTGGATGCATTAGTAGCGCCTTGGACCTTCAACCTAGCTTATGTTTTTCCACCGTTTCCTCTCATTCCCAGGCTGGTAGCCAGGATCAAACAGGAGAGGGCCTCGGTGATTTTGATAGCTCCTGCATGGCCACGCAGGACTTGGTATGCAGACCTGGTGAATATGTCATCGGCTCCACCATGGAAGCTACCTTTGAGGCAGGATCTTCTAGTACAGGGTCCATTCGAACATCCAAATCTAGTCTCTATCCAGCTGACGGCTTGGAAATTGAACGCTTGATTTTATCTAAGCGTGGGTTTTCGGATTCTGTGATAGATACTCTGGTACAAGCCAGAAAACCTGTAACTAGAAAGATTTACCATAAAATATGGAAAAGATATATCGGTTGGTGTGAATCCAAGGGATTCTCATGGAGTAAGATCATAATTCCTAGGATCCTTTCCTTCCTACAAGAGGGTTTGGATAAGGGATTATCAGCGAGTTCTCTAAAGGGACAGATTTCTGCTTTATCTGTCTTGTTACACAAACGACTGGCAGCTGTGCCTGATGTTCAAGCTTTTGTTCAGGCTTTGGTCAGGATCAAGCCTGTTTACAGACCGTTGACTCCTCCCTGGAGTTTAAATTTAGTTCTTTCAGTTCTCCAAGGGGTTCTGTTTGAACCTTTACATTCCATAGATATTAAGTTGTTATCTTGGAAAGTTTTGTTTTTAGTTGCTATCTCTTCTGCTAGAAGAGTTTCTGAGTTATCTGCTCTGCAGTGTACTCCGCCCTATCTGGTGTTCCATTCAGATAAGGTCGTTTTGCGTACTAAACCTGGTTTTCTTCCAAAAGTTGTTTCCAACAAGAATATTAACCAGGAAATAGTTGTGCCTTCTTTGTGTCCGAATAAAGTTTCAAAGAAGGAACGTTTGTTACACAATTTAGGTGTAGTCCGTGCTTTAAAGTTTTATCTAGAAGCAACAAAGGATTTCAGACAAACATCTTCTCTGTTTGTCGTCTATTCTGGTAAAAGGAGAGGTCAAAAAGCTACTGCTACCTCTCTTTCCTTTTGGCTGAAAAGCATCATCCGATTGGCTTATGAGACTGCCGGACGGCAGCCTCCTGAAAGAATCACAGCTCACTCCACTAGGGCTGTGGCTTCCACATGGGCATTCAAGAACGAGGCTTCTGTTGATCAGATATGTAAGGCAGCGACTTGGTCTTCCCTGCACACTTTTGCCAAATTCTACAAATTTGATACTTTTGCTTCTTCGGAGGCTATCTTTGGGAGAAAGGTTTTGCAAGCCGTGGTGCCTTCCGTTTAGGTAACCTGATTGGCTCCCTCTCTTCATCCATGTCCTAAAGCTTTGGTATTGGTTCCCACAAGTTATGGATGACGCCGTGGACCGGACACACCAATGTTGGAGAAAACAGAATTTATGCTTACCTGATAAATTACTTTCTCCAACGGTGTGTCCGGTCCACGGCCCGCCCTGTTTTTTTAATCAGGTTTGATGAATTTATTTCTTTAACTACAGTCACCACGGCACCCTATGGTTTCTCCTGTTTTTCTCCTGTCCGTCGGTCGAATGACTGGGGTGGGCGGAGCCTAGGAGGGACTATATGGACAGCTTTTGCTGTACTCTTTGCCATTTCCTGTTGGGGAAGAGATATTCCCACAAGTTATGGATGACGCCGTGGACCGGACACACCAATGTTGGAGAAAGTAATTTATCAGGTAAGCATAAATTCTGTTTTTCGTCCGGACTCGAAAATACCGCAAATCCACTTACGTAAATTGCGTATCCTCTTTTTTCAATGGAACTTGCCTAACGCTGGTATTACGAGTCTTCCAAAAAGTGAGCGGTAGACCCTCCCCTGTCAAGCCTGGTACCGCATTTTAAAGTCAGTAGTTAAGAGTTTGATGGGCTAATGCCGTAGAATAAAACTCTTAACTAAAGTGCTAAAAAGTACACTAACACCCATAAACTACCTATTAACCCCTAAACTGAGGCCCCCCACATCTCAAACACTAAAATAAAAATTTTAACCCCTAATTTGCCAAACCGGATATCGCCGCCACTATAAAAATATATTAACCCCTAAACCGCCACACTCCCGCATCGCAAACACTAGTTAAATTTTATTAACCTCTAATCTGCCGTCCCTAACATCGCCGACACCTACCTACATTTATTAACCCCTAATCTGCCGCCCCCAACGTCACCTCCACTATATTAAAGTTCTAAACCCCTAAACCTAAGTCTAACCCTAACACCGCCCTAACTTAAATATAATTTAAATCAATCTAAATAAAATTAGTACAATTAACTAAATTATTCCTATTTAAAACTAAATACTTACCTATAAAATAAACCCTAAGCTAGCTACAATATAACTAATAGTTACATTGTATCTAGCGTAGGGTTTATTTTTATTTTACAGGCAACTTTGTATTTATTTTAACTAGGTTCAATAGTTATTAAATAGTTATTAACTATTTAATAGCTACCTAGTTAAAACATAGACAAATTTACCTGTAAAATAAAACCTAACCTAAGTTACAATTACACCTAACACTACACTATAATTAAATTACTTCACTAAATTAAATACAATTAAATACAATTATCTAAAGTACGAAAAAAAAATTACAGAAAATAATAAAATAATTACAGGTTTTTTGAACTAATTACACCTAATCTAATCCCCCTAATAAAATAAAAAGCCCCCCAAAATAATAAAAAGCCCTACCCTATACTAAATTACAAATAGCCCTTAAAAGGGCCTTTTGGGGGGCATTGCCCCAAAGTAATCAGCTCTTTTACCTGAAAAAAAAGTACAATACCCCCCCACAATATTAAAACCCACCACCCACACACCCAACCCTTCTCTAAAACCAAACCAATCCCCCCTTAATAAAACCTAACACTAACCCCTTGAAGATCACACTACTTTGAGAAGTCTTCACCCAACCGGGCCGAAGCCCTCAATGAAGCTGGGCGAAGTGGTCCTCCAGACGGGCAGAAGTCTTCATCCAAGCCGGGAAAAAGAAGTCCTCCAGACAGGCAGAAGTCTTCATTCAGGTGGCATCTTCTATCTTCATCCATCCGGCACGGAGCGGGTCCATCTTCAAGACATCCGACGTGGAGCATCCTTCCTGGCCGACGACTAAAGACGAATGAAGGTTCCTTTAAGTGACATCATTCAAGATGGCGTCCCTTCAATTCCGATTGGCTGATAGAATTCTATCAGCCAATCGGAATTAAGTTAGGAAAAATCCTATTGGCTGATGCAATCAGCCAATAGGATTGAACTTCAATCCTATTGGCTGATTGGGACAGCCAATATAATGCAAGCTCAATCCTATTGGCTGTTCTAATCAGCCAATAGGATTGAAGCATCAGCCAATAGGATTTTTCCTACCTTAATTCCGATTGGCTGATAGAATTCTATCAGCTAATCGGAATTGAAGGGATGCCATCTTGGATGACGTCACTTAAAGGAACCTTCATTCGTCTTTTGTCTTGAAGATGGACCCGCTCCGCGCCGGATGGATGAAGATAGAAGATGCCATCTGGATGAAGACTTCTGCATGTCTGGAGGACCTCTTCTTCCTGGCTTGGATGAAGACTTCTGCCCGCCTGGAGGACAACTTCCCCCGGCTTCGTTGAGGACTTCGGCCCGGTTGGGTGAAGACTACTCAAGGTAGGGTGATCTTCAAGGGGTTAGTGTTAGGTTTTATTAAGGAGGGATTGGGTGGGTTTTAGAGTAGGGTTGGGCGTGTGGGTGGTGGGTTTTAATGTTGGGGGGGTATTGTACTTTTTTCAGGTAAAAGAGCTGATTACTTTGGGGCAATGCCCCGCAAAAGGCCCTTTTAAGGGCTATTTGTAATTTAGTGTAGGGTAGGGGTTTTTATTATTTTGGGGGGCTTTTTTTATTTTATTAGGGGGATTAGATTAGGTGTAATTAGTTTAAAAATCTTATAATTATTTTATTACTTTCTGTAATTTAGTGTTTGTTTTTTTTGTACTTTAGATAATTGTATTTAACCCTTTAAGGACACAGCTTTCAGTTTGCTCAATTGTTTTATGACGGAAAAATATGTCCTTAAGAGGTTAATTGTATTTAATTGTATTTAGTTTAGTGAATTAATTTAATTATAGTGTAGTGTTAGGTGTAATTGTAACTTAGGTTAGGTTTTATTTTACAGGTAAATTTGTCTTTATTTTAACTAGGTAGCTATTAAATAGTTACTAACTATTAAATAACTATTGTACCTAGTTAAAATAAATACAAAGTTGCCTGTAAAATAAAAATAAATCCTAAGATAGCTACAATGTAACTATTAGTTATATTGTAGCTATCTTATGGTTTATTTTATAGGTAAGTATTTAGTTTTAAATAGGAATAATTTAGTTAATGATAGGAATTTTATTTATATTTATTTAAATTATATTTAAGTTAGGGGGTGTTAGGGTTAGACTTAGGTTTAGGGGTTAATAACTTTAATATAGTGGCGGCGACGTTGGGGGCGGAAGATTAGGGGTTAATAAATGTAGTTAGGTTGCGGCGACATTGAGGGCTGCAGATTAGGGGTTAATAAATATAATGTAGGGTTCAGTGATGTTGGGGGCAGCAGATTAGGGGTTCATAAGTGTAATGTAGGTGGCGGCGGTGTCCGGAGCGGCAGATTAGGGGTTAATAATATAAAATAGGTGTCAGCGATGTCGGGGGCAGCAGATTAGGGGTTAAAAAGTATAATATTAGGGGTGTTTAGACTCGGGGTTCATGTTAGGGTGTTAGGTGGAGACATAAAATGTGTTTCCCCATAGGAATCAATGGGGCTGCGTTAGAAGCTGAACGCTGCTTTTTTGCAGGTATTAGGGTTTTTTTCAGACGGCTCTCCCCCATTGATTCCTATGGGGAAATCGTGCACGAGCATGTTTTGCCAGCTCACCGCTACCGTAAGCAGCTCTGGTATTGAGGTGAGATGTGGAGCAAAATTTTGCTCAACGCTCACTTTTCTGCAGCTAACACCGGGTTTAAAATAAACCGTAATACCAGCTCTGTCTGTAGGTGAGCGGTGAGCATAAACTGCTCGTTAGCACCGCAAACCATTACCGACAAAACTCGTAATCTAGCCGTATGTTTTTATTATGAATTTCAAATGAGACAAAATATGATTTTTAAATTAAGGGAAAAAGGTATAGAGGAAGAACAAGATGTTATGATGCTGGGTTGCTACGATGCAGTCACATGGTTTCTTGACGTGATTACTTTATTGGTGCAGTCTGTCTTGCATTGCATCAAGTTTTCGCACGTTTCATCATTTTTGATGCTTCTTTCTCACATAAACTTTGGTGCCCTTTTATCTTTTAATACCTTTCAGGTTTTCTGTCTTATTGCTCTAGAATTTAGTTTAGTTAGTGGGGGTGCTCTATTACTTCATTGGATTTCCTATTCTGGCTTGTGACTTGTATCTTCCACGACCATTCTTCTGCCTGCTGATTCAAATCTGCTTTTGCCCGTTTGGTTTTGACCTTGGATCTATCTGACTACATTTTTTGGAAATTGGTTCTGCTATTTAGTTCCCTGTCTGGTCTGACTACTGGCTTGTCGACTTTGCCTTGACCAGTCCGGTAATTTTCTAGTATTTAGCTTCCTAGTAATTATCCTTGTACTCAGTCATCTATCTCCTGGGTCCTAACACTTTTACCCAAAAGATATTTCTTTATCACTCCACTTGAATCCCGGATAACAAGAGTACTGGACAGGAGTGTTTTGATAGTGAACTATCCGAAGGGTCTAACAGAAGATTTGAGAGCAGCTCAATTGTTAAGAGATAAAGGTAAGACTGTTATTTTTAATTCCAACCTGCAGAGTTTAGAAAATGATGAGAAATGTTCTAGATATTTTTTAAAAAAAAATTATTTAAGAAAATTGTTGATAAAAAAAAAGAAAATTAGTAAAACTTATGGGAATACTGATTTTAAAAGAATTTTAAGGGAAACATTTATAATCTTTTATTAACACTGATGTTTCTCTAGAAGAATATTATTTATCTCTTTTAAAATCTTCTTTTAATTCTGTTGACCAGGAGTTTTTGTCTTTTTTTTAGTGAAGTACAAGTTTTAGAAAACATTAGTTTTAAATGTTCTAAGACACCTAATATGGATGGTTTTGGCTAATTGGCGTCCTATTACTTTGCTTAATACTGATTATAACATTTATGCAAAAATATTTGCAACCAGACTTAAAATGTTATTAGAAAGGTTATTGATTCTAATCAAATATGTGCTGTACCTGGAAGGAGTATTTGCCAAAATGTATGTAGTTTAAGAGTATTTTTAAGGCTTTGGACAATAAAAACAATTTAGCAATCCTTTCATTAGGTTTTGAGAAGGCTTTTGATAGAGTGTTTTATGATTTTTTATTTAAGGTGTTAATGAGAATGAGTGTGCCTGAGAACGTGTATGAACAAATTAAGTTATTATATAATAATAGTACAAGTGTGATATCTGTGAACGGTGTTTTTACAAACAAAATAAAGATTTTATCTGGTGTTAAACAAGGATGTCCTCTGTATCCCATATTATTTATATGTGCAATCGAAACTTTGTTGTGTGCGTTGCATGAGGAGACGGTGGTGGCGTAAAAGTGAAATGTATGGCGTATATGAATGATGTGACTGTGCTATGTGGTGACAGTGTATCTTTGAAACGTGCTTTGAGAGTGGTTAAGTGGTTTAGTGAGGTGTCAGGTTTTCAAATGAATGTTGATAAGTCTGAGTGTATGTTGTATGGGAAGTGGATGAGTTTATTGGATGTTGAAGTAAAGGATGAGTATGATAAGATTAAGGTGTTACGTATTTATTTTACCAAGGAGATGAAAAGTGATACAAATTGGGAGATCGTTTTAGAGAAAATGAAAAAAAAAGGTTTTATGGAATCTTAGGAAACCTTTGAGGGTAAAATTGTAGTTATAAAGCAAGTCATTTTACTAATTGTTTTATATGTGTCTATGACTTTATTAAAATGTTTTATATTTTCATGGGGGTCTAGGATGTAATGTTTTAAGAGGGAAGAATTGTGTAAACTACATGAAAATGGGGGGAGGGGGGGCTTTAATTTATCATATATTCTGCCAGTTCCAATTTTTATAGATATAAGATATAAGAGGTTAAAAGTAATTTTTCAAAACCTTTTTGCTTTTATCCGCACTCCCCATTATGCGTTTTTAAAGAAGATAGTTCCTCTTGATATTTTATCTGATCACAGGAAAACTTTGCTTCTATTTAAAGGGACACTCAAGTCAAAATTAAACTTTAATTAATCAGAGAGAACATGCATTTTAAACAACTTTCCAATTTACGTCTATTAAAAAAAAGTGCACAGTCTTTTTATATTTGAACTTTTTGAGTCACCAGCTCCTAATGAGTATATACAAGAATTCACAGAATAAAACGTGTATGCATTTGTGATTGGCTGATGGATGTCACATGGTACATGTATGCATTTGTGATTGGCTGATGGCTGTCACATGGTACAGGGGGAGTGGAAATAGAAATAACTTAAAATTGTCAGAAGAAAAATCTACTACTCATTTGAAGTTCAGACTAAGTGCTATTGCATTGTTTTGTAGTCTTGCATTTGTTGATTATGCAAATCTACTGACTGGTCCTTTAAGCGAGCTAAAGGTGTGGCGCCAGTGTGTCATTTTTCCAGCTCTGTGTCTTTCACAATTTGGAGGAATGCCTCTAGGAAGTAGTTAAGCAATTACCAGAGAGATTTAGCTTGGGATATTGTAAGAGATTGCTTAAAGGGACAGTCAACCCAAAAATTACTTTAACATTTAGATTAGTTAACTAACTATCTTTACAGTAAACTGTAGCCAAATTTCCATCTAAATAAACTTTGGCAGAAAATAAACTTACTAGATCTCATCTGGCAGTTTGGAAATGGCCGCCTGACCCCTCCTTCTCTGACGTCTCCCAAAAGCTTGCACTAGTACAGGATCCTTTTCTCGAGTCTAGTAGTCTCGTCCCTGCGCGCTCCTGCAATTTCAGCTAACAGCTGTTCATACCCGGCCGGCACTCACTGCCTCTCATCCATGCTGTGTGCTGTGTGTTACAGAGACTGAGAGGCAGTGAGTGCCGGGCAGGCAGCGATATGATGGTCTGAGAGTAGAGAGAAATGATATGATGGTTTCACCTATTTGATTCTACAGAAAGAAATACAATTTGCTTACTAAGCAGAGGCTTCATAACGTTCCTCCTTGTTACACAAAATGTCATATCCTGTATAAAAAAAAAATTACCCTGAGCTGCAGGGTTTATTCTCAGCTTAAAATAATGTTATGTGAAGTTTCTGTTATAATCAGGGAATCTTGTAACCAGAATATTACGTTATTGATCTAACCACTTCTCTCCTGGAACAGTCTCTTCTTCAAAATCACCGTAGAGCACAGCTTGATTGTAGCCCGGCGTAGAAATAGGAGTTAATTTTTTATATTTTTTCAGGTCTGAAAGGTTTGTCTACACCTTTATGTATCCTATAGCGTAATGGCAGTAAGAAGATTCCCCCTCCCCGCCTGCAGCGTTATACCGACACATCACACATACCCAGTGTCCAAGTGTCTATGAGCAGTGTCGGGCGGGGCCTGGTGTGTGACTGTGAGGGAAGTTTAAACGGTGCCCGGTGCTACAGATGTGAAAGGCTGCACAGTAGTGATGATTACATACACAAGCACTGATGCACCTTATTTCAGCTAATACAAGGAGGTCTGGCTATACAGCCCCCCATATTTTTTTAATCTCTGCAGACTGGTTTGTAGCTATAGTTTTTGTCTGATATCTCTAGTATAGTATCCTATAGCGTACATCAGTGGGGGCTGTATAGCCAGACCTCCTTGTATTAGCTGAAATAAGGTGCATCAGTGCTTGTGTATGTAATCATCACTACTGTGCAGCCTTTCACATCTGTAGCACCGGGCACCATTTAAACTTCCCTCACAGTCACACACCAGGCCCCGCTCGACACTGCTCATAGACACTTGGACACTGGGTATGTGTGTCGGTATAACGCTGCAGGCGGGGAGGGGGAATCTTCTTACTGCCATTACGCTATAGGATACATAAAGGTGTAGACAAACCTTTCAGACCTGAAAAAATATAAAAAATTAACTCCTATTTCTACACCAGGCTGCAATCAAGCTGTGCTCTACGGTGATTTTGAAGAAGAGACTGTTCCAGGGCAGAAGTGGTTAGATCAATAACGTAATATTCTGGTTACAAGATTCCCTGATTATAACAGAAACTTCATATAACATTATTTTAAGCTGAGAATAAACCCTGCAGCTCAGCGTAATTTTTTTTTTATACAGGATATGACATTTTGTGTAACAAGGAACGTTATGAAGCCTCTGCTTAGTAAGCAAATTGTATTTCTTTCTGTAGAATCAAATAGGTGAAACCATCATATCATTTCTCTCTACTCTCAGACCATCATATCGCTGCCTGCCCGGCACTCACTGCCTCTCAGTCTCTGTAACACACAGCACACAGCATGGATGAGAGGCAGTGAGTGCCGGCCGGGTATGAACAGCTGTTAGCTGAAATTGCAGGAGCGCGCAGGGACGAGACTACTAGACTCGAGAAAAGGATCCTGTACTAGTGCAAGCTTTTGGGAGACGTCAGAGAAGGAGGGGTCAGGCGGCCATTTCCAAACTGCCAGATGAGATCTAGTAAGTTTATTTTCTGCCAAAGTTTATTTAGATGGAAATTTGGCTACAGTTTACTGTAAAGATAGTTAGTTAACTAATCTAAATAAGTTAAAGTAATTTTTGGGTTGACTATCCCTTTAAGTACTAGAGAGTTTAAGCATAGAAGAGGTTTAGTGGCAACAGCAAAGTGTCCCAAGCTTACCTGTTCACTTGATAAAATACCTCTCCATTTGTTCTGGAATTGTCCTTTTGCTCAGGAGGTGTGGAGACCAACAGGACTAACTTATTAACGCCTTAATGACCAACAATGACTGCACTATTTTAGCAAATGTGCAGGAGAGAGGGAGGGTCTAATAGCGCCATCTTGCTGATTGCGGCAAGACACACACTATTACAGAAAGACAATCCCTCAATGAACAGCGATGTACAGGGTACGTTGCAGTCATTAAGGGGTTAAGTGGTTGGGTGGATGTGAAAGGAGATGGGAAAAGGAAGGGAAGGGGATTCTTATTATGGAATATTATTCTAGTTAGTTAATATTTTGTTTTATATATATATTGTTACCTCCTGGTCTTTTATTATTGTCTGCTTAATACCAATAGCATATTTATGATTGTGCGAGCGGACATGCTCCGATATAGCGGATAATGTCCGCTGCACATAGATAAATACCGACAGCATACGCTCTCGGCATTTATCATTGCACCAGCAGTTCTTGTGAACTGCTGGTGCAATGCTTCCACTGCAGATTCACAGCCAATCAGCCTCTAGCCCCCTGAAGGATCGCCGGAAACACGGGCATCAAGCCCCATACGGAGCTTGATAAATATGCCCCCACAACAGGGATATTTTTTAAAGCATTATTACCAGTAAGGACTTGGTGAGTTCAGTTATATGAAAATTGAGGGGACAGAAATTCTACTATTTTACTTTCCAATCCAATAGAGTAAAATAAATAATGGAGCAATTTAGCATTAAATGCCAGATCAAAGGTATCCGATTCCTTTTCATACATTAACATTTTAAGTGGTTTCAGTATTTTCAGATTTAAACACAATTAAGCCGCTACTCTAATAAATGTATTAACCCCTAAAGCTAAGTCTAACCCTAACCCTAACACCCCCCTAAGTTAAATATAATTTAAATCTAGCGAAATAAAATAAATCTTATTAACTAAAATATTCCTATTTAAAACTAAATACTTACCTGTAAAATAAACCCTAATATAGCTACAATATAACAAATAATTATATTGTAGCTATTTTAGGATTACTATTTATTTTACAGGTAACTTTGTATTTATTTTAACCAGGTACAATAGCTATTAAATAGTTAATAACTATTTAATAGTTACCTAGTTAAAATAATTACAAAATTACCTGTAAAATAAATCCTAACCTAAGTTACAATTAAACCTAACACTACACTATCAATAAATGAATTAAATAAACTATCTACAATTATCTACAATTAAATCAACTAAACTAAATTACAAAAAAAACAAACACTAAATTACAAAAAACAAACAAACAAACACTAAATTACAAAAAACAAACAAACACTAAATTACAAAAAACAAACAAACACTAAATTACAAGAAACAAACAAACACTAAATTACAAAAAAATAAAAAAAGATTACAAGAATTTTAAACTAATTACACCTACTCTAAGCCCCCTAAAAAAATAACAAAGCCCCCCAAAATAAAAAAATGCCCTACCCTATTCTAAAATAAATATTTTACAGCTCTTTTACCTTACCAGTCCTTAAAAGGGCCTTTTGCGGGGCATTGTAGTGTTTACTATCCAACAGTCTAGATAAAAAAAAATACAAGGGACACAATAAAAAAAGTATTCTTGGTCTAAACAGAGACCATTGGGTCAATGTATTAATGTGCGAGTGGACATGATACGATGTAGCGTATCATGTCCACGCCACATCGATAAATGCCGACAGCATACGCTGTCAGCATTTATCATTGCACCAGCAGTTCTTGTGAACTGCTAGTGCAATGCTGCCCCTTGCAGATTCGGGGCAAATTGGCCGCTAGCAGAGGGTGTCAATCAACTCGATCGTATTCGATCGGGTTGATTTCTGTCCGCCGCCTCAGAGCAGATGGACAGGTTATGGAGCAGCGGTCTTTAGAAAGGGCATCAAGCTCTGTACGGAGCTTGATAAATTAACCCCAGTGACGTGCAGTAATAGGAGGCAGGGGAGGCAGCGCCTCCCCTGTCCAATCAGGGAAAAAAAAGATTTCCAATAATATTTATTTAAAAAAATTTTTTTTTATTGTATTTATTTTTTGGGCACCCCCCAAGTGTACCCCCCCCACCCCCCATGGCGATTGCTCATTACCCACATCATTTATTTGTGTATTTATTTCTTATTTGTGTACTACAGTACTGCGCTTGCGCTGCCAATTCATTATCCATTGTTGCGCAATTAGGAGGCAGTGAGCCGGTCCGCTGCCCTCCATTAATTGCGCAACATGGATCTACATAACAATAGACTGCTCACTTAGAGCTGCGCCACCTACTGGTGACTCTCTGGGGCCTCATACAAGCTCCAATGGAGGCGGTTCTCAAAACCGCCTCCATGATGAGCTAGATCATCACTCAGCCAATCTGCCCAATCATCATTCAGCACTGCAGGGAGGCGTGCCTGCTGGGCTGCTGAGTGACAGTCTGGACTCTGGAGTGTGACGTTGCGCTGCCGACACAGTGAGTCAGACTGGCCTGGCGGGAAGACTCAGTAGCTCAGTAGTTAGAGGGAGCTGCTGCTGCAGATAGTGTGACTGCGTGTCCGTGCTGCCCTGCCCTCAGTGCCCGCCTGGGCTGAAACTACTGCTCACAGCCTCACACTACTGCTGCTCAGTCAGTCAATTAGCTGCGGACCGCGGTTGTGGAGGGGAGAGAGCCGGGAAGAGAGCAGAGAGAGTGAGACTCAGCCGGTGGTGGACTCGGGTGGAGGAGCAGAGGCTAGCCAGTGCCACTTGGGTGGACCCGAACACCCGGTGGAGTGAGTCAGGTCAGGAGTGACAGAGTCTCTCAGTCTTCTGTCTGACGTGACCGACCGGACGGACCTCATCAGCTCAGGACAGGTAAGGTTCCTTCCACTAAACCTTCTCACCTCTGTGCTGGCTGATATAAGGGTAGCAACTCTTACCCTGACATAAATGGAGCAGGTTACCAGCATAAATAAATGCAACAATGAGAGCAGTCAGGTTGATAGTTTGGTGTTATGCAGATATACTAGAATATTTATAGGACAGTTCAAAGCCCATATCAAATTAAAAAAAGAAAGTGAAAGTATTTAATTATAAGGATTAAGGACTGTATAAAGTACTGTAAATGTGATCAGAATTTCTGGGAAAGTTATTTCAAAATTTCTGGGAAAGTTATTTAAAAAAAAAAAAATAAGTGCACTGTAGTGACCTGCCTGTGTCTCTCCCCTCCCTCCATTGTGTCTCTCTCCCCCTCCCTCCATTGTGTCTCTCTCCCCCTCCCTCCATTGTGTCTCTCTTCCCCTCCCTCCATTGTGTCTCTCTCCCCCTTCCTCCCCTGTGTCTCTCTCCCCCTCCCTCCCCTGTGTCTCTCTCCCCCTCCCTCCCCTGTGTCTCTCCCCCCTCCCTCCCCTGTGTCTCTCCCCCCTCCCTCCCCTGTGTCTCTCCCCCCATCCCTCCCCTGTGTCTCTCCCCCCTCCCTCCCCTGTGTCTCTCCCTCCCCTGTGTCTCTCCCTCCCCTGTGTCTCTCCCTCCCTTGTGTCTCTCCCTCCCCTGTGTCTCTCCCTCCCCTGTGTCTCTCCCTCCCTGTGTCTCTCCCTCCCGTGTCTCTCCCTCCCCTGTGTCTCTCCCTCCCCTGTGTCTCTCCCTCCCCTGTGTCTCTCCCTCCCCTGTGTCTCTCCCTCCCCTGTGTCTCCCCCCCCCTGTGTCTCTCCCCCTCCCTCCCCTGTTTATCTCCCCCTCCCTCCCCTGTTTATCTCCCCCTCCCTCCCCTGTTTATCTCCCCCTCCCTCCCCTGTTTATCTCCCCCTCCCTCCCCTGTTTCTCTCCCCCTCCCCTGCTTCTCTCCCCCTCCCCTGTCTCTCTCTCTCCCACTCCCCTGTCTCTCTCTCTCTCTCTCTCTCCCACTCCCCTGTCCCTCTCTCTCTCCCACTCCCCTGTCCCTCTCTCTCCCATTCCCCTGTCCCTCTCTCTCCCCCCTCCCCTGTCCCTCTCT